>NC_134583.1:96239330-96540996 GCF_037038515.1 Microtus pennsylvanicus
CCTTTTATTTATCTTCCTATGAAAGTGATTTTTTTTTCAAATGCAAAGAGGTGTTTGACAGTCCCTCAATGCCTTAGACTTAGCAGACTGTCAGTGGCCTACTGTGATCTTCTTTGAAGCCCTGAAGTCTGGCCAGTCAAAATTCACCTCACCTGTTCTGGCCTCCAGCCTTACCAAACCAACCACCTGATCTGTGCTTTTTATCCTGTGCTTTGGCACTTTATGTCTTCTCTGTCGAGAGAGGTGGCTCCTTTTGTTTCTCTCTGAGCCCTCCTTTCTGTTTCTGTGGTCTAACCTTCATTTGTACTTCAGATCTCCCATTAGGTGTTACTCCACTGACAAGAGCAGATCTCCTGAGACTCCTGTATCTGTGTGGGAGGTCCTACAATGTCTAGTGACACCTCCTCTAGGCTCCTCCAGGCTTTGTGACTCTGTACAAACATAGCTCATTAACTTGTTTTTCTCACCAATCAGAGTATGAACTCATTGAGAGTTAGGTCTGCCTTTCCATTGTCAATATCTTCAGACTTAAAATCAGGCATATGGCGGGAGTTTAAGAGATGAGCCAGGCGGTGAAATCAAAGACCCAGATATCAATCCACAAACCTATGAACACCTGGTTTTTGACAGTGGAAAAAAATACTGACATCTTGAAATTTGCAGGCAAATGGATGGATATAGAAAAGAACCATATTGAGTGACGTAATGCAGACTCAGACAAATATAATATGTACTCACTCATAGGTAGCTTTTAGACATAAAGCATAGAAAAACCACTCTACAATCCACAATGCCAGAGAACCTAGACAACAAAGAGGACCCTAAGAGAGACATACATGGATCTAATAGGAAGAAGAAAAAGACAAAATCTCCTGGATAAATTGGGAGTGTGGAGGTCATAGGAGAAGGTAGAAAGGAAGAGGGGAGGAAGGGAGAAAAATGTAGAGCTCAATAAAAACAATATAAAAAAAGAAATTTTCATTGGATTTTAGTCCTGGCCTGTCGCCAGAATTCAACAAAGCCCCTACTCCATATCATGTGGCCAGGGTTAGCCGAGCTCAGCCAAATGCACCAACCTATGGCACCGGCAGTTGGACACTATAACGATCTCTTTATATGATCATGGCCCAGCCTAGCATCATGGAGATCTGAGTGGGACAAGGAGACCCAAATGCAGGCCTGGGGCTGTCTATCCTGGGCTCTGAGGAGAAAACACAGACCCAACTGATAGCTTGCAGCACCAGCCAGATGGGCACTATTAGAGTTAGCAAAGGTATGGTATGGTGTGGTGTGGCGTGGCGTGGCGTGGCGTGGCGTGGTATGTATGGTATGGTATGGTTTGGTGTGGCATGGCATGGGAGAAAAAGACAGAACGGTTCAGGTTCTGTGGACAGAGGCATATCTGAAGAGATGGGAGGAAGTGAGCGGGCTGAGATGGTGAGGGAGCTGACCCCTTGATCAGCTGCAGTACAGGGAAAGCGAGTCCTGCACGTTGTCAGGGCAGCACAGCAGAGAGGACCCTGCTGAAGAGAGCACAGGTGAGCCCACCCTGAGAATGTTAACATGGGAGAACCAGCACCGCCCCTCATCTGCCTCTTGGTGGTATGGCCTGGGGAAAGTCGCCCCTTGTCTGCCCCCACTCAACAACTCACAAGGCAGGTGGGAGAGTTGACCCTGAGGTAACAAGCGTGGGGGAGATGTCTCTGCCCCCTGCCACCCGCTGCAACACTGGGGAGTGTAGTAATACGAGCGGCGGGGCTGCGTCCCCAACACCCCAGCTGCTTGCTCGGCTAGCTTTTGCCCTGAAATAATTACACGGACACTGTATTCTTTTAATCACTGCTTGGCCCTTTAGCTCTAGCCCTTACTGGCTAATTCTGATATCCCGATCAACCCATCTCTAATAATCTGTGAGCACCGGTCTTACCGGGAAGATTCTAGCCTAAGTCCATCCTGGGTCGGAGCTGGGGCATGGCGTCTCTCTGAGGCGTCTGCTCCGGAGAGGAGAGCTGTGGAGTCTGAGCTCACTTCCTCTTCCTCCCAGCGTTCTGTTCTGTTTACTCCTCCCACCTATCTTCTAACCAATGAGGACCAAGCAGTTTCTTTTTATTTAACCAATGACCTTCCTCCATCAGGGGAGAGCATGTCCCGTCCTTCACCTGGGTAACATAATAGAGTCAACCTTGTTGGTGGAAGTGCGGGTGAGCCAGCCCCAAGGTTGTAAGCATGCACGGGAAAGCTGTCTCTACTACTTGTCTGTCATATCTGTCATGTGGAGGTGTGGGAGGGTGAGAGACCCTCTACCCCTCGTCTCTTGCAGCCTGCAACAGACTTGAGAATTGGCCTTCCCCATTACCAGTTACAGCACTCAGGAAACAGACCCCGCCCCTCTCCAAGTGTTACCCTGTGGTTGGAGGTGAGGGTGACCCAGCCCTGAAGCTATGAGCAAAGGAAAGCCGTCCCCATTACTCATCAGACATGCGGTAGCATGGGCAGAGGAGAGATGTTTTCCCTTCCACCTCCTGCCCTTCAATGCCTGAGACAGGTGAAGGACCTGGCCATAAGAGTGGGAAGGCTGTCCCTACCCCTCACCAGCTGCAGCACTAAGAAGAGAGGCCCCATACCTGTCTGGGTGAGACAATAGAGCTGGTCCTAATGATATAGGTGTGGGAGGCCCCAACGCTCTCAGACCAACCACACATCTGTCCAGGCCCAGAACCAGGGTTATGACTTGCCCCACCGTAATACCCATCCACTCCATTATAATCTCCTGTAGCAGGTAAAGGAACCTGAACCACAGATCAAAAGCTGCAGGGTCTCCACAACACATGGCAACAACAAGATACCCAGAAAGAGTCCCAGCAACAGTAGGGTAGGAGAAACCAGAGGCCTCAAACCAGACTCTTGGTAACAAAGGCTTGCAAGTAATGATATATATGGACAAAGGGGTTCACTGCATGACTCACTATGTCACACTGTAGCTTCCATGATGAGATGTTTAATTCTTTATCTTTTTTTTTTCTTAAATTTGTTTTACTGGGGTCAGGGTGTGCAATGATGGAGGGTGGATGTGAAGGGATAGGAAAATGAACAGAATCAAGATGCACGATGTACAAGACGCATAGAATAAAAAAGATTTCTTTTTTTAAAGGTACAGAGCTAAGACTGGGAATCCTAAACCAGAGTTCAGCCACCCTCCACCTGTCAGGGCCACAGGAATCAGGTGGGACTTGCTGCTTAGTGGGAAGTGGGGTGTGTTCAGTAAAGTCTGCTCACTCTCATTTTGTCTACCCTCGAGGCTGCTGAAGCTAGAAGGTGCGAAAATGGAGTGGCCATAAAGCCCACACACCTGGCCTCAGTCTCACCTCGGATTCATACAGGGAAGCCAAGGGGCCCAGAACTTCCTTCTCTAACTGCAACCAAATAAGGAAGATATCTCAACAAACTCATTGAGCTGTTAATCAAGTAATGACGGTAAAATGGCTGCAGCCTCTAGGCTGGTGAAGGGCCCACAGGGAGCAGCTGCGGCTGCGAAGAGGGGAGAGTCAGTGAGGAGGTAGGATTCTTGTGGTAGCGACTAAAGACCTTTGCAAAAAAGGCAAAACAAAGCAAAAAGCAAAACCAAGATTACTGGGGGAGAGGGCAGGACTAATGTCCAGGCTTCTCAGTTGTGGAGTACCTCTTAAAACACAAATGCAAATTCCGTGTGGAAGGCTTTCAAGCGTTCATCATGGCTTCATCTCTGACCCTCCTTCACCTCTGACTTTGTTTCCCCACCCCTCTGCCAAATCTCCCCTTCCATTCCTGTTTGTCCCCTTTACAGTAGGAATTTTCACACACACACACACACACACACGCACACGCACACGCACACACATACTTTCTTTGCCTGTAGCTGTGAAGCTTCACTCACTCAGCAGGCAAACTTTGGAGAGAGCCAAATTCCTCACATTTGTGGGGCCCTACTGTAATATACGCAAACTCCCAAAATTTAAGTGTTCTGACCCATTTGAAGGTCTAGGACACGTTAAAATTGTTTAAGAAAGCATACTGCATTCTCTGCCCTTGAAAGCCTTGCTTCCCCGATAACCTAGATCAGCCAGGATTCCGACTAGAATTCTCATACTCCTTGGAACTCCAGCTGGACCGGCTCCCAGCTGGAAGCTGAATCCTGTTGTCCACTCCTCTTCTCTGTCTTTGGTTACCATGAGGGGGTCTTGTGACTAGGTCTGTGTCCTTGCAATTTCCTAGGGAAACGATGACTCTGGACTCTTGAGTATCCCTGTTTTACTAGTAGAGAGGTTGGTTGACCCTTCCCCAGGCCACTTGGGATTTTAGTTCTGGATTCCTTAGTTAATTTGCCTTGTTCACGGTCTGAGACAGGGCATGGTCTCTAGTGGGTTGACCTGAAGGTGGATCCATCCATCACACTGTTCTCATGAACTGTTTCACTGATAGCGGCATGGCTAGCGGAAGAGCAGAGGATCTAAGAGTCTAAGCCAAGGCGGGAATCCCTTATGTCTTGGTCTAAGGTGTTATCATTCTTTAGCACGGACAGTTTGTCCCCACCTGCCTTTTTTTCAGTCTTCACATAGCTCGTGGAGAAGCTTACACATCATTTCAGGTTCAACCGTGGAAGGGTTGGCTGTTCCTAGCTTTCTAATGGCTCTACGGCTGGGTTTGCCATTAAGAAACCTGCCTCCTTTCAACCTGGTAGCTCAGATTTCCCTAAGTGCACCTTCGGGAAAACGGTTCCGACTCATGAAAATAACAACTTGTCTCCACTGCTGTGTCTGCAGTACTTTGAACTGTGCTTGGAACATGATAGGGAGAGTCTAAATTTGTCGAATGACTGGAGCAGTGGAAAGCATCTTGTTCTCCCCCTCCTGGGGACTTTCCTAAGACAACAGTGTTCTTCTGATGCCTATGCCTCTGACACTCTGATCATTCCCCTCAATGCCTCCCTAGGCTCTCATTTGTGGTGATGAGCTATGAGTCACCAAGTCATTTAAGCCACCCCTTAGCTCTGCATGGATGAGCAGTGGGAGGTACCTGTCACTTCTTGGGCTTTAACTGGAATTTGAAGGCAGCAGGAAAGGCTCCATTTAACAAGTTCTGTGTGATTTGCCTGCTTCATATCCCTTTAGCCGAAGAGCATAGATTTGAACCCAGCATTAACTGCTTGCATAAGACACGCATTCTCACTAGACCAGGCTGCACTGGGAACCATGGTAACCAGACAGGCAGGGGGCCTGCCTTTGGGAGCCTGCATCAGTATAGTGCAAATCTCTCTGCAGCCCAGGGCAGCCTGATTGCTGCCTGCCCAGATCAAATCACTGGCACGGTGACACACAACTGTTTCAGCATCTCATTTGGCGGCTGCTTTATGTTCACTGTCAGATGCTGGACCCGGGGGAGTTGGGGAAGCGCCCCCAGCTTGTTTGAAAGTTCAGTCAGTGGCTGCACAGATGACTTGGGATTGCTCCTGTGATCAGCTGTTCTGTGATTTGTACAATTAGAACAGCTTTCTTGCCAGAAGCCTTTGAAGAACAATTACAAAAACAAATAGCAGCCGCAGTAGCGGGAGTCAGAGCAGCAGAAAGAAAAGAGAAAAGACAGACAGACAGACAGACAAAAGTACCAAACAAGAAGTGCCCCTCCCCCACCCTGCCAGGACCATGCACAGCTTCTGCGCAAATGTTTAGTTTCTCGTGCCAGGCTTCAAAGGCTCAATTTTATCAAGAAAAATAGCAGTTAGCTTCCTATGTAATTACCACAGCACATTGTCACCCATTATTCCGCAATTCTTCAGAAACGAAAAACCAGAAGGGTTCTCTCTATCTGGAAATCTCCTTTTAATATTTGGACAAACCAGTTCAACCAAGCCAGCAGTGCTGCGAAAGGCTCACTGTGGGTGGACTGATTGGAATGGCATGGGGGCAGCCTCTTTCCCATCTGCCTTGCCTGGCTGTTGGTCCCCCAAACAACAGCTTTTCCCTTTACTCTCTGCCCCTGTCAGTATCTTCTCTCACATGCACAGGTTCTGAGCTCAATAACTTATTATCCCACAATGCCCGAGTGAAAACACGCTGGTAATTGCCCACAACACCAGTGGGGAGCCTTGTAATTTACCACAGAAGCTGCCTGGTGATTCTCACTTTGCAGATAAAAAAAAAACATGGAAAGGGTTAAGAGGCCAAGACCCAAAACTAACTGTGGAAGAGTCGGACCAGGGCTATCTTCAGACCAAATGGTTTCATGTGACTAGAACGTAGATTATTCTCTGTGTCTCATGTCACAGTGGGCCTCACCCAAAGCTTAACTTAGTAGGAGAAACATGTGCTGACACATAGAACACATGTGTATCACAGAACAATAGAAACACGAAAGGAAAAGGAAGAATGAAGGGACCTAAAAATCTCAGGCAATACAAACATCTGTTACTATTTTGATGTCCGTTCCTGACTCTCCATTTAAACAGCATTAAAAGTGGCATCATATAAGAATGTTCAAAAATTTCCTTAAAATACTTTACAGTTTCATACCTCATTTCCATGATGTGCTTTAGTGTTCTCACCCTCATACCCCTCTCATTCATCTCCTTCCCACACTGGTTAGAATCCTGTTTAACAAGTCCCCCCAACTCCTGTGTGTGTGTCTGCCCTGTAAACAACGTGAAAAATTTTGTTAAAAACCCTTTCCTTCTCCAAGAGAGGTTGTTTTTAATTTAATTTATTTTTTTTTACATTTACTTTGTGGGGGTGGGTTTGTGTCACAACATCTCTGTAGAGGTCTGGACAGCTCGGAGGGGTTGGTTCTCTCCTTTCACCATGTGGCTTCTGGGGATCAAACTTGGGTGGTTATGATTTGGCAGCAAGTGCCTTTACCTGCTGAGCCATCAAGCAGATCCCCAAAGATTGTTTTTAACTTGCTCTTTAATGTTTTCTTTTGTGGACATTTTCTCCATGTTCATATGTCCAGAAATTTCCCTGTGACACATTTTATTTATGAATTTCAAAAAATGAATTAAAGCTAAGTGTTGGACCAAAACCAAGTTGATGCTAATCACAACAGGAGGCATTCATAGACTCCTTATGATGCTGCTCTGGGTTTCTAAGATCCAAATGGGTGCATTCTTCAAGAGGTGTGCCCAGACAGCTCCTGGCCCTGTGGGTTGCATTGCCCTCTGTCATCTGGTACACTGTAGGTTTAAGAGATCTCCTGTTGAATGTTTCTATAGTCATTGAAACCCTTCTTCCTGGACCTTTGCTGCTTTTCTGGTTATTTAAGGGGACATTGTTAAGTCACACTGTCGTACAAGGATTGAACACACTGCTGATCCCAGAGTGGTGTGCTAGGTAAAGTGACACTCAGAGTCTGGGTTCAGTTCTGAGCTCCAGTAGCTGAGGGTCCTTCTATCCCTTCAGGCATGCTACCATCGTTGCCATTGTGGTGTTTCCATTGTCGGAGTCATATTCCTCTGAACTAAACCTTTATCATTCAAAATCCACATTTACTTGGTGTAGAAAACCTCTTTCTGAGAGTTCATTTTGATGTAAGAATATCCCTGTGTGCTGTCCATATTGTTCTTTGGAATATCCATGAGTATACAGGGAAGCAATAGAGAAGCGTTCCCGATGCAGGTGCTAGAGCAACCTGTCTGGGTTTGATATTCGCTCCACCATCCCTGTCTGGAGCAACCTCAGTCAAGCTACTTAATGTTTCCATGCTTAAGAGTTCCTATCTGTGAAATGGGCATAATAACAATGCCTAACATAATATTGGTGTGGGATTCCCCTCTGTATGCTATGAATATATTTTATTACCATTAGTTATTCAAGAAGCTGTTTCAGCCAATAGCTTAGTAGAGTAAAACCAGGCAGGAAATCTCAACAGAGATATAGAGAGAAAATAGATGGAGTCAGGGAGATGCATGTAACTGCTGAAGGAGACAGACACTGGAACCTTGCCCAGTAAGCCACAGACTTGCGGCAATACACAGATTAACAGAAACTGGTTAATTTAAGATATAAGAATTAGTTAGAAATACACCTAAGCTTTTGGCCAAACAGTGTTATAATTAATATAGTTTCTGTGTGATTTTTCAGGTCTGGGTTGCCAGGAAATGAATGAGCAGTCTCTGTCTACATAATATACTTGTGAAGGTTCAATGAAAAAAAAATCCTAACATGTTTCCCTGCACAGAAATGTTTGCTCAATATATGTTACTTCTTATCACCTTCCTAAATACAATACAGTTTTTCAGTGGATAGGCCTGCTTTATAGTGGGGGCTGTTGGTTTTCTGCTTCACTCAACACGCACTGTTAATTGCATGTAGCCAGCTTCTTAGGGTGAGCATTGGCTACTTTCTGCCTAGGGACTTCCTTGGTTGCTAGAGTTTCCCCAGAACTCACACAGTGACATTGTGCTGGTAGGCTTCCCATTTCGCAGTTGACAGTGGCAAATGGTAGGCGAGTGTCTTATCTTCCTTGTCATCAGAGAGGACAAATATGAACTAAGTTATACAACCCACTCCAGAAGTCTTCAGCGGAAGGGAACCTGGGTTGCCCTGGTAACCTGCTCTTCCACTTACCAATCTCCTTAACCTTTTCCTCCCCAGTTGGAGAACCAATAAATCACCTTCCGATACAGCCTAGTGAGACTAAGTAAGTGAAGTCAGGGATTACAATTCTATGTATATGTCACGGTGAGAAGAAATAACAACAGATCCAGTATTGATCCCTGCGTTTACCAGTCAGTCTTTCTTTAATAGCCTGCACATGGTGCTCTCCTTGCTTACAGAGTCACGTTCACTAACAACCACCAGAAAACCATGAGGCTCGTTTTGGAGAGAAAAGCATTTCCCTTGGTAATCACTCACTCTCTTTTTGACTGTAGAATGGGTCTCCAAGGAAAGTTTCTAAGCCAGGAACTACATTGTCACCTTCCTGGGGTAACACACAGTCAAAGGAGCACAGCCTCCAAGCTGGAGAGCTCCCTCTTGGGTGACGAAGGGAATGGCCGCCATGGCCAATATCACTTTTGGTTTTCTGTCTGTGATCATTTCTGAATTTTGCTTTGTGTTAACTAGACTCTCTTTACATTGTGGACAATTTATTGTTTCTCACAAGCTACACTTTACCAGTGGCCTTCCCACAATTTTTATTTCCTTTAATACATGACCCACGTTCCCCTTGGCAGGCTGGAGAACTAATTTAAATGATAAAGTAGACCACAGCACCTGTCCCTGGTTTCCATACGATACAAAGAAGTGCAGTTCCTGGGATCTGCCCTCCTTCCAAGCTTCAGCCCCTTCTTCAATGACATGTGGCTTGGCTCATTTGCTTCTTCAAGCAGACATTGATCCAGAATCATGCGAAGAGGTTTCCTTTCCAGATATCATGTAAAATTAATTTTCATAATTCTCTTGGTTCCGGCCTGTCTATCCATATCTTTCTTCATTAACCACTTTATTTCCACATCTGAACTGTTGCTGTCTCACATCTGGGAGAGAAAGACTCAAGTATGAGTTGGCAGAAACGCACGATGGAACTTGACAGGACCTTGGCCTTCTGGTCCTGCTGAACTTTGCGGTGCCCTTTATAAATATTAGAATCGCACCCAGGCAACACAGCTGGGGAGGCATTCGTTTTCATTATGAATAATTAAATAAAATACTAAAGACTACTACTCTAGTAAGGGATATTTAGGTGCTTTTGAATGTACAGTGGCTCTATGCCCAAATTTAATAAGTTTGTGTAGAGTATAAACCATGATGGCCGCTTTAAACTTGCATGAAAGGTTCCGTGCAGCACCGTGCTCTCGAGTGACCCTTCTCTGGGAACAGTGTGGCTCTGCGCAGGCTTTGAAACATTCTCTAATTAAGTTGGGTTCCATCCACCTTCATCCTGCATCTTGCCAGTTGCTCCCTCCTAAAACTGGCCTTAGGTACCAGCCCATAAAACAAGTCTCTGTGGCGTGGCCGTGTACATGGCTTGAGTGGCAGGGTCTATAAGTGAAAGTCATCACTGAGTTGGGGTCTGCCCGTTTGTCTTCTATGGGGACTTTTCTTTTGTTAGTCTCTGTTAGAAATAGGCTTATTTTCCCCTTTCTTTTTTAATTAAACTACAAGTTTGGCCTTGTTGCCTTAGGCTTTGCAGCATGCTGTGTCAGAGAGGGGGACAGGAGACACAGAATATACAGCGGGAACATTGCACCGAGCTTACAGGAGGGAACAGCTGTAGATGGCAGAGGAATTTGTGAGGAGGTGTAGGCCACACTTGCACAGAGTTCTTTGTTTTCGGATTTTCATTATGCTTCGCCTTCTTTCTTTTCTTCCCCCTCCTTAAAAGCAAATGAGCAAATTTTTAAAGAGCTGCTGTGTAGTATTTCTATATAAATAAAGACAGCCGTGCCTGGGGAAAAAGCAAAGAGGAAGAAGCAGGCAGTACAACTCTCTTCTGGGAGTGCCATCAAACCTAGTTTCTTCCACTCAGACAGGTTGCTTAGGCCCTGGATCACTCTGGAGCTCACTCACTGGAAGGCGGAATATTGGGCTCCACTCTGGTCTTCCACCATTGAAGCCGATAGTTTAGTAAGACCTCCAGGTGATTCCAATGCATATTCTTCCCCAGGAAACTACATGGCTATCAGTGGTCTCTGTCCCTCAGAGCCTCTGGGCTCTAAGGATCCAGGAGTCACTTCCAAGTGATAGAATGAATGAAATAATATTTTTGTTGGTCTTAGTCTTAGTTCAGTAAACTGGGTGGCTTGCAGCGCTTCTTATTTGAGGTGATGTGATTTACATGGGAAGTGACTGATGGGCCATTCAGTTTTATATTGCCTCAGGCTCACATATCTGATGGAGGAAGGTCATTGGTTAAGTAATAAAGAAACTGCTTGGCCTCATAGGTTAAAACATAGGTGGGAGGAGTAAACAGAACAGAATGCTGGGAGGAAGAGGAAGTGAGCTCAGAGGCCATGCTCCCCTCTCCCTGCCAGATGCGATGAATCAAGCCACCAGGTCAGACATGCTGAATCTTTCCCGGTAAGCACACCTAGTGGTGCTACACAGAATATTAGAAATGGGTTAGATTAATATGTAAGAGCTAGCCAATAAGAGGCTGGAACTAATGGGCCAAGCAGTGTTTAAAAGAATACAGTTTGTGTGTTGTTATTTCGGGACATAATCTATCCAGGCGACCAGGAGCTGGGGAGGCAGGAAAGCAGGCCCGCAGCTCCCACAACACATATCAATAATGGTGATTGTACATTTTATTTTCTGTTGCTATACCAAAATATTAGAAAAAGATGCTTATTAGTTAATAAGTTTTGGAGGCTGAGAATCTATGTTTATTCCTTTTCCTTGGTGACAAAATAGTCACAGAAACTACCCATGGGGAAAGATATACAGCTCACAGTTTTAGAGGGTTTAGTCCATGGTTTCCTGACTCCATGTGAATGGACAACAGGAGTATGCGGCTGAGGAGCTTTTTTGCCTTGTGGAAGACAGGAAGGGGAAGCTGAGAAAGTACTAGGGCTGAGTAACAACCTTCAGAGTCACACCCTAGTGACCTACTGCATCCAGTGAAGCTACACCTCCTGAAATTCCCACATCTTTCTACAGTAGAGCCACCGTCTGGGGATCAAACATTCAATGCATGATCTTCTGGGGGCCATTTTCACATGCAAGCCATACTGAGTCCATGCCTAAATAGCCTTGTATGTTCAGCCCCTGGTGAGGATGCCACCACAGTCACACCACAGTACATGGAAATAAGTTGAGGGTGGGTGGGAGAGGAAGAAATTGTACATGAGGCAGAAAGCTACAAGCATTTAAGATGAGGGCCAATCTTGTATAATGACCCATGCTTATAGAAACAAATTCACTTTGTGACACCAGCACTAATCCCTTCTGAGGTTAGTGCACAATGGCCACACCACCTCCCAGTGGCCCCTCTTCTTCAAGGTTCTCTACCTTCTCACTCTGTCACACTAGACACAGTGCACATGGACTCTTACCCTTACACTAGAAGCCACAGCAGTGGCCTTTGATTCCTTGTCTTCCCTGGATTTTCTTCCTTTTAGCACTAAAATGTCTTCATCTCAGATGCCCAACAAAGTTTGAAAACTGGGGCCATTTGGCAATCTGGCCTCTAAGCATGAACAGAAAACATTTAATTGTCTGAAGTTCTGGTTGCTAGTTGGTGGAAATGGTGATGTAAGCTCCCAAGTTTTGTTCTTTTCTTCAATGCCCAAGTCTATAAATTATGAAAAGCAGCTTAATGATATTGTTTCTACACCTATTTCTCAGACAGCAGTTGCAAACGATTCTAAGACACATGACAGGTGTTCCTGCATGGTCCACTGGATAGAAGGAAAAAAAATGTCCTCCCAGATTACTGTACAGATGATGTGCCCAATGGCTTCTCTTCTCAAATGAACAATATGCTCAGTCGCATAGTTGATTGGATTCCATCTGGCCTACATCTGACATCCAGAGCTGAAATGGAAGCTTCCACAGAGTTCCTAAATTCGGGAGTGGGAGAAACTCATTGCATTTACAAAAGTCACTGAAAAGGGTGTGTGTGTGTGTGTGTGTGTGTGTGTGTGTGTGTGTGGTTGAAGTCTGCTGCCACTACAAGCAGTTGGCACTCCGTGCTCACGGTTTGTGTGGAAACAAACAAATACCTGGGGTGTCTTGCCTCTGTGCCCACCACCATCTTAGTATGGGATTCAGGGTCTCTTTGTAGAGTTTTGTCCTGTATCATCCAAGAAGAATTCCTACCCAATACTTTTGGGTCTGTTTCTTTCTCATTTTCTTATAACTTAATACAGTCCTGGGTTCTAATGAAGCAAATGCTTAAACATTCTTATCTTATATGTGCTAGCGAGGCTGCCGGAATATGAGAGCATTGGAAAACTCACCAAGATTCGAAAGAATGCGGTGTCGTTTACCATTTTAATAGGAACAAAATATGGTTAGTGGAAGCTGAGGACCTTCTAGGCTATTGAACATTGAACTTGGTTAGTACCCAAGAAACACCCAGGAAGCCAGCAAGCATTAATGCTTGGATCCTGCACAGCAGAGCCTGATTTAATTAATCTAGGGTAATGCATCAGTGTGAAATTTTTAAAAGCTTTCCTGTTGATTCTGGAGTGCTCCAGGCTCTTATATAATAATCTACACTCTGTTATGTTCTTCAATTTAGTCTCATTTGTTTGTAACTTTATTCCTTTGTTTGCTGATTTCTGCTCATTATTTTCATATGAATTCATTGATTCATTGGTCCATTCATTTATTTATTCTTCTCGTTTGTTTCATATATTTTGCAATAAAACTTACAATTAAAGAAAGAAAACTCTTGAGGCACTTTGGTATTTTTGGAAGTATCAGATCCGATTGTAGATGCTCCAAGTGAAGCTATCATAGGGGTGTTCCCCTATGCCCAGTCATGTACCCTGAAAGAGTATTCAACTCCTTTTTCTTCTAAGTATGCTTGTCTCAGGTATACTTGGGAAGTAAATAGCATCAACTTTTGCTAAACAATTGAGTACAAATACTTGAAGTGGGCCAGGCGGTGATGGTGCACATCTTTAATCGCAGCACTCAGGAGGCAGAGGCAGGCAGATTTCTGTGTGTTCTAGGCCAGCCTGGTCTACAAGAGCTAGTTCCAGGACAGGCTCCAGAGATACAGTGAAACCCTGTCTTGAAAAAAAAAACAAAACAAGCAAGCAAACAAAATGCTTAAAGTCAACATTGACTTCTGAATATAGACTTCTAATTTTCCATTTAGATTTACTAGAAGTGTGGTTCAATTACCAGCACTTAAAAATGTCATCAAACATAGAGTAATTCATGCTATTTGTAATCATATGGGTCATCCCAAATGCTGAGAGAGAAAATTTATTTATCATTAATAGCTCTATCATTTTAAAATCTCAGATAGTCCTGGATCAAAATATTATGCTTAGAACTCTACATGAATTTTTAGTGTTGGCAGGAAATGAATATAAGGCCCATACCATCTTTCTACAAGGTAGGCTTGATGGTATGATGGTCCTCATCCTTCCTTTAGTATGTGTTAGTCACCATTACCCAGAAAGGGCCCTACTCAGAGTTCCTCTTTACCAATACTGTTGCTGGTGGCTGAGTAGGGAAGGAGCCAGGTCTGAGAACCTCTGTCCTCGGTTTCCAGTGTCTGTTTCCTGAAGGTAGGCTCTCAAGTTTGCCATCCAGAGCTGCTGAGTAAGAATCTGCATTCAACAGAGCCTTTGAAGGAGTGTCTAAGCCCACATCAGAGTGGACAGTGTTCTTTCCTCAATCACTTTTTACCATTATCTTTACATCTCTTGTCATTCTATATTCTACACTTTTGCCTCTTTGTTCATGTTTGTTCTGCCCAAAACTAACTTCTGCCTTCTTTAAATGAAAAATTTGATTCATCCTTCAAGCCATGGCACATGTGTTTGCTTCTGTGAAGTTTACTCTTACTTTCTCCTACGTGAACAACTTCTTTATCACCGGTTTTAGATTTGTCCTTGTGCAGTAGCTCTGTCTTTATTTGAATATTTTTTCCATCCGACTGTGAAGTCTCTGTTAGCAGAGCTATGTGCTGTCTCTCTAGCCATAGAACTGCTTATGAGGCACTTGAATTCACTGAATGTTTCAAATGAAAGGGGCAACTAATTGATGGCTCTGGTCAGGACCGGACTTCTTTGAGTCTATTTAGCCAATGGTAAAAACACAGTCATGAATTACACAACCCTCTGTAGATAATTTCAAACTATTACAATTTTCTATATACATTTGCTAAGCAAATGTTGATCTGAGATGTCGTTATAGATAGGATAATGGCAATGAACTTGGTCATGTGAACCTTAAAACCTGGTGGGAGAAACAGACCACACACATCAATCAAAAAACAACGTATTTTGCAGTTGGTCAAAGCATAAAAGGCAATATATCTCACACAGAGGGGAAGTTAACCTATTTGAAAAAGTCAAGTTCTTTGTGTTATTTGTATTACTGTTTTATTAATCTAAAACAGAGAAAAATGTTTATTAACTTTCTGGAGATAATGCTTGGAATGTATATGCCATGTTAGTTTTAAGAAAATCGTAAGCTCAGAAAATGGACCAAACATGTTTGAGACACAGATTTGAAAGTAGAATCTTTTCAATGGCTTACAGTAATATCTTTCCAAATAAAAGTGTCTTAAATGCAGCAATAATCTAAAAATTATATAGAAAAAAATAGCTATGAGAAAGTTTTTGTACAGAGGTCTAAGGATATAAATATAAAATATAGTATGAACTGTATCATAGAGGGGAGATAAAACAAGGCCCTAGAATGTAGAGTTCATCCTGTGTCAATAATGAAAGCCTACGAGGCCTGGACCTGTTTTCTCCATTGTGGAAAGATGCATTGATGCCTTATAAACTCAAGTACATTCCCAGGGATACAGCAAGTCACCAGCCCTTTAGACAGACAACAATGATTTTCAGAGACACAATTGCGGATTTACGTGATTGCCAAATGATACAATCTTAAATCATTTGAAGAGATTAATTTGTCTTTTTCTGTTTGCCAAAAAATTGCTGCCTTTGGCTTTTGGAATTAGAAGACTCAAAATATACAAGAGGGAGCTGGGCCTAGCAGATAGCTACAGTGGAACAGACTGGGCAATTCAGAGCAGGAAAAAAAAAAACCCTCCTTCCTCTGCTATGCTCTTTATTCTCGGGACAAGCTGGGGAAGCTACCATTCAGCAGTTGCCAGAAGAGCTATATCGTTGGAAGAAGCAGAGCCAAATATTTGATTTGGTTGATTATGCTGCAGGTGTCTCATCAGACCTGCGTACCTAGATTCCTCATTACTTTCCCTCCTTCTAGTGCCTCTTGCAGGAATGCAGCACGGGGCAGGAGACATCAGGGGTAATAAACGAGGCCCTGGGTGGCTGATGGCCAAGGATAGCTGAAGAAGCCGAAGCTAGAACTAGAGACAATGAAATCAAAGGGCAGGGAGGAGAAAGGGTCTATCAAACAGTGATCCATGGGTAGCTGATGATAATAAGATTTTCTAACGTCATCTTGCTCAGTTCAAAGGAAAACAACTTCCATTCCTAAAGGTGAGCCAGGACAGGCTGTTTAAAATCACAGACTCCTTTAAGCAGGTGCTTCTATGCCGTTCAGAGCATAATAGTTTCATAGTACATGAAGGGGTTAACAAAGGTTTCTGAGCTACACAGATCTACTCCTGTCATAACGCATTTCCAGGTCTCTGATGACATTGCAGCATGTAACTGTAGTCCTGGTCACTACTTTTCAGCCTTATAGCAGAATGGCAATTTGTTGTCTTGATTTGGACAAAGCAAATTGTAAGAATTGGGAAGAGTAAGCAGTATTGCAAGGTCCTGTGGCTCAAAAAATATTAGGGCCTCAAACAAGTCTTTCTGACATCAAGATTGTGAAATTGGGACTTTGCCCCACTTTGGTGCAAAAGGGTCTACCCTCTTGCTAGTTCTGTATGGGGTGTACATGGGATGTACATCGCCACAACAGCCCACTTGCTTTCCAGAATCTGGGTCAGCAGATTGCTCTAGTCCTTCTAGAGTATATAACATCTGTGAATGAACACAGTGTCTGTCACTGTTTAGAACAGTTAAAACATAGACTATAAGCCTGACTACGTTCAATTCTGTAGCTTTAGCGTAGAATTCCTCTTTGAAATTCAAACGCGTATGTCTAAATATTGGACTTACTACACAGCCAAGGAAACCAAGCTGTACGAGTTCTTTTCACTAAGTCTACATCTACTCTCCTTTTCTGTGCCTACAGAACTACCCACCAGTGTCTCTGGATGGAAATTGGCATGATCCACCTTGCTCTCCCCAGTGGTTCCATTGTGTCTTAATCTACTCCAAGAAAGCTTGTGAACATGGGTCCTCTACACTTACCAAATACATAGAGGTTGTTAGCTTTGAGTCCTAGGGGCAAGGTATTAAATAATCAATAACATATGCTATGTTCATCCCAGAAACAAAGAGAAATTCTTTTTGAATACGGCCTCCACATTTTTGTTTGTCTAGGATCTGCCAATTATGCAATTGGCCTTGCTAACTAGTTATAAAATTCCAACGATTCTATTTCCTGCAATTGCTCTAAAGCCCCAAACAGTTCTTAGGTGTGTTTTCCATGAGAGTACTTAATCCTGAAACGGTTTCATTTCACCCAAAATGACAACAGCCCCACACTGGTCTTCTCATCTCCTTCTGTACAAGCACTGTTCCAGGTATGGCGGTTGAGGGCCACGGTCATCTAAGAAAAGCCCTTGCACTGTCACTCTTGCGAACTGACCCTCTTCCAACATAGACAGCTCTCTATTGCTGTTGGAACGAACATCCAACTCCAAGTTTAACAGAGTTCTTCATCAGTAGTTTACTGCTTCTGGTGGTGAGGTTTATACTTCATCTTCCCTGGGTCATGGTACTCAAATTCTTGACCAAGTGTAAGTCTTGCTATTGCCATGATGGTAGGTTTCTTATTTTGTTTTGTTTTTAATGGGATTAGCACTTAAATCAGTGGTTTTAAGAAAAAAAGCAAAACAAAACAGATTCCCCTCTAGAACAAGGTCTAAAGTGACCTCTTAAGGGATAAAAGACCCAAGCAAGGTTCATCAGAAAAGACAAGATGGAGTCTTTGGTTTCAAATTCCAGTAGCAACCCTTCTTTGGGTCTCCATTCTGTTGTCCAGGCCTGCAGTGCTTTGGCTTGTCTGGTATGGGAAGTCCTTCTGTATATGTGTTGTAATGAATAAAGAAACTGGCTCGGTCTGTGATAGGGCAGAGTAGAGCTAGGAAGGGAAAACTAAACTAAATGCTTAAAGAAAAAAAAGGTGACGTCACGAGACTCCATGTAGCTGCCAGAGGGGGCTGCTAGTTGGAACCTTGCCGGTAGGCCATGAAATATGTAAAATATAAAATAATGGAAATGGGTTGATTCTAGATGTAAGAGCTATCTAGCAATATGCTTAAGCTATTGACCAAACAGTATTGCAAATAATATAGTTTCTGTGTGATTATTTTGGGGGTCTGGGTGGCCTAGAAACGAACAAGTAGCATCTGCCTACACTTGCCAATCATTATAATCATACAAGCCAATCACCTGAAAAACCCCTCTTCTGGCTTTCTAACACACACACACACACACACACACACACACACACACACACACACACACACACACACTTGTTGTTTCTTTAGAAAACTCTAATGAAAACATTGCCTCTCCTCTCTTTCACAACCCCCTCCTCCTTTTAGCCATTTTGGATAATCTTAAGTTCATGTCTCTGTCAAATTGGGACAATTATAATTTTGTTCTTATGATTGGAATAGTCACCTCGACTATTCTTCATTGTGTTGTTTGCCTCCCAGTATGGGCTACAAATACCTTTCAGTTTATCGTAATCTATCATTGTATTTCCTATCCCTAAATAGTCTCTTTCTCTACGTGTCCTCTTTCTTGTGTTTTCTTTCTCCCCCTCTTTCTCCACCCTAGCCCTGTTTACCTTATTAATACTTAAACACTTTATTGACTACTTCCTTTAGTGGATCTGGACTTCATATAGGCAGGGATCGTATCCATTTTATTTTTAGTTTTATGCCTAATCAGAAAATACTTGAGTAAGAAAAAAATCTTAGATGATGGAGCGTATTGAATCAATGGTCAGTCAAAAGTACAACCTTGTGAAGTCAGAATAACGAATTCATACATGTGACACTAACATGCTTTAAGCCTTTGTATCTTATAGACCGCTCTTATTTTATTATTTCGAGGGGATAGTGTTTCAGGCTCAATAATTTTGGCATGAATTTCAACTAGATAAATAAAAAAAAAACAAATTAGTGAGATGGCTTAATCCTGTAATCCAGGACTCAGGAAGCTGAGGCAGGTAGATTGCTATGAATTTGAGGCTAGTCCCAGTTACATAGTGCGTTCCAGGCCTATAGTACAGTTTGAGAATGCGCCAAAACAAAATAACAAAACAAAAGTAAATAAAAATGTAAACAAAGGAAAGATATAATTGCTTTACCTCCTTTGAGGCCAGAGGGTGGATATGATGCTACCACCCAATTCCACTGTATTTGAAGCCAGGGAGAGATCTTACCTAAGTGAGAATGGGCTCTCTATTCTCATATTTGATGTTATGGACCAAAGAAAATTCAAAAGCAAACAGTAGCCATAATTTCTGGGAGAAGAACGACATTAGCATCAGACAAAGAGCATTTGAAGCATGAGCCTTGGTTCTGTGGTTCATCCTTGACAAGTTCAAAAAGCAACCAAGCATTTCCTCATAAAAGAAGTCTCCATGCAGACGGACCCGGAACAGCTAGCCAGGGATGGTTACTCCAGCTAATTTCATGAGACTCCCAGATGTGAAACACAGCACAATTCAAAATTCTTCTGTTCTGAAGAAGGAACTGTTTCACAGGAGTTATTCTCTAGCCCTGGAGCCATTGCCAAGACATTTTCCCACAGTGAAGTGTTGAACTTGAGTACTTATAGAAAGACAGTATGTTTTTGAAATTTGACTTTGGGCATGGGCAGGTGGGTTCCGGACTTTTCACAACACATCTCTGCTTGTGAGCTTGGATAGGAATTAAGTAGAATGGAGGAGCCCCTGGTGCAGGCAGTAAGCCACCTGACTGACCATCAGTGGCAAAGCCTTTCCTCTTCCTCCTCAGGCACTGTGGTTTTATATCTGCCCAATTTGTGCTGTGTAATGAGTGGGTTTGCTAGTTCTGTGGCTGGAGTTGCAGAGGCAATCACCCCCTCCCTGAGACACAAGGCTCTCTCCCCACCCATTCGTCACCCCACAGGCTGCCTGGCAGAGGCAGGGGGCAGGATGCACATTGTAATAGATTCTATCCACTGCTGAGCTGAGGGCTAACAGATGGGGAGGTTTCCTCGCGCAATTTCCACTTCACTTGGTTTGGGTATAAAATAGCAGAAGGGTAGTTTCTTCTTGTGCAATTTTCAAACAGATAAAACCAGAGGGAGGGTGTACTGGGCTGGGAGGAGGGTGAGGAACTTGACTGTCCTTTAGAGGAAGCCAAATGAACAGGAAGCCCTGTGAAAGACTCAGGCTTCCCCCCTTCCTCCGTTAGATAGGCGGTTGCTCTTCCATCCAAATCTGCCTGCTCATCCCCACCAGGCATGGCAAAGGAAACGATCTCAGGGAGGCCAGACAGTCTGTTGTTCATGTTGTTACAGTGTTATGGTGATTGCAGTACAAATTCTCAGGGTGGAAAAAAGGTATAATGACAGATTGTGTGATTATACCCATACTTATAATTAAGCTGTTAGAATACAGACAAGCGCCTGCTCTCTACTGTCACCAACAGAAACCTCTTTGCTTGGAGAGGAAAGTGACTCACTCTGGCAATTAGAAGGAGTTCCCTACAGGACTTCATTTTCAAGCCTTACGAGTGCTTCAGTTAGGAAGATGTATAGCTTGCTGGAATTACCGGGAAAAGTAGAGAGCCAGGAACAGCCACCTGATCTCCAGGTACAAGATGCTGCTGGTTAGAGAAGGAATTATGACCGTCACAAATTGCCTCTGTGCTGCACACAAAGGACTGGAGGATCCTGCTTCTGCCAGGCACTTTATCAGGATGTTTGTATTCTTCTCTGTGGCCTCTGTGGGATCTGTGGTTTTCATTCTAGGGCAGAGAGAAGAGGAGAGAGAGAAAGCACGCAGAGCAACAGAATAATCTGATGTCTAACTGGGACCTGGCCACTTGGCAACACAGCTACTTACACTGGCTGTCATTGGCCAAGCAGCAAAGTGGGTTGTTTGGTGTCTTCCCATTAACATGAATCCATTAACCATTTTCACATGGAGTCAACCAAATTTTCTTCCTCTCCTTTCTCTCTTTCCCTTTCTGCCATCCTTCCTTCTCCTTGCTATAGACTTCTAGGTCTCATTTCTGTTTTCACTGGTGGGTAGACAACACTCTTAGGAATCTACTTCTCCTCTCCAAACATGTACTGTGGGTGTCTAATCAGGCAATGCTCATGGCCATCGATGGAAACACTTTTTAGAAAAGGAAGTAGCCCTCTTTGCAGCAGCCTGTCCCTGTGCAGTTCGTGCATAGAACATTGCTGCTTTCTCTGGTGTGGAGGATCCTGAGATTACTTTGCACAGTTTTTGTAGGAGGTCCTTCATTTTATGTGTTGTTTGTATTGGTTAATGAATAAAGAAACTGCCTTGGCCTTGATAGGGCAGAACTTAGGTAGGCAGGGAAAATAGAACTGAATGCCGGGAGGAAAAAGGGCAGAGTCAGAGAAGCCATGGATTCTCCTCCAGAGATGGACACTGGTTAGAATCTTCGGTAAGCCACTGCCATGTGGCGATACACAGATAAATGGAGATGGGTTAAACTAATATGTAAGAGTTAGCCAATAAGAAGTTAGAGCTAATGACCAAGCAGTGTTTTAATTAATACAGTTTCTGTGTGGTTATTTCAGGTGTAAGCTAGCTGGACAGCCAGGGCAAACAAGTGGGCCCTCTCCCTTACAACAATTTCACACAAAGGAAAAAAATGTTCTGAGGAATGTATTGGGGGTGTATTGATGGGTTTCTTGGAGGCTGTACACTCTCTCAGGCATTCTGCTCCTAATCTGCAACTCCAGGTAATACTTATCCACCTCCAGAGAGCATCTTGAAGAGTAATTAGTTAATAGTTGTGAAGTGTCTTGAAGACTCGAGGCGCAATACAAGTGGTAAGAATTAATACCGTAGTCTCATGCAAATGAGTCCAGGATGCCAATGCTTGAGAGCTCACCTCAAATTCACTTCAAGGTAGGCAGAATATACAATTAATGCAAAGTGTTTATTTTTTTTTAAATTGACCACTTGGTTGATAATTGGAATGAACAATCTATATCAGGTCAAGTCTGGCAGATGCCACATGCCTATCCTAGATCACTGGGCAAGGAACTTAGAACTTACAGGTATATGTCACAAATCTCTTTTCATTGGCCCAAATGACAAGAAATAGCATTTTGTTATTTTCCCTAGGAAATGTGTGTCAATAGCGAAAGAATTATGGCATGGATGAGAGAAAGCGCGAATGGATATATATCAATATGAAAAGTAACAGAGGTCTTCCAGCCGCTGTCTTTCTAAGATCCTAGAGAGAACACCTGAAAATAGTTCCAGCTGGCCTCCTTCTCTTGTGGTAATTCTTTACTGGAAAGACCACCTCTCTTACCCTCAGTTTAGTTTGGGAAGTGGTGATTTTTGATCCTCATCTAACTAAACTGATGAGTTCTACTTCCTAAGGTAAACTAGTTTGTGCAGGCCTGACTGTAGAACAAGTAGCTAATTCAGCAAAGCTCCAACATTAACTTTGAAGCTATTAACAGTAAGGTTAAAGGCACAGTTCAAACTTGTGTCATCTGGAGGAACATTTCACAGGTATGAGGGCAACCCATCATGATGGACATAATAAAGCACAGAATCTGAGAAAAACTCATTGAAGCCCTGACTTCTGCCACACCCAGCCTTCTAACCACACAACCAGTATTTTCCTACCCAACACACAATATTCAAGGTGGTGCTAAGTTTTGGCTCTGATTGTCCACAAGTCGGAGTTTACTTCTGTGTGGAATCTCACTGGCAGGGAAGAAAGACAATTATAACTGCACATTAACCGAAGGGAGAAGAAAGCATCAGGATTGGGCTGTATTTCGGCACTAGATAAGAAATTATGAAAATCTCACTTGATTCTTAGATAGCATAGTTGTCACCAACATTTTACTTAGAAATATACTTTCAAAGAAAAAGTGTCTAAGACTGAAGCATTGGATCCTTTGAGCTATTTTTCCTTAGCACATCATCTGTGAAATCCTGAACCCATGCATCTTCCACTCACGGAACAAATCCTTACTGATCTCCCACTGTGTATGGACCCTAGGAAAATTAGATAGTTAGAATACAGTTCAATTTTTACAACTCAACAATGCAGTTAAGGTCATGTGACATGTACTCCATGCATAATCTTTGTTAAAAAGAATCAAGATAATTCAGTTCAGATTTTCAGAGCTGAAAACAATTATAGATATCTAGAAAACAGAATTATAGAAATACATGGAACCTGGACAAACACATCCCATCTCCTTTGTGGCAGCTTATCCAGCTAGGAGGAATGGCATGGGGAAAGGAGGGCATAGAATCTGGAAAAGGGAATGATGAGATAGTGGACAGAATACAAAATCCATAAAGACCACTGGGGAGAATATGATTGAAAAAATTAATTTGACCGTAACTGTTATAAAGAGCAGACATGAGAGCTGGTTTGTCTCTGAACATTGGGATCTGTGAGGTCTTATTGGCAGGGTAAGGAGATGCTTATAACTGCACATAACCTGAAGGGAGAGGAGAGAGTCTGGATCTGGCTGCCGTTTGGAATTAGTATAATGGTCTAGATAAAAGATAATGAAAGCCTCAAATGCTTGCCAAACATAGTACACAGAGATTTAACAAGAGGATGCAATGAATGGTGGAAGTTATTTTGCGAGTAGATTGCATTGGTTTTAGAAGTTGGATAGGTGTTGGCATGAGGTAAGTTCATGGTTTGTGGTGTCATAAGGGAAAGATGGTGCAGAAACAGAACGAGGAAATGCAGCTGGAGAAGAAAAAAATCTCGGGGTAATGCAGCTTTCCTTTCTTAACTCCTGCAGAATTCCCTTCCCCATCTGATGGCAGGTTAGCACTGCCCAAGAGACAGGCACCTGCTTCATGAGTTCTGTGAGTGGGAGTGAACCAGAGCTGTGCACTCAGTGCTCTGAAGTTTGGTACTGGGTGATAACAAACATGAAGCTCACGAACATTGCTGGCAATCTATCACTTGCTGAATGCCTCTATTGGAACACATATCTCCTGTTCTGTCTTTACCTTCTCCTAGTCCTGGGCCAGGACCAAATACAGCTCCACAGAGAAAGGTATCGGTTTCAGATGACTTAGAGCAGCCCCCGCAGCAGTGAAAGGCAGATATGAGCTCTAGTTCCTCCCCAGTTACCCTTGCCCCATAACCATGTCCATCTTCCCTTTTAAAATGTCAGTCTGCCTGATTTCAACTTTCGATTCAACCAGGCACAGACAGCAAGCAGTTTATCCGACTCTGCCAGTCCCAGGCTCTGTGGAAAATTACATCCTTATGCTATGCCCTTTACTGTACACACATCTGTGGTGTTTATTTTTACGAATTTCAGTTGATTCAGTGGAGTTAGGACTATTCTCTTCCACTGTGGAACTTGGGATGTTGGTAGAAATATATGTCATAGGCAGTTGGAATAATTCCCATGGATTATGAAAAGGTGGGGTCAGGCCTGGAGAGAGAAACCAGTTCCCCACACAAAGGTGACAGTCCAGCTAGAAGCTCATGAAGCTGGGGAGATGGAACGAGGAAGAGATGAGAAGGCCAAGCATGAAGCTGGATAATGCCTGCGCTGCCCGGCAAGAGTAGAGAAATGAGACTAACTCACCATTGACATAGGGCAAATGGGGCCATGGAGAGCATGTGGCTAAAACTCAGATGCAAAGAGTCTTAGGAGGAGGCTGTTGTGCAAAATTATACCATCAAGGATGAATGCTTCTCTCTTTTTCTGTCAGTGCACTTAGCATTGTGGAGAAAACCTGGGTCATCATTCAGCACAGTCTTCATTTTACAGGTGAAGGAGCCGAGAGGCATGGAGGCTTCCTTCCGTTTACAGAGCTGGTTTGAGGAAGAACTAGAACGAAAATCCCAGCCCCTTGCCCTGTGTTTGACTGATCCTGTCTCTTTTCTATTGTTCCTCCTGTTTATGAGACTGCTGGAATCAATGAGACAATATTGAAAAATATTGAGTCCCCGGGAGAAAAGGTTTAATGATAATGCTGACATAAATTCCAAGATTACCTTCTCTCTGAGGGACTCAAGGCACTTTACATATATCATTCTTTCTCAAAAGAGCCGTTCACCACAGCAAGGCAACAGATACTTTTATTATTCTGCGATTACAGAGAAACTGAGTCACTCTGAGGTAACTTGATTCACGCAATAACTATTATTTCTTTGGAAAGCAGGTGCCGTTTGCATGCCTTTGACAATGAGGTTACCTGAGCATCATGTAAATTTCCATACTTGACAGATAGTTATTGAAATAAAAGCCTCCCTGCCCTATATCTCTGCAATTACGGCAATACCTGACTAAGGCACAGAACCTGCTTTCTTGGCTGTGTCTGCACAGTTCGTGGACAGTCTTTATATTTTTGAAGAATTTCAAACCCTGAGAACCTAGGGGATTGTGCAAGAAAGATTCTTGAGCTATGTATAGTCAGGGGGCTTCTTTCCCTTCTGTGATCTTCAGAAATGGGGACAGGGCTGACTGCAGCGTCCTTGCCATATCTGCTTCCCCATGCTTCCCTACCATTCGCTGGGGTGTTGTCAGAGCAGCCACCATCTTCCCCACAGGGATTTGGATTTTGGCTATGTGTTCATTCATCCATGATGGTGTACCGACGGGTACTGAACAAAGAGCGAGAGAGCCAAGGAGGCGAGGGGAGGGAGTAGAGGAGATACTGGCTATTAAATTGGGAAAGTAAATGACCCATGGTCGTTGCTGCCCCTGAAGGGCCACATCCATTTCCCTTGAGTATCATTTACATGCACCACTGTGTAGAAAAAGGTCTTGGCGAGCTCAGGCCGTTCTGATAAAGCGCCACGGGCTGTGTGGCTTGTAAGCAGTAGAAATTTCTCACCATTCTGGAGCCTGCAAGTCTGGGACTGGAGTGAGGGACATTTTTTTTTCTGGTATTGCAGACTGCCAAGCTTCTAATTGTGCGCTCACATAGTGAAAAGAGGTCTAGAGAGCTCTTTAGGGCTCTTTTGTAAGGGCAATAATCCCATTCATGAGGGTCCCACCCCCGTGACCCAATTGCCTTTCACAAGCCCCATTTCCTATGACAATCACCTAAGGAGTTAAGATTTCAAAATACAAGTTTGCGGGCTTGGTAGCATTAAGTCCTAACAAGGCGTTTAGGAGAAATTCCATTTGCTAACTTCCTGCTACATGGCAGGTACGTGGACTATTTGCTAGGAATTGTGCACAAGACGCGGTGAATTTTCCTTCTTTAGTCTCATTCTAATGGTCTGATGATCAGCTTA
Source organism: Microtus pennsylvanicus (assembly GCF_037038515.1). NCBI lineage: Eukaryota > Metazoa > Chordata > Mammalia > Rodentia > Cricetidae > Microtus > Microtus pennsylvanicus. The sequence continues at coordinate 96,265,542 of NC_134583.1, forward strand.
TTCGTGTAGCTAACTTGCAAAAGGCAGAAGGCAGCTTACAAAAATGCAAACATCCAGTAAGAGACACATCAGTTAGGAGGTGGAGGCCTGGATGCAAAGGCTTCCTATCTTCCTGCCAGAGCTTCCTCCTATCCAGTGCAGACTGGAAGTCCCTAACAAAGGCAGGCCACCCCTTGGTAACTGTATCGATGTCTTTTCTGGCTCCCTGGCCATTCCCGCTGTTACACATATGCACAGCATAGCCAGGGCACTTCTCTGTTTCATGATATTAGGGAGGAGGGAAGGACATACCCACCCCAGATGGGTCCCATCATCCTCTGTCCCATCTTTTGTGTCTGGAGTTCATACTGCCTTTTGTCGTTTCTGCCAGTGGAGTTTTCAAAAGCAAGAATCCCACATCCTTTGACCACTCAGAGAGTGTACAGTATATTTGATGTCTGGGACATCAAACAAATGCTTGTGCTCACAGTGCAGAAATAATCCCAGACAAAAGACAACTGTGGCTATGCGGAGAATACCAAAGAGACAGGGTCAGGAATTACCAGGCAAGTCAAAGGAGAGGCTGTTTCACAAACTCGGTTCACCCGTGAGAACAGAGGGGAACTTGCTGACTGCACCCACAACTGATGATACCAGGGAAGGCTAGTCAGGCCTGAGCTGGACCCATAACCCTTCTTCCGGACAGAACCTGGAATCATTTGGGATAACTGGGAGAGGCCTATTAATGGCGAACGCAGCATGTGCAGCCCCTGGGAAGGACCTGGTCCCAAAGGACTTTCTAAGGATCAATCAGGGCTGTGCTGTGAACCTACGAGAATCACAGCTCTTTTCCCCTCCCCTTCTGGTACTATGGCTTGGGAGGAGACAGGAAGCTAGGGCATTTTCTCTTGCTCTGCTGGTCTGTTCCCCTCCTCAAGGCCTAGAAGTTAAGGGGTAAATTAATTGGAAGAAAGGGGAGGGAAAGCCAGGACCTGGGAACTGCAAATCAAAGGAGCCTGTCTCCCCAGAGGGCTCAGAGGGAACCCTGCTCACAATAGCAGTTCAAGTTCACCTTGTGGGAAGGGGAAGAGGTGTTTTAATGGTACTGTAGGAAGTGGGGAGGAGAGGGAAAAAGGGATAGAAAATCAAAAGAGAGAGAGGGAGAGAGGAGAGAGGCGCAAATCCAAATGTCGATGTGTAGACACAGTGAGGAGAGCCTGCTGCCTGACAGGGTGATTTATTGGATTCTTCCACTTAATCACTGCCGGCCTGTGGCCAAACGGATCTCCAGCAAAGCTGAAAGGCAGCCGAGGGAAACAGGCTCATAAGCATAAAGCCGCATAATGGTGTTCAATGAAGTGTGAGACTTTTAGTTCAGTCTCGCTGAGCCGGCCGCACCGCCGGAATGTCAAAGAGGGATTGTGGGTGGAAAAATTATGGATTTAAACTGCTAGCTGTAAATGAGGTCAATATGTCTGGTTCATAAACAGTCCGAGCCTATTCCAAGAATGCAGTGAGGGGGAAAATTAGCGTGAAGCCAACACTGTAGACAAACCTCATTGAGATATAATTGCAGCTATAAATACAAGCGAAAAGCTTACGGAGTGCAATAAAATACAGACACGCTTTTTTATTTCCCCTTCTTCTTCCTTCTTTGAATCCATGCATTTGTTAAGGCTGCGCATCTCTAATGCGCCTTTCATCTCCCCCTCCCTCTCCTAGTGACACCCAGTGTTGCAATTAATTGAGTGTTCTTGATTTCTCATTCCATTTTATTCAGGCGAGATTGGAAAAAATCAAAGAGCACATCTAAAGCATTTTCTCCCCTTTTGCCTCTCTATTTGAATCAGGTTGAAATGTGCGTGAGAGGGGAAAAAAGCGGTGCTTATTTTTTTTCATGAAGAGGAAAGATCCAAGTAAAAAAGGCTTTTTAAAGGAATACGTCTGTGAGGTCATTTGGATCTCAGTTAATGAAGGAAATCAAAGACATCTATAGGGTCTCATGGTGGGGATTCCTTGGGGGGGGCACCTTGTCTGGCCTCATGAGACAGTGACTCAAAATTAATATATATTTTTTCACGTTCTCTCTTTTTCTTCTCAAACTCCGGAGAATCTCATTATTTTGTTTTGCACTTGAGCTCAGAGGACAGAGGACAGACATTAGCAAACTTACTCTGCCCGGTTTAAAAGCCGATACAGTAATAAATTGAAGTCTAATAGCTCTGGTCAGGCTGTCTTTCCCCTAAACCAATTGATTTAAATGGCAGTAATTTGGCCAGCGAGGCTAGTCCTGTTTAAATTAAACCCATTAATATAATAGCTCAAGTCCCGAATGAAATCCATCTGCAGAGAAGGCTCCACCGGTCAGTAGTTTCATAACTGTGAGGGGATGTCCTGGAACGCCCACAGCCCAGCAAACAGGAATTACAGATTACAGACAAGACCCTGGTGTGGGTGGGGTGTGGGGGATAGTAAGAGCACACACGTTCAAGTGAGAAACTGGCCTGACGGTTTCAAGGGAAGTGACCTTGGCCATTAACAATGAAAGGTTAATTGTATTAATAGCAGCAAGTAGAGTTCCTGTGGGGAAAGCCTGAAGCATCCTCTCCCTCTCCCTCCATTTCACAAAGGAGGTGTTTTTTTTTCTTTTTAATTGTTCTTATTAAGCACCGCAGATCACACACACATACAAAAAGCAATTTATTTTTCACTGTGAAACACCGGCCTTTGCCACCGAGGGTCTGCATGGGTGTGAATTTCATCGTTGGATGTTGAAATAATGCCTGTGCTAAGAACACACGTGGTTCAGAAGTCTGTTCTTTGCAGGCTTGTGCTGAGGTGCGTACACCAGAGGGGTTTGGTTTTGAGAGTCAGGAATGCAGCCACTGTTCTCATCCCAGACTCGGAGTTAGTGTTTAAACTAGAGCAAATTGGCTGCCATCTGTTCCAAGGGAAGAGTGCTTCTTAAATAGACCACCAAGAACCTGAGCTGGGGAACCGTGGAATTGTGGGAATTTCACCACTCACGCATATCAGAAGGATGCCGGTGGAATAATGCAATGGATGTCCACTGGTGGCCACAGAAGACACTTTCTGTTAGAACACAGGAGGTAGCACATGTCTGAGCAAAAGACACGGTCTAAAGATATGGGGCATTTTCTTCCAGACACATTTTTTTTTACATTCTTTCTCTCTATATGGTTTTCCTATACCATTGGGCAGTCTTAGACACTTTATTCTAAGTTTATTTCATAGCTAAGAAGGAATAAAACATGGAAAGAATACTCTGCAATCCTCACTGGGTGTTCCTGGTGCCAGTGAGAAGACATAGAAATGAACTTGATACCTGTGGTGTTGAACATAGTTACCTACCAGTAGTTCTACTCATTGTGGCTATTAGGCTTATTAATAGTATATTAATTATTTGATTCAACTAGAATATGAAAATACATGATTTTTTCATATGTATTATGTCATTGACAGTTTATTCATCCATAAGTGTAAAAAAATGTATAGTTGCACCTAGCAGCCAGTAGATATTTTCCATATTTGGGACATTGTGGCAGGGTCTTTTACACATGGTATTTAATTTATTCCTCATGCAATGGATGGAGTACATATTCTCTTTCTCAATATTATAACGGAAGAAATTTAAGTTTTCCTCTCTATAAGTTCTAATGTTCTTTGAGGCTATGTGATGATCCTCTTCCCCCAAATTGCCTCGCGAATTCTTTACCGATTTGTACTTCATTTAGACTAGGCTATCTAAATGCTGAAAATATACTGGATTAGTTTATTTTTTCATTCCTATAATAAATAGCTGGGGTAGGCTACTTTATAAAGAAAAGGAGTTTATTTAGCTTCCTAAAGATTTGAAGACATGGTGTTCTCATCAGCCTGGTTCAAACATGGACCTCAGTGCATGATGTCAGGAAACAAGAAGCTGGAAATTGATTCAGAAATTGAATATGCTCCTATAATCAATCACCAGTTAGAGCTCAAGAATAAAACCAGAATTACTTTCATGTTTTTAGAGATCATGCCCCAATGAGCTGAGGATCCCTTAGAGTCCCACCGCTTAATGATCCGTACATGCAGGTAATTAAACACATTAAATAGAGGTGAATCCTCTTATAACAGATACATGACATAGGAAGTAAAGCATAAACCAGCCAATGGATTTGACCCCAAAAGATTCTTCAATATTTAGAATTTTCTTGAGGTCATGATCAAATTGAGATATAAGAAGTAATTTTACATTTGTAAAAAAAGGATGGCTTATAGGAGACATTCATTTAATAGAGGCTCTATTCCATTCACTTTATTGTTCTCAGCAATGAGGCCTTGCAACCTCATTTTGTTTTTGGTCTGATAGTGCTCTCTGTCCATCCTTCAGAATGTGTAGGGGCTAGAAGAAAGGAACTGTTTAAGGGGTACTGTGAAGTTGTGAGTTCCTTTGAGCTTTCCCATTGGTAAACTGGTATCCCCAGCACCACTGAGAGCAAAGCGCAGAATGCAGCTTCCAGAATTCTAACCACAGTCCTCAGCCCACGACACAGGGTCAAGGCATACTAACCAAGGGGGGAGAAGAGTGACAGCCAAGCAAAAAGACACAAACTCCAATAAAAACAGACTCAATTTTTCACTTAAGTGTGCAACCTGGAGCTCCATGTGCTACTTCTAGTCAGTGGCCGAGTCTTAGAACACTTGAGGAAGGAACTGAACCCAAGGCATTGACTGCCAGGGTAACAGATGGGACTCCTGGGATGGGGTGGGGATGGAGGTTTTATAACTCTTAAGTTATGCCTCTGCCCCTCCTTGATTCTCCACTCAGTGGCCCTTAGTGTTGATGTACCATGAACTCAAGACTGAAACGGTCTATCTCAGATCAACTACGGAATTTGCGCAACACAGATCCTGCCTTAGCTGTTTAGGCATTCTGCATCTCTCAATATTGTTATGACAGGATTGATCTTTTTCTGAGAGAGACGAAAGAACACCATAAATTCAGATCATTGACATCTCAGCTGAGTCTAGAAGGTAGACAAAATGAGTATTTCTAATCTATATCCTACTGGTAATAAAATAGGGATGAAATGTTCACAATTACAGGGCTAAGATACTTTATAGGTTGGACATGTTCATTATTAAACAAATATTTTTTTTAGTGGCAGCTGTGTCCCAAGGATTATTCCTAGGACATGGGTACATTAGGCTCTTTTGGAACTCACATCTGTGTTTGTTATTGCTGCTCGAGAAAACCAGAGGATAAGGCAGTAACACACACATGTGACATGTGAACAGTAGACAATGCTGTGCAGCCACAGCTGAAGCATGCCAAACCACGCTGCTCATACGCAGTGCTGCTCATACACCATGACCAGGATGTCCTTTCAGATGAGGTCGCTTTTAAATCGATGTGAATCAAGTCAGGGAATAGTACCTTAGAAAGATAAACCGTGAACCTCCTCTCCCATCCAAAGCACGTGGTACTTTTCAGTTTAAAGTTTCTAGTGGAGTTCATTCACGGACATCCTGCATTCTCTCAGTAATCCACAGTAGTCAGCAGTCAGTGAACAACACTGGGTACCAGTACAGGACCCCAGGAAAATCAGCAGGCCCAAGAGAGATGCTGGGTAAAGGATGCTCTCCTCTCCCTACCCACAAGTGTCTCCTGGGAAAGGGAAACATGTCTAGGGAGTGATGGAATCTCAGTAGAGAAAGAAGGCTTTTTGTTCCTGCCTTCCCTTCCTCTCTGAAGCCACCCATGAGGAAAGGTTTGATTTCCTTTCATAAGTTTTTCTCAGGGGTTTGCTAAGGAAGGAGACAGTCTTTGGGTTCAAAGCCACATGGAACCTTAGTTCACAGCCAGGCTTTGGCCACTGCCAAAATTTGCACCATGCCACAGGTGTGTCAGAAAAATGACATTCAAAGAGTCATGAACATCTAGAACGGTTCACATGACTCTGTGTGCCAGTTCCCACTGTCTACAAACCACCTCTGGGCAAGGAGCCACTGACTTCAGGAAGCTCTGTCCTGTTCTGGTTCTCACTTACCAACCTAAAACACCTCCACCCCACATCACCCCAGAAAGCTGTGAAAGCAAAGCAGGTAGGATGGTTGAAGTAGCAGATACAGTTGGGTCTTAGATTGGGTTTCTTTTTCAAATGAATAGAAGTATAGAAATAGCATTGTGACCACTAGCAAGATATTCTTTAAGAGTTTGCTATGCCTTGCTTTAAATGTCCAAAACCAAGGCTATAGTCGATACTATAAATATTTGCTTATCAATAATGATTGCTTGAGACATTTACTACCTATTAACCAGCAGGAGTCTTTTGTTGTTACTTTTTATGATGATGAACTCTGCCACCTGAGCTGGAATATTTATTTACTCATTTATTTTGTTCTTAAGGTGAGGTTTTTCCTTTTTTTTTAGAAATAGAATTTCACTGGGTAACTCTGGATGGTTTGAAACTCTCCATGTAGACCACGCTAACCTGGAATTCACAGAGATCCCCTGGCTATGCCTCTGACCTCTTGAGTTCTGGGATTAAAGGTGAATGTCATCACCCTTGGCCCCTTCTACTTTTTGAGGCAAATTTTTATTAGAGCCGGCAGACCAGAGTTCCTGCTCCTACTGCCTCAGGTGCTGAGACTGGGGTTTACATTGTTATACCCAGCTCTGAACAGATTTTTAAGAGTACAGTTTGTCATTATTATCTATGGGCACAATACTGTCTGCCAATCCTCTGGAAGTTATTGATCTTGAATAACTGAGATTTATGCACTGGTGAGCATAGGGTCAAAAGTCAGAGCACATTTCCTGATTTGAAAGCCCACCAGTTTCTGAGTTTGGAAATCCACCAATCTCTGAGCACAAAATCCCACCAAGTCCTTGGACTTGCCCCAAGTTCAGGACTTGAAATTCCACCAATTCTCACCCTAGGCAGCTCCACCTGCCCAAGAAACCCTCCTTACCACTCAATACTTTGATACTCCTCACCTAGGCAGAGGCAGCCCTCGTCTTGTGCCTTTCCCAAGAAATCCCTTGTGTGTGGTTTGCTGTGTGGTGTGCCTTTGTGGTATTCCTTGGCTCCAAACTACCAGGATATGTTTCCCCTCAGAGCTGCAACATTTCCACTGAGTGTTCCCTTCAGAGCTGCAACAGTTTCTGATCAGAGGGATAGCACTTACAATGAGCCTTCCTCCTTCTGGTGTGCCTCACCCTCTCCATGTCTCAGTTCTTTCTACACTCTCCTCTTTATGAATGTGCTCCAGATTTAGTCTCCAGGGCCACAGTGTTTGGGAGGTGGGGTATTTGGGGGCTGTTTAGGCCATAAGGCAAACCTCATAATGGGTTAATACAACTGGATAAAGGGCTTCGTGAAGGGTGTTGCCTTATTTGCTTCTCTGCTCTCTGCCAGGTGAAGGTGCTTCCATCTGGAGGATGCACTAAGGAAGACTATGTCCTGGAAACAGGGCACAGCCTTTGGCAAATGATGTTTAAAATTTGGAATACTTTGTCCCTAGAATTGTAAAAAATAAACCTTGATTTTCTTTTCATAAACTCTCTAGACTATGGTATTCTGCTATGACAGCAGAGACTCATAAATGGGTCTGTGTAGTACTTTTCCCTTGGGTGACTGCTTACACTCAGTGTCATGTCCTCTGGTGTCATCTGTCCACTCCCATATCACAAAACTCTTTCAAAAGCTGAATGATAATCTTATTGTAGGTATACGACAAGTATCTTGTCTTCCTTCTCAGCTACCTTCTTCCTTGACTGGCAGAAGCTTGCAAAGGGGCTGGTTACATAGTGTCCAGTTCTTCAAAACTCATTTGTTAAACAAACCACCTAAAAATTTGAACTGCAACTCGGTTTACAGGCTTTGTTTGGAAGCTTCTGTTCTGTATCACAGCCTTCCTGATAGAGAAATCGACCAAGAGGGAGAATTTATTGCTTAGCAAGCCTCTGCCAGAGCCTCTTCTTATACCCCAGACTTTATCCACTTAGGTCACTAAGATTCCTTAAATAACTGGCTCGCCTTCTTCTCCCATCACCCACACTGTAATGCATAGCTCTGTTTTGCTTCCTACTTCACACACAGGAGCTGGTTGTGTCTTATCTCCTGGTTTTGGTGCACTCCCAAACGGACAGGGACTCTCCTGGGTTTCTCTTTCTTCCTTTCCTCTCACCCACATGCCACACTTTGCTGATCTCCCTCCTAATTAGGCTGCCTTCTCACTAGCCTAACAACTGCTTTTTATATCCTTATAGAAGAATGCCATTGCTCTTTGTGAACATTTTAAATTTGTGAAAACATCTCTACCCATTTTCTTTAAATTAGTGCCACGGAGTCATTTTTTTTTTTAAAGCAACAAACTTTTTAGAATGCTTTCAGGCTTACAGAGTGTGTTGGTTATGCGTCTGTTGCTGTCATAAAAAAATACCCTTTGAAGACAATTTAAAGAAAAAGAATGTTATTTTTTTCCTCATAGCCCAAGGATGGCAGGGGCTTGAGACAGCTGCTCACATTGTATCATTGGAAAGGAAGCGGGAAGCAATGAGTTCCAGGGGATGGTGCCATTCACTAGTGGGGCCGATGCTCTCACCTCAGTTAGCCCAAGACAATCCTTCACAGGCACATCCAAGGGCTTACTAAATCATCCCTCACTGCTGTGCCTTCAGGCTTGTCTTCTGTCTTCTTGATAATTCCAGAGCCTGTCAAGTTGACAGTCAATGTCAACCATCCCATGGAGGAATGGAGTGGGCTGTTCAAAGAATCCCTTCATAGCCCTTTCCAGTCCTTCCATCTCATGACACCAGCTAAGTGGGTTAATTTTCTCTGTCAATTAGAGAACTTAAAGACAGAAAACAGCTCAGAGAAATGTGAAAATGAAACATTTATTGGCAAGCATTATAGAGTTCATGGGTAATGAATGGACCCAGAGCTGGGTGACCTCTGACCATAAAAGGGTCTGGCTTTTCATTTGAGTTTCAGTATCTCCTTCCTGGTGAGTCGCAGTATTCTGTTGCTGAACCTAAGGAGTTGATACATCCCTTTTAAGTATAGGGATTGGAAACACTGCTTCTATCCATAAGCACAGAAATAGCTATAATGGGTGTATGGGCATGGAAACAATTGGTTGGGATTAGGGTGAGCCCTAACCTTCTTCTTCTTTTTTGGTATAGTAGAGAAAGAGAAACTCACTAAAGGCATTGGGGAAAATGCAAACTTACTGCTGCCTGAGGTCCCATGACCTCACTTGCTTTCAGATTCCCTCCCAATAACAACCTGCATTAATGTGTTGCAATGTTTATAATCAATGAGCAAATATTGACAAAATGTTGTTAAAGTCATAGTTTGTATTAGGATTTGTTTGTCCTTTGGGTTAGAGCTTGAGATTTCTAGCAGTGTGAGTCTGCAATGACAGTCGTATAGCTTTACTGATCTGTAGTAACCTGTGTCCCATCTAGTTATCACCCATATGCCATCCCTGGGGATCGCTTGCCTTTTTATGCTCCTCTTAGTTTTGCCTTTTCCAGAATATTTGGAACTGTACAGTATATAGTCTGTTTCATCTGTCCTTTGTTTGCTTAGCAGTAGGTACTAAGTTCTACTAGGCCTTCAGTAGCTTGACAAGTCATTTCTTCTTAGCCCTGGACAGTATCTCATTCACTGTAGAACTTATTTACGTATTCACATATTGGACTACATTGGCTACTTGTATTTCTTTTCTTTTTCTTTTATCTTTTTTGCAGTTTTGTATTTTTGTGGATGCAAAATGTTCACTTTTTTATACAGGGCTATATAAAGTCATTTTCCTGAAAGTGTATGATGTGCTTTGAGCATTCTCCTCCCATCATCCACCCTTTCTCACCCATCCGCCCTCTCGGTTGGTTGTTCTTCTCTGTAGTCTCTCATATACTTCCATTTTTTTTTGTAATGCATGGCTTTATGGACTCTACAGTCTAGAAACCACAAATGACAGAAAGCATTCATAGTGTCTAAGACTGATGTCTTTTTAATAAGATTACCTCTAGTTTTATCTCTTTTCTAAAATATCATGGCCTCATTTATTCATGGATGAACAAAATTCCACTGTATATAAACAAGATTTTCTTTATCCCTGTGTTGAGAGACAACCAAATCATTTCTATAAATTTGCTATTGTGAGCAGTACAGCAATTAACCTTGATAAGTATTATCTTTATGAGATGTGCATTTGAAGTCTCTGCGTAAATACAAGTTGTATAGCTGGGTCATATGATAGTTCCATATTTTAGTTTTGTGAGAAACCTCCATATTAATTTCCCTAGTGGTGAGACTAGTTCACTTCCCACCAGCAGTGAATAAGGTTCCCATATGTCCATATCTTCACCAGAAGTTGTTGCAATGTGCTTTTTAAAGGGCTCACATTCTGACTGGACTGGGATGCTATCATTGAAGGGTTCTCATTTGCATTTCTCTTTGAACTAATATGTCCTGGCTAGTATTATGTTAACTTGACAAAATCTAGTTTTTTGGAAATAAGAGGCCTCAATTCAGAAAAGGCCTCTCTGTAAGATCTAACTGCAGGACATTTTCTTAATTAGTGATTGCTGAGGAAGGGCCATTCCTTTGTGGGTTGTGCTATCCCTGGGATCCCTGGTGGTCCTGCATCCTATAAGAAAGCTGGCTAATGAAGTCTCTCATTACTAATGTGTAAGAGTTGATGTGTGATTTAAGTTTTAGTAATGTTTCTTTTACAAATTTGGGTGTCCTTGCGTTTGAGGCATAGATGTTAAGAATGGAAATGTTATTTTAGTGGAGCGTTCCTTAGATGAGTAAGAAGTGTCTTTTCTTGTCTTTTTTGATTAATTTGATTTGTTAAATATTAGAATGGCTACATCACCTTGCTTCATAGGTCCACTCGCTTAGAACATTTTTTATAACCACATGTTCTGAGGTAATGCCTGCTTTTGATGTGAGGTGTGTTTCTTGTATGCAGCAGAAGGATGGATCCTGTTTTTTGCATTCATCCTGTTAGTCTGTGTGTTTTTATTGAAGAATAGATTCCATTGAATTGATATTAATGATCAATGATGATTAATTCCTATTATTATTTTTTATTATGTTGCTGTTGTTATTGGTATGTGTGTGTGCTTTTTTTCTTTTGTTTTTTCTGGTGTGAGATTATTTCCTGTGTTTCTGTGGGTATACTTAACCTCCTTGGGTTGGTGTTTTATTTCTAGTAACTTCTGTAAGCCTGGATTTGTAGATAAATGTTGTTTTAATTTGATTTTTGTCATGGAGTATCATGTTTTATCCATTTATGGTAATTGAAGGCTTTCCTGGGTATAGTAGTTTGTGCTGTCATCTGTGGTCTCGTAGAGTCTGTGGGACATCTGTCCAGGCACTTCTAGCTTGTAGCCATCAAGGAAATACAAATTAAAACAACTTTGAGATTTTATCTTATACCTGTCTGAGTGGCTAAGATCAAAAACAAAAGTGACGGCTTATACTGGCAAGGATGTGGAGCAAGAGGAACATTCCTCCACTGCTTGTGAGAATACGAACTTGTACAGTCACTTTGGAAATTAATATGAAAGCTGTCTTCTGTAACCTGGCAATATTTCCAGTGGTGGAACTGGGACATCAACCCAGTTATAAAATCTTTGGCCTACAATTTGTCCTGCTGCTTTCTGAAGGAAAACCAAAGAGTAATGGATCTGGAGGAAAGAGAAAGTCGGGGAGAGAGACTGCGAGGAGCAGAAGGAGGGGAAATTGCAGTCCAGGTGTAATATAGAGAGAAGAAAAAATTAAAAAGAGAGAACGAGGGAGAGAGAAAGAAACCAAACTAAGCAAGTCATGGGGAGCAAGCCAATAAGCAGCACTCCTCTATGGCCTCTGCATCAGTTCCCACCTCCAGCATCCTGTCCCGTTTGAATTTCTGTTAGGACTTGTTTCAGTGATGACCTATGACATGAAAGTATAAGTCAAATAAACCTTTTTTTTTCTCCAAGTTTCTTTGGTGGTGGTGTTTCATCACAGCAATAATAATCCTAACTAAGACAACTAATAATGTTGAACATCTTATATATTACTTAACTATTTTGGCTTAATTTTTTGAGAACCGTATACTTTTTTCATGAACCCTTTAATTGTTTGGCTTGTTTCTTTGTGTATTTGCTCTTTTGAATTTATTGTATATTCTGAGTCTGATTCCTGCGTCATGTATAAATCTATCAAAATTTTTCTACAATCTGTAGGCTGACTCTTTACTCAGCTAACTATGTCCTTTGCTATAGGGAAATTTGTTATTTTCATGAAGTCCCATTGTCCACATTGGCACCAATAGCGACTGCAGTCGTATTCAGGAAGTCCTTGCCCGTGTCGATATACTGAAGTATTTTTCCTAATTTCTCCTTTACTAGTTTTAGAGTTTTAGGTCTTATGTTAATGTCTTTGACCCATTTAGAATTTATTTCTTAAGAGGGTGAGAGATAGAGGTTTAGATTTATTCTTCTGTAGATTGATATCGAGTGTAACAAGCATTTGTCAAAGAGGCTATTTTTTATCCAATTGTATTTGTGACAAACTTGTTAAAATTCAGGCAGGTTTGACTGTGTTGTTTTGTATCTGTGACTCCTCTTCTGTTTCACTGATCTACGTGTTTGTTTTGGTGTTGCTACATGCAGTTTTTATTACTATGGCTCTCCAATACAGCTTGAAGCCTTGTATGGTGATACTTCAGCATTGTTCCTTTTACTCAGGACTAATTTGGGTAGTCAGGAACTTCAGTGCTTCTGTGTGAATTTTAAGATTTTTTTTTGTATTTATGTAAAGAATCACCATTGGAATTTTGATGGGGATTGTTTTAAAGAATGCAGATTGCTTTTGATTCTAGCCATTTTCTCATTGATTCTCCAAAGCATGAACAGGAGACTTTCTTCCAATTTGTTGTGTTTTATTCAGTTTCTTTCTTTACTTTTTTAAAGTTTTCACTGTAAGTCCTTTAGTTCCTTGGCTGTGTTTATTCCTTGGCATTTTATCTTATTGAAGTAATTATGAATGAGATTGTTTCCATGAATCTTTATCAGTATGCACTTGCTATTGATATGTAAGAAGGCTATTAGCCATGCTGAAAGTGCTTATAAGATCCAAAGTTTTCTACTAGAGTCTCTAGTGTCCCTTATAAATAGAATCATAACATCTGTTGGTAAGGATACCTTGACTTCTTCATTTTCTATTTGTACCTGTTTTATCTTTTTTTCTCATCTTATTTCTCTACCTAAGACTTTAAGGCCTACATTGAACAGAGGTGGACACCCTTGTGCTTTTTCTGATCTTAGTGTAAAAGCTTTGAATATTTCTCCATTTTAAGGATATTGTGATAAGGTGAAAATGTGATATTGGCTGCAGTTTTGTCATGTGTAGAGCCTTTATATTATAATGTTTCTTTTCCTAGTTTCTTTGGGGATTTTTATCATGAAAGGAATATTGGGTTTTATTTTTAAAATTTGCATCTATTGAGGTGATCATGTGATTTATGTCCTGGAGTCTGCTTATGTCTTACATTACATTTATTAATTTGCATTATGTTGAACCTTCACTGAATTTCTGGTATAAAGTTACTCAATCATGGCAATTTATTTTTTTGATATATTCATGAGTTCTGTTTTTTATTTTGTTGAGAGTTTTTCTTTCTAATTCATCAAGGAGACCGAGCTCTAATTTTCATTTTTTGTGTCTTTATCTTACTTTGGTGTCAGAGTAATGTTAGCTTTATAGAATGACTCTGACAATGTTTCTTCACTTTCTCTCTCAGGGCATAGTTTGTTAAACATTGGTGTAGTTTCTTCAAAGCTTGAAGAGAATTCAACAATAATCCCTTTTGGGCCTAGATCTGTATCAGCTGTTTATCTCATCTCAAGTTAATTTTTGTAGGTTACTTAAGTTAGAAATTCATCAATTTCTTTTAGAATTTTTTAATTTGGTGTAATATAAGCTTTTAATATATGTCTGAATGATTTTCTGAATTTCTTGGTATACGTTATATCACTTTTCATGAATAATCATGTTAGTATGAGTCTTCTCTCTCTTTTGGTTAGTTTGGCTAAGGGCTTGCCAATATTGTTTATCTCTTCAAAGAACCAACACTCTATTTCATTGATTCTTTGTATTTTTTCATTTCCATTTTTTTTTTTTACTTTCTGCTTTGACATAAAAACATCCTTACCACATTTATTTATTACTCTCTCTGTGTGGTACATAAGAAGAAATCAGGAGACAACTTGTGGGACTTGGTTCTCCCCTCCTACTATGTGGGTCCCAAGCATCAAATGCAGGTAATAAGACTTGGCAGCAAGTCTTTACCTACTGAGCCATCTCACCAGACTTGTGTTGATCTTGTTTATGCTTTTCCTTTTACTGATTTTGAATTTGGCTCATGCTCCCACCCCACCCCAGGCTCTCAGATGCATCATTAAGTTATTTATTTGGATTGCTCTGATTTTAATGTAAGCACTTATAACTATGAGCTCCCTTCCTACTCCAACTCATAGGTATTGGTATGTTGTGTATTTTTTTCACTTAGTTCTAGGAAATTTTTTTTATTCTAATTTCTTCAAGGACCTATTTATCATTCAGTAAATTATTTTACCTATCTGATTTTTCCTAGTCTGATTCTATTGGGATCATGCAGAATACAAGGGATTATTTCAATATTTCTATGTAACTTTTTCAGTCCTAACGTATGATCTATTTTAGAGGAAGTTCTACAGACTGCTTAGGAGAATGTGTATTCTGTAGTATTTGGATGTAATATGTTATAGATCTTTATTGGGTTCATTTGACTTCTCAGGTCAGTTTGCTCATGTTTCTCTGTTTAATTGCTATAATGATGACTGTTCAAGCTACATTTTATCAAATTAACCCAAACTAGAGTAACTTGGGAAGAAGAACCCTCAGTTGAGGAATTTCCTCTATCTGATTGGCATATCTGGGGAGGATTTTCTTGATTAGCATTTGACATGAGAAAGCCTTGCCCACTGTGGGTGATGCCACCCCTGGGTGTGCGGTCCTTGTTTGTATAAGAAAAGCTGAGAATGCTATGGGAAGTAAGTCAATAATAAACTTTCCTCTGTGTTTTCTGTTTTGGTAACTAACTTCCATTTTCTATTTAAGTTCCTGCATAATTTTCTCAGTCATGGCCGAAAAGGGTAAGACAAAACCAACCCTTTCATTCTCAGGCTGCTTTTAGTCATGATTTTACCAGAGCGATAGAGAAGCAAACTAGAACAATGGCCTATGTATCAGTGGAGAGTAGGGTATTGAACCTGTCCACTATGACTGTGTTGGAATTAATCTGTATCTTTAGATCAATAGTGTTTATTTTATAATAATCAGCTGTGCTAGTGTTCTGTTGTACATGTGTTTAGAATAGTAATTTTCTCTTGATGAATTGTTCCCTTATTGAGCATGACCTCTCTCTCTCTCTCTCTCTCTCTCTCTCTCTCTCTCTCTCTCTCTCTCCCCTCTCTCTCCCCTCTCAGCAAGTAGTCAAGCTTTATTTCTGCAAGTGGGAAAGCAGTGCCTGAACTTATAAATCTTGGTCAACCATTTCTCTTCCCTTTGCTTATTTATGGTACAATCTGGGATGGTGTCTTTCCTGAAATAGGTGGAAGTCTTCTTACCTGCAATTCAGTCTAGTCCAATTAGATGAATTCAGTTTAGAAACATATCTGAAGGTTATATCTGAACCTATAAAATTGAGTTTACCAGGAGAAAGGATAATGGCACTTTGTGGATGTTTTTGAGTAGCAGGAGGACTTCATAGTGGCTGGTCAGAGCCTGTTGAGACTGGCTTTAATTTTTTTCCCCCATAATTTTGTCTTTCCTCTGACTCGTCAGCTTACAATGGATGAATGCCCTATTATTTACCTTCCTCAGTGTTTCCCAACTTTTCATTTCTCCCTAAACATTTGTTGTGTACCCTAACATTTGTTTTTACTTTAACTTCTCCCTTCAAGGATTTGGGAATTAATTGATTAGGGCAGTACACACCAATGCTGTGCCTACTTATGATTGAATGGGTGTGTCAGCTGGATGGGTTTGTCTTTGGAGTTGCTGCTGTGAAAGGTATCCAGGGCTTCTTTCTCTTTGCTAATACTATTGTTTTTCAACACTAGAGCAGCAATATATACATGCTTTCTAGTTTCACTTGCTTGGAATACCTTTCCTAACCTTCCTTCTTAAGGCTGCGTCTTAATGACTGGAGTATGGCTTGTTGTCTACTGTAACACATTGTATGGGTTTATCTCTGTCTGTAGTTCACAGCATTTCTCTCAGTATCTCACATTCTCTGGTTTAGTGGCCTTGAATTTCTTCTGCTTATTTTCACAATGGGAAGTTCCTCTTCAGTTACAACACATGATTTTGCTGGTTATAATGCTCTGTGTTGGCAATTGTCGGTCAATGCTTGCTATTTACTGTTCCACTCTCTTCTGGTTTTAAAGGTTTCTGTTGAGAAATGTACTGTAATTTTGGCGATCTCTCCCATAAATATGACTTGACTCTTCTCTATTGAGCTTTGGGTATCTTTTCTTTATTCCCTGTGTTTAGTGTTTTAACTATGATATGACCTGGGCAGGTTTGTTCTGGTCTCATCTTTTCAGTTTCTACATGCTTCCTGAATATGGGTGGTCATCTCTCTAGATTTGATGGATTTCTGCTAGGGTTCCACTGGATGCCTTGATTGTTCTGTTAGCCTGAAGTTTTACATCTTCTATTCCTGTTAATACTAAACTTGGTCTTTCAGTCATCTCCTATGGGGCTTGCATGCTGTGTTCATATTTTTATTATTTTTATCTGTATAGATACTTGAATATTCTAATTTCTGTCCTGTATATCCCATAGCCTATATACTTTCTTACTTGATTCATTCTATTGCCAAGTGTTTCCATGGAAAATTATCATCGTTATCACTGTTATTATCATTATTACATTATTATTATCATCTTACTAAAGTTTTCATTTAAGAATTTTCATTTTTTTAGTATTTCTCTTTATTGGATTTCTAATTCATATCCTATACTAACTTTTTTATTTTATTCAGCTGCTAATTTATATTCTGTTTGAATTCATTTAAGAGTTTGTTTGTATCTTCTTTGATTGCATTAAACATTCTTATAATTACTATTTTGAACACCTCGTATGGGGTGTTCATCTAATTCATCCTCTTGTAGAATTGGGATTTACAAGGGGGATGTCATACTGTCTAGAGTTTACATGCTGCTTATATTACTACATTGCATCATCCATCTGAATGACCTTCATAGACTGAATTTAAAAAATCACTTGTATCCTTTCAATAAAAAGATTTAGTATTTTCAAGAGGGGATACCTTGTGGTAAAATCATTTGAAGTTCAGTATTTAAACCTCAGTTCATCTGCTCAGGGTGCCTGGTAAAACCCCTATATCCCTCTCAGAGTAGAATATTAATTGCAGAAGCAACCAAAAGTGCTGGATAGGTCATTCTGCAAGTGTCCATACCAGCCAGTTAAAAACAATAGTCTCTTTAACTTCAGAGATGGTTGGAGGAACAACAAGCAAAGCTACTATGGTGCTCTCTTAGTTACTTTCTATTGCTATGATGAAATATCATGGTCATTGCAACTTGGAATCTGGCAGCAGGTGGCAGACATGGTGCTAGAGCAGTAGCTACAAGTTTACATCCTTTATCAGCAAGTAGGAGTCAGAGTACTAACTGGAAATGATGTGAGATTTTCAAACCACAAAACTAGCCCCAATGGCACACTTCCTCCAACATAGGCACACCCAATCCTTTCTAAGCAGTTCCACTAGCTGGGAATGAAGTATTCAGACATATAAGTCTATGGGGATATTCACATGCATACCAATGCAGGTGCTAGTGAATGGATTAATTACTAAGATTAAGGATGAAGCCAAAGGGCAAAGATTAGTATCAAATCAACTGCAGAAAAGTTGAGGTAAAAAGAAAAATTTAGGGAATTATTAAGGTCCACAAGTTTTAGAGATTATTGAGGATTTAGAATAAAAGTTTCAGAGAGCAAGAATTCAAAACCCATCCCATCAAGAAAGAAACACTTAGTGATAAGATTTTTTTTAAAAAGTTAAAATATTCTTTTATTACATTCTGTATTTTAAATTTATTTTAATTTGATTTCATTTTTTATATTCATATTTAAGAAGTCAAAAGCAGGTGAAGTGAGGAAGGGAACTACGAATGTTGTGGATAGAAAGAAAATAGAGAATATTCAGTAGTAGGCTGAGGGAGAAGCATACATCAATCACCTTCACTCTGAAGCAAGACCATTACCAGACATTTCTCCAAGAAGTTCCTTCTCTAGGATATTGCATGCAGCACACTGCCCTGATCAAGGTGGTTATTTTTATAATTCCAGTTTAAAGCTATTAAACCAGATTTGGGTATGCACTGGCCTGGTGGCATTTCGACCAATTCCCTGTTGTGTTGAGTTTCTGCTATGGCTCTTCACTTTTGGTGCATGAGCGAAGGGAAGATAGGATGGCGTCTTCTGTATGTTCAGTAAGCTAGGATGTCTTCTGTATGCTCAGTAAGCTAGGATGTCTTCTGTATGCTCAGTAAGCTAGGATGTCTTCTCTATGTTCAGTAAGCTAGGATGTCTTCTGTATGCTCAGTAAGCTAGGATGTCTTCTCTATGTTCAGTAAGCTAGGATGTCTTCTGTATGTTCAGTAAGCTAGGATGTCTTCTGTATGTTCAGTAAGCTAGGATGTCTTCTGTATGTTCAGTAAGCTAGGATGTCTTCTGTATGTTCAGTAAGCTAGGATGTCTTCTGTATGTTCAGTAAGCTAGGATGTCTTCTGTATGTTCAGTAAGCTAGGATGTCTTCTGTATGTTCAGTAAGCTAGGATGTCTTCTGTATGTTCAGTAAGCTAGGATGTCTTCTGTATGTTCAGTAAGCTAGGATGTCTTCTGTATGTTCAGTAAGCTAGGATGTCTTCTGTATGTTCAGTAAGCTAGGATGTCTTCTGTATGTTCAGTAAGCTAGGATGTCTTCTGTATGTTCAGTAAGCTAGGATGTCTTCTGTATGTTCAGTAAGCTAGGATGTCTTCTGTATGTTCAGTAAGCTAGGATGTCTTCTGTATGTTCAGTAAGCTAGGATGTCTTCTGTATGTTCAGTAAGCTAGGATGTCTTCTGTATGTTCAGTAAGCTAGGATGTCTTCTGTATGTTCAGTAAGCTAGGATGTCTTCTGTATGTTCAGTAAGCTAGGATGTCTTCTGTATGTTCAGTAAGCTAGGATGTCTTCTGTATGTTCAGTAAGCTAGGATGTCTTCTGTATGTTCAGTAAGCTAGGATGTCTTCTGTATGTTCAGTAAGCTAGGATGTCTTCTGTATGTTCAGTAAGCTAGGATGTCTTCTGTATGTTCAGTAAGCTAGGATGTCTTCTGTATGTTCAGTAAGCTAGGATGTCTTCTGTATGTTCAGTAAGCTGCAGCCTTCTGAAGAAGCCTGCCGCACCTGCACAGAGTTCTGCTTCAGCCTCCTAGTTGTTCTCTGCCAATGGTTCCTAGGCTCTGCTGCAATTCTTCCCCCTGACTGTCCCTGGATGCCAGTGTATGTAGGGGTATGTGAGCCACTGTTCTGCTGACCGCAGCCAGATCTTGTACTGACCCTCAACGCCTTCAGCCCTTGGGAGTCAATGCGAGTTATTGATCCAGTCCCTGGTGGACCAGCTGACTGTCCATGCAGCATCGCTTCTCTGTGGTTTCTACTGACCTCTCTTCAGTTGCTTGTTGCCTTGGGCACCAGCTTCTGTCTTATAGCCACTCTTCCCTGCATCCTTAACAGCTGTAGTATCTGGACCATGTGTTTTTAGGGTCCATCCATGTAATTATCTACATAGTCAATGTGCCAATGTAAGTGTTGCTATGGTTTCCTTTTTTTTATCTGCAGATATTGGTACCCCTGATTTCAGGGAAGAACCTGCATGTCTTCAAGCATCTGTCAGCTTGCATCAGTTACCCTGATCATCTTTATATTTCTTTATGGCTCTGTTTGGAAATTACAAAATTCATAAAATATTCTTGGGAGAAAAATGTGTACATGGGTGTGTACTGACACTTTGATTAGATGGTATCAAATTGTTCTCCAGAGAATAGCTCACTTGCTCCCCGTTTAGTTTTTTTTTTTAATAGAAAATGTCAAGATCCATTTCACAGATTTTTTGTATTAGATGGTTTTCAGGATTGTACAGTTATGGACAGTATAAAAACATCTTATTTCTCTTCATTCACACTTTCTGATGACTCATGTGTTGGCACTAATTCCCTTGTTTATAAGTTGCATGTGTTCATTTCCCTTAACTATCTGTCTTCTCTCTGGAAAGGGCCTTTATGGAGATTATGCGAGTCCATGATCCCTGGAGTAACTCACTCCCAGGGTAGGGGAGCAGGCTCCCTGTAATTCCTTCCATTATACCACAGGAAGCAAATCCTTTCATATTTCCCAGTCCCTAGTTGGTCCATTCCAAGAATAGATGCTAAATCCTCTGGATCAGGGAGCATCAGCTTTATTATAGGAGTATAACATAGTGTGTGTGTGTGTGTGTGTGTGTGTAGGGGGGTGGAATATGTACTTAATTCTGAGAAATTAGAAATAACATGCATAGCATGACCTTCAGAAGGAAACTAGGTGGTACTGAAATATGTATAGGTATCTTTGCCTAGTGAGAAAACAGAAGACTGTTACATTGCACTGTCAAGTGTAATATTTATGCCTTGTTCAAGAAGTTTGTTTGCAGAGTAAATAGACTTCTAGTTTTAGCTCGCTGCTCAGTCATTAATGCAGCTGAAGAAATAAGAATTATTGCCAGCTAGTTTTTACTCCTCACTATTCTACTCAAAACTATATTAATTTTGTGAGATTACACACATTTATTTATACTGTGATATTTTTTCTGTGTACTTTTTATATCAAGCATCGCCCCTCCACTGCAAAACTCTCCTTTTCATTTGTTAGAATTCAACTATTGTAAACTCTATGCCTTTGTCTTCCATTTAAGAGTATCTATCTATATATTTCTCCTTCTCCTTCTCCTTCTTCTTCTCCGATAATTTTTGAGGTGTTTCTAGCATGACCTAAGGAAAGGGACTATTTCTAGTTTAAAAGTAGAGAAAGGAAGGGTTTTTATTTTTATATTGCTTATTGATTTAATTTTGTTTTTGTTTTTTCCTAGCATTATTTAGAAACAGTTGGCAAATAGAACATTACATTCTTAAAGCATACAACATTGTAATTTGATATATCCTAAAGAATGTTTTTAGTGTACAACATCACCAACATTTCTGTTTTACGGTTTTATGATGATCACTATTCTGACTGATAAAAAATACATGTTGGCTATTGTTATTTCTTTTTTTATATGCAGGTCTACCATGCAGATGTCTGTTTGAGTTGTGACATCTATTTATGACCTTTGTCTATCTTTAAATAAAGTTATTTGTTTGCTTATTTTGAGTAGTTGAGTTCCTTACCTACCTTAGGTATTTGGCTTTTCCAGTTGTGTGACTGACTGCAGATAGCCTTGTTATTTTGTTGACTGTTTTCTTTCCTGTGCAAGAGGGTTTTCTTTTTAATCTATTTTTGCCTTTGCTGCCTGTAATTTAGAGATCGCATTCATGAAATGAGTGCCATGACCAATCTCATAACTTTTCATTATGTTTACTCTTAGGAATCATGCAACTTCCGGTCTGAACATTAACTCTATAATCTAGTTTCATCTGAGTTTTCTACATGGTTTAAAGTGAGCATCCAACTTATTTTTTTTTTCTTACCATTTGTTGAAAAGATTTTTGTCTTTCCCTACTTGTGAATTTTTGGTAACTTGTCAACTACAAATTGATAGAATCAGGAAATTTTTGTTTTAAGATTGGAAATCTTAGGCGATTACTTGGGGACAAGGATGCTTGCCTGTAAAGAAGCATTGAATAGTTTTTGTTAGTCTCATTTTTGTTTTGTTTCTTTGTTTGTCTATGTTTTCTTTCTGTATTTGTTTCTTCTTTGAGAAAAGATCTCACTGTATAGCCTAGACTGGCCTTCAAATTGCAATCCTCCAGTCTTAGCCTTGCTAGAGCTGGGATTAGAATTGTGCAAGCCCATGCCTCGCATGTGCTTGCTTCCTGATGCCTCAGAGTAAAGGCTTGCTCAGTAGGTTGAGAGCTCTACTTTCCATCTTCTTTGGAACCCAGACTACTTTCTTAAGGAGATACTCACATTTTCCCATTTTGTTTCTCGTTGAAAGTTAGCAAGGGATATGAAGTTTATGCCCAATGGAGAGAGGAATAACGGGATAAAGATTTAAGGCCAGATTTCCATGTCCCAGTGAGACTTGAATTTTAATGCAAGTACCGTGAGAATTAAAGCAAAATTAGAAAAAAAGGAAGAAACATGTAAAGAAAATCAAATCTTGAATGCTCAAAGTTTGCTAATCTTTAGAAGAGTTTAGGGGCGCTAACTAGATGGCTCAGTGGGGAACATGCTGGCTGTGCAAATGTGAGGACCCAGGTTTGTATACCCAACACCCACATAAAGTGTTCAGTATACAAGCATGTGTTTGGAGTCCAGAAGCAGGGGATATGGGAGAGATAAGCAGATGTTGTGGGCTTACAGGCCAGCCACTCCAGCCAAAATCCTGAGTACTGATTTTAGTGATGAGACCTTGTCTCAATATCAGAGAGAGAGAGAGAGAGAGAGACAGAGAGAGAGCCCAAATTCCTCCTCTGACCTCTATATACTATCGATTCAAACATGTACATGTCACACACGTACATACAAAACAGACTACAGCAACAGCAACAAAGAGATTAGGCATTACATTATTAGAACTAAAGGGACTCGGATAAGCAGAATTAGCCAAACATCGTTTAAAAAGCACTCTGTAGACAACTGTGAAAACCACAAGTTGATTTCCTTCTCATTCCATTCATCAAAGTCACCGCGGGGTCACTGTACCCGTTCTTTCAGTTTAATAAGGAAAACAGACCCACTTAACATGAAATGATACCATCATAAAGAATGATCAGTGTTAAAGGGACTTAGAGTCAAAAATGCCTCTTGTGAGAAAATTCTGGCCTGCTTTCTGTAGGAGGCAACATTTAGACTAGGGCATAGATGTGAAGAATGTAGCAAATATTATAGCAATAAGCAAAGAGGGGAATAAACGGCCCACAGACAAATCTCAGCATCATGTGTGGCAACAGAGCCAGGCATGGCCTGCCAATGTCCCCAGGCCACGTGATTAGTTACAGACAAGGCAGGGGCCTAACATTCTACCACGCCTACGCCCACGCTCCTAACCTTCTTCAAGGGCAGAGTCTTTCCAGGTCTGTGTTGTGACAATCAGTGCTGATTGTCTTGGATTGGTGACACTGTTGAGCTTAATTTCCCTTTTGATCTGTTAACCATTCCAAATGTGCTCGAGCCTGTGATTAGTTTTGCTGAGGAGATTTTCTGTTGGGGAACGTGGGTGGCTTTTCAACCCTGCTTTTCTGGGAGTATTATGCAGATCTAATAAGAACTCTGGTTACAGGAAATTTGTGGAGACAAAGAGATGCAAAACTAATATTATGTTAGTATTTATTACCTTCGGAGAATATGCCAAATATGAAAGGGCTTCCACCTAAGAGATCAGAAAGAACAAAGGAGTGGCCCAGTGTGTTCGGTTGCAGAGCCTGCCCTTCCCTCCCGCACCCCTCCTGGTGTAAAAGGAGAGAAGGCGGCCCAGGGAAGGCTGACCCCTGCCTCCATGTCTCTCTCTCACCCAGAAGGCTTACACTATCGTCTTCTCATGGGTGAATGAAT
Source organism: Microtus pennsylvanicus (assembly GCF_037038515.1). NCBI lineage: Eukaryota > Metazoa > Chordata > Mammalia > Rodentia > Cricetidae > Microtus > Microtus pennsylvanicus. The sequence continues at coordinate 96,289,397 of NC_134583.1, forward strand.
CCTGCATGCCAAATACTTGTTGACATTTCCACAGCAAGGATAGCACTTCCAATTATTGGGCTCTAAAAACGGATTTGCGCAGGGGCATAGTGGAGCTCTATAGATTTATTGAAAACAGCAATGTGCATCTGAACAGAATCAGAAGAAAGGGGTGAGGTAGGCACGGAAGATGCTGGGCATGTCAGCAGGGAAAGTGGAATTGTAGACATGGGTGTAACCTGACCTTGAGAGCAAATGTTCCAAGCCCTCTGCTTTCTTGTACACAAAATAAAAATGGATTAGATTTCTTTCAAACCCTTTCCCATATGTTGAAGCCTTAAATGACAGTCTTACGTGAACAGTGCTGTGTGACTTTATAGGAAGGCTTAGAGTATTCTTCATCTATGATGCTGTTATGCCCGCATACCCCTCCTTTATCTCTAGGAAACAACATCAAAGAAGCAGCTTTTGGAGAGGAGTAGGGATGCAAAGGATTTAAGAGAAAAGCTCAGTTTGCCAAGTCACTTCTTGGAAGCATATTGAGACATATGACATTCTCCTGATGAAAGGATCCAAGCTCAGGAGTCAGCTGGAAGATCTGTGTCTGCTTTCCCCAGGGAAAATGGAAGACCAGTGGGTGCCACCATTTCCCTTCTCACCTTTAAAACAGGGATGGGCTCCGTCTCCTTCTGCTCCTGATTTGGACCTTGAGATTTCTGTCCCGTGCTCCTCTGTCTCTGTCTCCTTTCATCGCCTGATGAAGGTTAATATTCATGAGGATGCCTATGTGTTTGTCTTTGGGTTCACCTTCTTATTTAGCTTCTCTAGGAACATGCATTATAAGCTCAAAGTCCTTTATTTATGGCTAGAAACCAAATATGAGTGAGTACATCCCATGTTCCTCTTTTTGGGTCTGGCTTACCTCAGGAGCACGAGCAAGGAACTCAGGACCGCAAGGGGTGCACCCACACACTGAGACAATGGCGATGTTCTATCGGGAACTCACCAAGGCCAGCTGGCCTGGGTCTGAAAAAGCATGGGATAAATCCGGACTAGCTGAACATAGAGGACAATGAGGAATACTGAGAACTCAAGAACAATCGCAGTGGGTTTTTGATCCTACTGCACGTACTGGCTTTGGGGGAGCCTAGGCAGTTTGGATGCTCACCTTAGGAGACCTGGATAGAGGTGGGCGGTCCTTGGGCTTCCCACAGGTCAGGGAACCCTGATTGCTCTTAGAGCAGATGAGGGAGGGGGACTTGATCAGGGGAGGGGGAGGGAAATGGGAGGCAGTTGCGGGGAGGAGGCAGAAATCCTTAATAAATAAATAAATTTAAAAAAATAAATAAAACAGGGATGGGAACTGTACTAGCATTGTGTGGGCAATAAGGCAAAATCATGTTTTGTCAGATCTGACCTAGCAGCCAGGGGCCTCCAGAATGACCACCTGTCAGAAATTAATCTCTATCTGTTTAAGTCATTGGTTAAAATATCTGTTCTCTTAGTGTCTTGATGGCCAATAAACAGACACCCCCAGTTAGTTGGAGTTAATATGTTTAGGAAGCCTTCATCTAGAATGCTAGTTGTTTAACGTTGATCTCTGTGTGTCAGGTTATGGTTTGGGATATATGGAAAACTCAGGAGATATTAAGGCATCTACTCTAGGCTCCTGTTGATGCTATGGCCAAGAATAACTTAGGGTACAGGATGCTATGGAGCTTTCCAGGGTAAAACCTGAGCCAAAAAGTGTCTGGTAGAATATCGGTTGTCTTTTTCTGCAATCAAGTTTTTGAGTTCTCACTTTTTCATGAGAAGATAATGTGACAACGACATTACTTCCTAGGAAATGACAAAAAGATACTGCACATTCCACAAGAGAACTACCAAGGAGCTTGCAAAAAGCAACCACCTTGCAAGACTCTGTCTGTGGAAGACCATTTTACTTTATGACTGAAGAAGCATTTTCTTTAAGACCTCTTTATGTTTAAAGTATGGAATAAACACATTTATAAGATACAATATATTATTCTGAAATATGTACATACATTATAAAATTTCTGAATGGAATGGAGCTGAGTAACATTACTTCACCAGTGAATTATGTTTGATAAGTAAGAATACTTATTGCTTATTTTCTTAATTTTAAAGAAATCTGTTCATTGTTGTTAACCATAATTATCACGTTCAAATAGTTCTGTAGTGCTTGGGATTGAATCAGGGTCTCAGGTATGCTGGAGGGAACCTTATGTTACTAAATTATACTCCTAGCTCTTCTCACCAATAGATTTTCAGAGTTTATTTTTTTCTATCTGTCTGAAATTGTTTATGCTGTGCCAACAATTTTCTATTACCTACTCTCTTTCAGCTGCTGGGTTCTACTCTATGATGGTAATGCCTTTAAACAGTGAATATCATCCTACAGGAGAAAAGATGCCCCAGCTATACAAGAGTCAAGCCTGCCATCTCTATTTTAAGCTGCTAAAGACCTGCTTACAAGCTGCTTTTCCTGCATGGAGGGAATCTTGAGAGTATAATATGCTAAAGCTAACTCTAAATAGTTTATATCCACTTTTTTTTCTGCATCTAGGAACAAGCACGTACATTCTGATGTGCTGTATATCACACACATTACACATTCACTCTCTCTCCCTCTAGCTTAGTTTGATCATCGTAATACTGTTGTGTCCGTCAGAACTGAACTTCCCTATAAAACACACTGGGAAGTGATTCATTTCTTGTCAGTGAGTTGAGTCTACATTGATTTTACCTGTGTAGGAAGTAAGCTAGGAAGTCTTACACTCCACCTGGGCAAGGGTGACAGAAAGTAACATCCGGGTACAGAGAAACGCAGTGGCGGAAACAGTACATTCATACTTAGAAACCCTCCACATCTTACACTCAGAACCCGGCTCTCCCAGAACACGGCTGCTCCCAGGGAAGCCTTGATGTATGGACTATCAATACTCAGTGTGTTCAGAGAGATCCCCAAGCGGGAACCCCTGCTGGAAGAAATACTAGATAAGACCCAGCACACGATACATTTCAATTAAAACGGAAGGGAGCTGCTACCTTACAGAGTGCAGCATGAAGCTACAAGATGTGTCGAGAATATAAAAGTTTGAAGGCAGACATACATTACACAGTAGTTTTCTGGGTATGTACCAGAACAAGTGACAATGTTTGCTCTCTTACCTTCAAATCTAGGTGAAGTCAGGTTGAAATAATTGACTGGATGGTTAGGTCAAAAGAATTAGTCCTATTGAGGGAAAATACAGGCTGGAGGGAAGGGAAAAACATACCGTTTTCACCCTGGTGACATCCAGTGGAGTGGTGGTTGTTATGACAGACTGGGCCTTCTAAGTGTGCACTAGCTCACTGGAGACAAAATTCCCAACGTAGAATTCAATTGGACTCTTCCCGTGGAAAACAGAAACTTGATAGGATGCCTTGTCTTTGTGACCCTAGACTACAACTGCCCCTCTGAGTTTCTGTGCAAGTCCTGCTGGCTGGCTGCTCAGTCCAGCTGTTCGGGTCTGTGGTCTTCTGTCACTATTCTACCAGAGCTGGAATGTACACTGTTCAGTAGCTTCTCTCTCAAGGGAAGAGAAATATATTGAGAGACCACATTTTTGTCTAAGGAAAGCAAGCAGAGCGGCATAATGAGAGAATTAGTTTTAAAAATACAAAATTGGAAAGATGTAAAATATAAGACCCATTTTCCTTTTGATGTTAAAATTGATATAGCATGATCCCCACGTAGCAGGAATAACTGTGCTATCTTTGGCCTCAACCTTCTGGTTGCTAACCTCCATTGAGTGTGTGAAATTTCAAGTGCCCTTATTGGAACACACTCTTGGGCTTGCCCTTACTCTGATGAACCCCAGAAGAGCCACTCAGCATTGCATCCCACTCTGGGCTTCAGCAGACTTCAGCCAAGACAATTTCCTTGCTAATGTTGGCTGTCAAACTGGGAACTTGGTTTCCATAATGTTGACCCCATGGGAAATACATGATATGTATCTATGATCTTACTGAATTTTTATCTACTCAAACCAGTAACATTTTTCATAATAAATTAAGGGAATTAAAGAAAAAATTAAAACTAAGGTTCTGACTTTCTGTATGTCATTTATAACACAGTATAAAATTATCTTTTTGTTTTCTCTTAAATTTGAAAGTGTAAGGTCCCATTGGTTGATTTATTTGAGAAAGAAAAGAATAAAATTAGTCTTCACCCTTCTGACACTCTCTGCTCCAATAGAGAGCTTGTTCCTGGACTATTCCTTTTTTTGGACCTTTCCTTTTCTGTTTTACTGCATTACAAGGGCCTGAGGGGCCACCCTAGCTTGGACACAATAAAGTAGCTGCCTTTGTCACCTTGATCAGTGTGATTACTCTCCCCACACTCCAGAGGAGGTGACAAAGTTTGAGACAAAGTTTTATGTCTGGCCTGGAGCTAGCTTTGTAGACTAGGATGTCCTCAAACTCTCAGAGATCCCCCTGCCTCTGCCTCCTGAGTCCTAGGATTGAAGGCGTGTGCATAGTGTCTAGTCTTTAAAGGAAAACTAGGTCAGACCTCTCCCTCAGCCCCACCCTTACCCCCTCTCAGCCCCTCCCTCTCCCTATGTCTGCCTTTTTGAGTCTAAAGCCCATGCCAAACTCTGATTCAGGGATGACCAGTTTCTAATTTGTTGAATTGTTGATGTAGTGACCCTATGGTCTTCATATTGGGAGTCTTAGCACGCAAAAGGCTGAGACTATCAATATCAAACACCAATGCTTTCAAATTCATCAAGCTTATTTTTCTCTCTAACAAAAGAGAAAGATTCTTGTTGGCACTATTTTGGAGGTAGCTTCTAGGTTTTTCAGGTGCTTTTCCTCCAAGGCATATTTAACACTGGCCTCAGCTATGTTCATTTTTACTTTAATATGGCTTATAAGAAAGAAATATAAAGCCCCAAATAGCAAACACCCATTTGAAATAGTTGCAGGAATTGGCATGATAAGATGTTAGAAATATTGGGAGTAAATTCCTTTTGGAAAATTTTCAATATACTTTCTAAATCAGCAGCCCCTCCCCCTCAAGACAAGAAAGTCCGCAGTTTGCAGGAACACACTGGTTTAATAAAATTGCCCTTCTTCCTTCTGCTAAAAGTTTACCTGCGAGAGCCCCGAACATAATAAAATCAGATTATGAAGGCAATCATATTTACTTGTAATAAATCAAATCTCGCAGACATCAGTTAAGTCTCCCTACTGCACTGGGACAATATCACGCGTGCATACATCAATACCTGAGGTGTCAGAAATATATTTCATAAGTTCAGAAAAATTGCACGGACACGTGCAGCATCGTTATGAGCCGCGCATTTGCAATGTGAACACTATGATGTATAAAGTGGCTTTGTTCGTACATTTAATAAGCACCACATGTCAAGCCCACAAACATAATGGAATTTGCTGGTGATTTCTTACCATTAAATGTAGGTCATTGTTTTCAGGGGCAAAAAAAAAAATTTCCCATGCTTTGCCAACATTGTCCTTTTCGAAGCACCCAACCTCCTTCTGCCTGGCAGCAGCCCCTTTAAATTAGTGAGTAAATAAATAAATAAATTCAGACCTACCACTGTGATATTAAATTAGACTGTCCAAAAATAACTACTGGTCTCACTCTTCGTCTGGAATTGGTGGCTATGAAAAGCTACGTGTCACCTTCTCAAGGCATCTTTTATAATTACAGAAGTCTGAACATTCGCCGTCTTCCACAGAAAGGTCTCAAAACAATATGGCTTTTCCAGGCTAGCTTCATCAAAGTTGCATGGCTCTTTTCTCCAATCCAATAGCTCAGATCTCTAGCTTAGATATTAGAGGTACACGCTAGCATTTGAGTTTAAGGAGTTCATTAATTTTGCAATAGTGATTTCAAGGAATTGGTATTGGGGTATATTTGTTTCTAGTATCTTTTTTATGACTCTAGGTTTACTATAAGGTTACCATAAAAAGTTCTATGTTGAGAACATCTAAGAAACTGGTTAGGGAGTGATAGCCATCAGTACACAATATCCTTTGCTTCATTCGGTTTTTTTTAAAGCATTTTTTTTTAATGTTGGGCATGAGAGTGTACATTTGCAATCTGAGCACCATGGTTGCTGAGTTTGAGGCCAGCCTAGGACGAAGAATGAGACCCTGCCTTACCAAACAAAAGTATCTCCTCTACAACCTGTGTTTGTGAGTTCTCACTGTTCTATTTATTACACAGTTCATGCGTTCTCAGTAGAGGGGAAATGGTTGGAAAAACTGTAGAGACGTGGAGGGCAGTAGGAGAGGGAGTAGATATGGCTGTGGAACAGTGTCTGACCTTGGAAACAGTTGCATTCAGATGTACCCAGTGATGTTGGTATGTGGGATCCTCAGGACAGTGTTCCATCTGCAAGGCAAGCTCCTGGCTTTGCTGTCACTGTAAACATTTCACAGATTCCCCATAAGTTCTTTCTCTTTCTTTCTCTCTCTCTCTCTCTCTCTCTCTCTCTCTCTCTCTCTCTCTCTCTCTCTCTCTCTCTCTCTCTCTTTCTTTTCTAGTTTTTCTATTCTACTTCATACCCTCCTATCTGGACTCCCTTTCTCTTCCCATCTCACTTTTATTGGCATATACCCCAGGTGTTAAATTTTAGAATTTAACAAAAGTCTCTGCTTACGTGAGGTTTACAACATAAAGAGATAAGACAACTACAGCACACAGAGAGTTTTGTTGAGTGGTGCTTGCTCAGGTGAGTACTTAAAGACAGGTGTGACTCCGAATGGGCTTGGGAGAGGGGATCTGAACATGAACCATGAGGAGGAAGACATACAGACATGCGGAAGGAAAGGCCAGAGAGCTTCAGTTTCTAGAAGGCAGAAAATTCATGACTGCTGAATTTCCCTGTTGAAATTCTGCGGGAAGAGACTGTTAAGCACTGCTCCAAAGTAGCTCAGAGTTTGTTTCTACCATGGGGTATATTTAAATGGAACATTTCCCCCTACTTGATATTTTTGGAAATCAACATTCCCATTCACAAGGGCTTGTAAAGATGCTATTTCTAAACTTCCCACTCTGGATCTCCAGTGCTGGTTGGGATCGGTGAGAGTGTAATCTTAGAGTCTAGCTTCTGGTCAGGCCACAGTATCTGCAGCGGCTTTCGCTTCCCCTTCCTCAGATACAGACACACTCTAGAGAGACACTGTAGGTCTCTGTGGGACATTTCTGCCAATCCTGGTGCCAGGATATCTCACCTGGGAAATACCTTAACCTCAAAGGGGGCATTGGTGCCACTGGCCTGGCCTCTCCTCCTCTCTACCCCTTTCTCTGCTTCCTGTGTGGAAGTCAGAGCCTGGCTGCAGGCTCCTGCTTTAGAACCCACAGTGTTTAAGAGTGTTCTCACACATCTGCCACACAGGCTCTGATGTCTCTCTTCAGAGATCCTGCCATGCTGTCTGTGGCACTGGGCCCAAACACTCACCATTCATTGCCACTTTGACTGTCTGGACTGTTGTGAGTAACTTGCCCTGACTGTTCTTGGACCCATTATGGGTAAGCCAGCTTTGTGTATCCCTCCATCTACCAGGAAGTGCTAGACCTCAAATTACCTCCTGGAAGGGAAGTGGAAGTGTGGTCTTCAGAAGAAGCAAACCCATTTTCCTGGGGAGAGTTGCCCAGGTCACTGGGCTGTCTCTATGCTCACCTACCCTAACTTTCTCCTGAGAAATTATTCTCCTGAAGTCCTTAGGAGGATGAAGATTCCCATCACACCATGTCAATAAGTAACTGCATCCTTCTGAATTAGTGGTAACGAAGAAGATACTACTACTGTCCTAAAGGAAAAGCTCCCTGGGGTGGGGTTGAGGATTACAGTCATTGTTCATAAAAGTGGGGACAGGCAGACATTTTCTTCATTGGGTCTCTCAGATATTATTTTTATCAGTCCAATGGAGGCACAGAGATCTCAGTACCTTTTTCTGGATTGGCTGGAGCCCTGTTGAAGTATCTATATCAGTAGTAGTTTGATGGAAGAGGTGATGGTGGTGGCCTTTGGACTCAAAGTTTTTAATAGAGACAATTTCTAAACATATACTATAATAAGACTTAAATGCTTGGCAAAGTTAGGCAGCAAGACAGTCCTTAGCAGGCCTGGGGGTCCTTGAGGATGGGCTCCTTCTTCAGGATCAGCTTTGGATCACACCTCCCAGTTACTGTGTGAAGTAGAATCCTTGCTTTGTTGAAGCCAATTAAGGGCTGTTTTCTCCTGGTCCAAATAATGGAATCTGAGCTCTGTATCTGGCCCTAGGTAAGGACATTCTGATCTGCCCCAGGGATCAGAACGTTTTATAGTATTGTCCTCTCTATTAATTGTCAATCCAACTGGCCTGTCAGTCATCTGGCCAGAATACTACCTCTCAAGGAAGGTAATTCACTAGAAGACATGCTAAAGAAATGGGAGAAATAATTACCCAATTAATGACATGATAACATATATCTTCAGAAGCATTTTTTTTTTCAGGGTAAAAGAGCTTAGAGATCTTCACTGCTAAGCCTGTCCACTCTTCTGAATTCTATGCCAACTCCTTTTTCTCTTTCTGTATCCTCTGAATACCAAGAAAAATTGTAAGCTTGCTTTTCCTGACACTTTAGGCATCCTTATTCTTTCTCAACAACAACAACAAAAACCTACTCCTGCAGCCTCCATCACTGAACCTGCCTACTTTCTTAGATCTTAACACAAAGACCCATCTCTTACCCTCTTACCCATCTATTCTCCTAGCTGCCAAGGTTTGGAGCTTGCCTTCTCTGTTATTTTTTTCTCTCAAACTCTAATAAAAATGGTCCTCAAGTTTCCTTCTGAGTCCATTTTTAAATTCTTTTACCAATGAGATTAAGATTCCCAGGAAAAAGCAAAGGAGAGATGACAAGTTAACATAGCTTCTATTCTCTTCATATCCTGAACTTCATGTCCTGTTCCTCTGATGTCTGTCATTCACAAAGACTCTGAGAGCGACTACAAAGATTTTTCCTCTTCTTACACACTGGAAATTCAGTAGAGAGAAGTTCCATGTAGCTAAGGAGCAATACATTTTAAACTTAGCTCTGTGTTCTGATCATGCTTGATTATTTACTTCATTACTAATAAGATAATTAATAAAGACAATGTAGGATTTTTTTTGCTGTTTTCAAATTCACAAATTTCAATGGAATACAACCTTAAGAACTTATATTTTTGATGGCCCTCAAATCCTTTCCTTGTTGGTTAACAATAAATTAGCTTTGCAAAGGAAATTTTAGTGCCAGATTATTTAGTTAGCTAGTTCAATAAACAGTGGTCTAGGTGGTAATGGACTCTATGACTTATGTATTAAAATCATCAGTTTGAGGTGATGTCACTGTGAGATGTAACCTTTAAGAGGTGACTAAGTCATGGGTTGGAGTGCTTGTGAACTGTATTAGTGTTACACTAAAAGAAACATGTTAGTATTATAAAAAAACATCTGTATTAGCTACTTTTCTATACTGTGACAAAATACCATGATCAGGACAACTTATAAAAGAAAACATTTAACTTGACTTACAGTTTCAGAGGCCTACAGTCCGTGATGGTAGAACAAAACCATGGCAGCAGAAGCAGGGGAGAGCCTCCATCTTGATCAGCAAATAGCCAGAGAGGAAACACTAGGAATGGCACTTTGGGCTTGTGCCAGGCTCAGGGTCAGGCAGATTCTGTCTCTCATGCCCCTGGGTCCCTTCTGCTTCTTTGGCTTTGGTACCAGATAACTGACTGACTTCATAATGAGGTGGATCTTCTCGTCCAGGATCGTCACTAACAAGCAGGAAGCAACACAGCTTCAATCCAGATCCATGCTGTTCAGCTCATGCTTCCTGTCAGCTTCTCCTTGCTCTCTACATAGGAAAACATGGAAAATTATATCCATGCAGGTAGGCATGGTGAATCCTTACTCCAGTGCTTCCAAATATGACGTCATATAATGATAAAATCTTCATGCAGTCAATTACAATGAAGAAAAAAGACCATGCCTTTATAAATGGAAGACATCTGAACCTAAAGAGATGACATGGGAAGACATCCACATGAAGGTAGCGAACCAGAGAGATAACTACAAGCCAAGAGATGTCAACAGCTGTTGATCAGACACAAGAAGCAAGGTGGGGTGCCCTTGTCTCTTACAGTCCTCTGCGTGAAACAACTCTTCTGGAGTCCTCGACTTTGAACTCAGCTCCTGAGCTGTGAGCCCACGCAGTTCCCCTTATGCTCAGCTTCCTAGATTGTGTGATGTGTTGTGGCAGCCTGTAGACTTGAAGCTTCAGGCTGGAGTCAAGGATAAGAGCTGTTCAAAGATTCCTTTAATGGCTTCTAAAGCCAGATGAAATCAATGCTCTCACACTGTTCCCCAACTGTTGTTCTTCTCTTCCCCAAGCCCTAGGAGATGGAAAGGAAAAAAGTAGTTTAAAGGAGCCACCGAAGCTCAAGTCCAGTTGCAGCAGAGGGGATTTCTGGGCAGTAGTGCTGAGAAATAATAGGACTGGAGAGAAAGCCTGCTGTGATGCCCGCCCATAGGGTGAACCCGAGTCTCAGAGCAAAGACCTGGCAACTTGGAGCAGAGCTCCCTTTTTCTCTTTCACCCTGGCTATATCTAATGCGCTTCTGTTAAAAATACATTCATGGCAACTGCCTGTTTTCACTGTTGAAAGGTGCTTTTTCTTAAAACCGAAGTCAACAAAGAAACCCTAAGCCAGTGCCCTTTCAAAGAAGTTGAATACAGATGAATATTGTCTCACATATTCTTTCATATTGCAACTTTATTAGAAAAATATCAAGCCATGCAGATACACTTTATGAAAAGAAAGCACTCCCAGCATCCTGATTAGGAGTTAGCACAGTTAACTCTTCCTGTCTGCAGCACACTCAGGGCCAGCAGCTAATCAGCAGGATTGGAAAGGGAGGCAAGGAGGGACATTCTCCGGCTTGTTCAAACCCGCACACTCAGCTCTTATTTTCTCAAGAAAAATAGCAAACTTACACTGAAGTTTAATTTCCTCGGATTTTTATTAATGTAGTTATAATCACTGTTTTTCCAGAAAATTTAAAATGATTTTGGATTCATGCTCAGGAACACCTAATCATTACTAAACCATGCAACCGAACAGTAAGGATGAACTTGAAGATACTTTTCCTGCCATGAACAAGTGTTATTTATTTCTCAGAATCCACCACTCAGTTATCTGCCTGTTTTAGTGCAGCATTTGGTAGATTATCATCTTCTGCTGGCGAATCCTTTCTTTTAAGATGGACATACAGCAAAGGTCAAAGGTCAAATGTTCATAAGGCTCCCTGTGGTACTGGGACACCATCTGTACTGCGTTTCGTTTGGGAGAGCAAATGTTTCAGGTCATCTCTAGGGCACTGCTGTTTTGTCCTCGGTGAGGTCATCAGTTCAGCTCTAAATGCATATACCTACCATCCCACGCAGATTTGTGAGGTTAATATCTTTTCCAAGGTAGAGCATGAGGAGAAAATCTCATGGGCACAGGCTTGCAGCACCTGGTGGTGTTAAGCTGCTTCTGGCGTTTCCTCCTCACCTGATACCACATGACTTATTTATATTAACATGGATAGCTCGGATGTAGAATATTCATCATTTTGTCAAATTCCATTTCCCCTCTTTATCCTGTTCTGCATGCTGCAACCAACATAATTATCTGGAACATCTATTTAAACACATGACAAACCTCCTGTAAAGAGATCTCATAGAAGGGATATTTCTTTTCTCTTTAGTAGTCTTCTCTCTTCCGGTGTCTTTTAAAAATATGAAGATAGGGAGTAAAAGATTACTAAGCCATTTTCTCCGAGAGATCTTTGATAGAGTAACAGTAATTGGATTATTTTAACTTCCTGATGCAAATTAACTTATTTGCTTGGATAGTCAAAATAGTGAGCTTCAAGTTAGCTCCAGGGGGTGACATAATTATGGTTGTTAAGAATAATATATTTCTGGTTAAGGAAATCACAGACTTCTTTTTTTTTTCTCAGAGAGAGGGAGCAGGGATGGAAAAATTGTGGGTTATCTCAGGAACTGGAGAAGGGGTGGCAGGGTGGGGGGTGGAGTGAGCAGGCATAAGAAATGGTAGCTGATTGACAGGGTGCATGTACCAGGAAGCCAGAAGCTACCAAAGAGACTAAGTTGTATTTCGGTGAACGATCAAGCTACAGTGTTTGAACCAAGTGATGAATTTCTCCATTCTACACCACAGCTCTCCTTGCAGATGGGCCAGATTAGTCACAGAATTGAACTAGAGTGACATCTGCTAGCAAGTAGATACGGCTAAGGATGTGCAGACCCTTTGCTGAATAATGTCTGAATTTCATACTTCCTTAAGAACTGAAGCTACCAAAACAGTAATGGACATAGTGTTTAATAGACTACATTTACTATTGACAGGGTTGTTTATGTGGGAGAGAAGAAACTGGTTAGCATCCCATTTGCCTGGAGACTGATCCTGATTCTGTCATCGATGGTTTTTACTTGTTTTGTTTTTGTTATTTACTACAACGAAGCAGTTAAAAGACCCTGTTTCTATAGCCATTAAGTAGAAACAGGAAGGGGTTAGTAAGTCACTATCTTCCCAACTTGGTTTTCAGACACAGACCAACAGGTTCTGCCAGAAATCTTTCCTGGAAGCTGTGCCTGGAGGCCTGTGTTTATAATCCCAGCACCCAGGAAAAGGAGGCAGGAGATCAAGGCCAAGTGAGTCTCCATAGTGAGAGGTGCTGCCACAGACTGACAAATAGGCCAAAAGAAAACGGTTTCCCTGCAGCCTTGGATCTGGTCTGCACGCAGCTCTGGAGAGAACAGAGCTCAGAAGCTGGTGACTTCTCTCCTCAGTTTACCCAACTCTGCATCTCAGGGCAGCCTCTTGGAGCTGCCTGCTGGGGGAACCAACCGCCCTCCAGAGGTTAGTTTCTTTGGTGCTCAACTCTTCTCTCTCACAGGCTGACTTTCCTACTACAAGGCCCCTGCCTTGGGGTCTGCCTTGCAAACTGCTCTTCCCATTGCTTCCAGCTCTCTCCTTGGTCATGCTCGGGATTTCCTTGCCTCTTGTTTTTGCTGCTTTCCAATCACTGTGAAGACTGTTGCTGTGCCACAGTAGCACGTGGGGTCGCCTTTGCTGATCTGCTTTCCCTGGGACTCTTGTGCAGCTCCACAGTCTGGGAGGACCCTTGCTACTTCAGAGAGCATGTACTTCAACCTTTGACTCTTCTACATATTGTGATTTTAGGTCACTCTCCTGAGTCCAGGTGGACAATTTATGACCCCAAATCCTTTAGATGTAGTGAGCTAGATGTTTGTTTATGAAGTGAAATCATTAATAGCTGATTCACTAATAACGCCCTTAATTAAAATAATTTTCCTCATTATTCCAATTATCACCATTAGGAAACTGAATAATTACAATGGAAATTTTTTAGTATATGCTAAATTGCAGACTTATATTTTAAATTTACTTTTCAATCATACACTTGTGTACATGCAGAGTTTTACATGTCTTACAGCTTTTCAAGGCTCAAAAGAACTGGTATCATTGCCATCCATTCCCTTATTTCTGACTTCTGTCTCTGGCAGGTGCCCATTACTACCTTTGAATTTTTTTTTGGTATCGGTTTTCATATTTCTAAATGACCACTTCATTTCATTTTGATATTTTCTTTAAATTTTCTGTGCGGGAGGGGTACCTGTGCCATGGCATGCACACAGATATCAAAACTTGCAGGAGCTAGTTCTCTCCTTCCACCCACTTAGTTCTAGGAAGTGAACTCAGGTCTTTAGGTTTGGTGGAAAGTGCCTTTACCTACAGAGCTGCCTCTCCCTCCCAGTTTGGGTATTTTCTCATTGCTTATTTGCCATACTCAGAATCCGGAAAAGTTCACCTGTTCCCTCCAGCCTGCTCCTACAGCGACAACGCAGTTTCTCCAGTGACTGGCAGAGGCCTGGTGATGGCTCTGCATTACTTTCGGCTCAACTTTGTAACACAATGAACAGAGATTTAGGTGAACTCTTTGTATTTTGCTAGAGTTAGTAATTGTTTCTTCTTCATCTTCCCAGTTTTCTGAGTACTTACCTTCTGCCTTCAAATTTTCTTCAGAGAAACAGATCATCATATTGACTTCTAGTCTGTTTTGAGTTCTTCCACTTTGGCATATTTGGTAATTATTTAGTCATAGATCCTGAAATTCCATACTATTAGTAAGGATAGCATTAATCTAAAGATTTATACCTCTTATTCTAAAGTTTGAGCATTGGTATTTTCCACAAGACATTTCTTCTTGTATGCTTTTTTGCTTCTCTGGCAATTGTGCTATTTACATCTGGAATCCTTTGACAGACTGTTTAATATACTTATATTTGATTTCCCATTTCTTTTTTTAGTTTTCCTAATTTTGTTCTACTTCCTGGTTGTAGAATCACCCAGAATCACCTTATCTTCCAAATGTTAATGATTTATTAGCTATTGCATGTTTAATTTTTGATAGCTTTCTTTATAAAATCATGAATATTGTTTTTGTATAATGAATTGGCACTTTATTACTTTGATAGCTTCTGTTAAAGTGTCTAAATTTCATTCGTTGTTTATAATACAGTTTATTATCCAACATTATTGCCTCCTTTCTTCTTTCCTCCCTCTTTCCCTCCCTCCCTCTTTTCCTCCCTTCCTTTTCCTTTCCCTCATGACTCAGGTTTCTCAGAGTCCTTTTTCTCTCCTTGTTTGTTTCATTGTTATGTTTCTGGCTTCCTAACATGTCTCTTACTTCTACTAACCATGATCTCTCCCTCCTCTAGCTGAGCTGGCGGAAGTCTGTGTTGTGATACAAGCTTGTCAGCTATTTTATAGGAATTATTTAGTTTTTTTAAAAATGTTTTTATTATTTTATACATTTGGGTTCTTTTGCCTGCGTGTGTCTATACCCTGCATGTCTATACTCAGAATGCATACCGTGCCACAGAAACTAGAAAAGGGCGTAAAACACACTGAATTGGAGCTGGAGTCTTTGTGAGCAGCCATGTGGGTGTTGGGAATCCTGAGGTCCTCTGACCCCAGGTCAGAGGTAATCCTAATTGATGAGCCACATCTCCAGTCCTATAGTTCTTTAGAGTTCCCCAGCTGCTCCTTTTCAGTCTGTGAATTTCCTCTAAGAAGAACCTGGAAGTCTAAGGTTGGCTGCCACCCTTCCGTGATAGTTAAGGCACAGGTACAGCCACTCCCTTCTTGACAGTCGCCTCCTCTCTTGTTCCACCTGTGCCTGGGGTCTGTGAGTCTCCATTTCCACTTTAGCCTTCCCAAAGTACAGACCTCTGACCCTTCAGTCTGACCACTTGGTGTAGTGGGTGGGATTGAAGGTGAACTGGTTTTGTAGTTAGCCCAGGGAAAAATAAAAAGATCTGCTAGGTGTTCAACATTTACTAAGAACGTCAAGATGACAGTCACAGAGGATTGAGCTACATGGGGGGGGGGCTGGGTGTGGAGTTTTCTACCATTGTACAGGTTGTATGTCTGTGCATGTTTTCATAGAATAAGGTGTCTACTATTTATTAACTAATTTTTTATTTAAATCTCCTTTTTGTTATCTGTATTTGCAGTTCTAGTTTCCCAGAGGGACTAGCACTCTTGCTGGCTGCTTGCTGCTTCTTCCTAAGGCTTCTCTCCAAAGAGCTTGATTTCTTGTGACCTTTGATGTGTCTGTGTCCTGGAGTCTGAGAAATAACAGGGTGACATCATTCATACGTTGCCTTCCCCCTCCTGCTCTCTTGGAGCTGTGTCTTATTTTCATTTGTCTATTTTCTCTCATCTTCTGGTCTTGTGGAAGAAAATCGAGTTAAATACTTGTCTTATATCTTCCATATTTAATAAGAAATATGAAGTTTAGTTTTGTTTCTCACTAAATTTTATCTGTTGATTTTGTTAGATATTGATACTTACTAAAGGTAGAGTTTTTATTAGCTTAATGAACTATTGTGTCTCAAAAGGTTTTTAAAAGAGGTGAAAAAGCAGTAACAAAAGGTGTTTGTGATAATTACTAACATATGAAATCAAGTGATTTTTGATACATGCTTTTTCTATTAAAATACATTCCTTATTTAATCATTTAATAGTCAATGCATATTTCCTATGAGTCTGGTATGGCTTTGAATACTTGATTATATAACATATTTGTTATAAACATAACTGGGTTTGGCAATTTTTAGCTCTGTAGAGGGATCATAGAGGAAATCAGATCTGACTGACTCATTGTTGAGCTGAAGAAAAAGACGACCCGAGGGATCTTCTATATCCTAAACTTGTGATGTTTTTGGTCTCTGCGGCTAAATGCACAGGACTGGACATTCTAGATGTTTTAAAAATAAATCACTATCAAACCCATAAGCTATAACGACATAGTTACATTGGGTACAAATGTGAGGAGTTGATGCAATGAAGTGTGTGACAGTGGACATACTCCAGAGTCTATGGTAAATGCTCAACCTCTATTCTCCACTCCCAACATTTGTATTGTAAACATTTAAAAAAAACTGAAATTAGGGAGAAAGGCATAACCTACTCCATACAAAAACCAAATTGAAGTTGTCCACAACTACCTTGCCTTGCGAAGCAGGAAACCTTTCTCCAGTCAGTTTTTGGGGACCTCAGTGGCACTCTGAATGTGGCGGTGGCTAAGCTGTGGAGAAAAACTTTAAGCAAAAGTCAGGCCAGGAAGGCAGCAGCTGATGAAACGTAGGGGTCTACAAGTACCAGGCAACGCATCCCTGTTTCCTCAGCTGCTCTTCTGATCAAAACCAGAAAAACATTAGGACTCCTGAAAGCCAAAAGCAATGAATAAATATGAATAGATTCCTGCCCTTTCACACTCTGCTACACTAATCAAGGACAACAGAAGAGTTGGGTGAATTTTCTTCATGGCACCAGGAACTGCACTAAGGGCTTCGTACTCCGACACTTGCTCTTCTGGAATCTTACAGTGCTATTCCTGCAGACAAATGCTTAGAGAAACAGGAATAAAGGCTCAGGGAGATGGATGAGAAATCACGACATACACAAGAAGCCACATTCTGTACAAACGTTTTTCCCATTACAGAGGTTAGGTCCAGCCAAATATGCACAGATCATCTGTACTGTAAACAGATTTCTCTGCTGTATATTTATTTGCTGTTTTTTTCCCGTTAGTTTTGTTGACAGCTTACATGGACTACTTGGAAAAGAATGGTATGAATTAATATTATCAGTAAAGGTGTTATAAAATAGGAGTATCAGAAATAGCTCAGCTCCATGTACAGATGGTCATAGAGCCCTTTGACTACAAAGACTTATATCTGACCTCTGATAGTGGGTCATAAACATGATATGAGAAAGATTCATGTTTAACACAGCATAAAATGAAAAAAATCACAGACCATTTCTCATTTTAAAATAATATATTTATTTTGTTTTATGTGCATTAGTGTTTTGCCTGCATGTGTGTCTGCGTGAGTGTGTCAGATCATGAAGTTACAGACAGTTGTTAGCGGCCATGTGGGTGCTGGGAATCAAACCCTGGAAGAGCAGTCAATGCTCTTAACTGCTGAGCTATCTCTCCAGTTCCTCACAGAACACTCTTAACTGCTGAGCTATCTCTCCAGTCCCTCACAGAACACTCTTAACTGCTGAGCTATCTCTCCAGTCCCTCACATACCACTCTTAGTCTCCTCAACTCAACCACTGTTCCCTAAAACAAAATCAGCACACACCTTTTTAAGAGAACCCTATTACAAAAAACTCTAGATTCTTACCACAGAATGTGGCATTATCCCCAGAAAAGCCTTGTATTCATAAGGCTCAATTACAAGGAAAGAAGACCAAAGATGAACTTGAGGACTCTTTGTTTCCTTAATTATGTAGGACAGTTTCAGAGGTTCAAAGGTATCTCGTTTGAGGGAAAGGATCATCAGGAGATTGTGTCTCCTCACAAAGGCTGGGACGCTGTGCCTATGATACCCCAGCAACATGACCTTCTGAACAAGGACAACAATTGGCATTCTAACATGGAAGAGGGAAAGAGCAAAGGCCTGCCCCTAAACAAAGAACTACAGGCAACTAAGACATGCTGAGAGATGAAGAAATAATCTTCTCCAGGGAAGGGTCCCCTCTTTGGTTATCCAATCCCAAGTCGTCAGCTCTGAAATTGTGTACATACAAGCAACACTAAACCGAATGATTAGGTTCTATTTGGGCATAATGAATTCACATAACAACAATTGAATAAAAGGAATTGAAGAGAGAGCAGGGATGGGGTGGAGGAGTATGAAGTAGGGGTAGAAGAAAGGAAAGGCAAGGGAAAATGATGTAATTATATTTTAATTATAAAGATTTGAGAAGATACCTTGCTTGGGAAAGAGAAGTAGCAAGAGTGGAGGCAGAAAAAAATGGGGGTAAATGTGCTCAAAATACATTACACACTTGCTCAAATTCCACAACGAAACCCACTGTTAGGTATAATAAACATATGCTAATAAAACATGTAAAATTCCCACTGTTGACAGCCCGTGGTTTTTCCTTCAATCCCAGAACTGGGGAAGATGCAGGAGCAAAGTAATCATTTCACATTCCAGGCTAGCCTGGGCTACATAATGAGTTCCAGGCAGGCCTGGATATATATGTTTCTTAAACCGGGTAAAGAACAGTTCAAGCTTTAAAAAGCAGCAGATGAGAACTTAACAAGCCTCTAGCAGGCTCACTGGGTTTTCTTGTCAGGAGGGTACAACCTCAGACCCTTCCCTGCTCATTTCTGATCCGCCAGCAGAAGAAGTCAGAGTTCTGGATCCTGGATCACATCCTTAGTCTCCAAACTCACTTGCACTAGGATAAAGTAGATTGTTTAGGAGGATATTAGATACATCACGCTATGTCCCTGTGGAGTTTAGGAAATTCCTTGAATTTAGGAAACCCTAATCCCATAAGATATGAAATAGGCACACCAAGGTTGGTGTGCCAACATTCTTGAAAAGACAACCTAGGACAAAAATGATGTGAGAAACATTAGAGCATATGGTTGTTTGAAAACATCAGAGGTATAGTCTACTAAATATTCTGAACCTGGATCAGCTAATCTTCAAAGGGAGTCTAATCTGGACTGGAGTTTGCCAGTTTGTCATCTTTCCTTTCCTATGTGAGATACGGGCAGGTGCTGATCAGAATGGGAAAGGCCCCTGCTGTGCCTTCAGATGTATGCTTCATACGGCTTAAGAATTTGTAGCCCAATCAGTAACAGTCTCAGCTACATAAACCATTTTGATCTTTGTGATTGCATATGACTGTATTTTTGTATCCAATAAGCACAGTTCTCTGAGGATTACAATGCCAGATGTTCACAAAGGCTGGCCGATTACCTGAGTTTTAAATGGGTCGTGTTTGAGCTGTGATTGGATCTTTCAAGCTAAGTGCTCTTGATATTTGGGGCCAGGTACCTTTTGCTGTTGGAAGTGATGTTATCCACCACAGTGTTTTTGACACTATACCCAGATTCTTCTTGGATGGCATATTCACCTCAGTTTAGACAATAACAGGTATCTCCAGACACCAGCAAATGTCTCCAGGTGATGTTGCACTGGGCTCAGAAAGCTGAAGAAACTCTGTCAATGCCCAGGTTCCTCCCACCTGACATGGACCGGTACACACTGTGGGTGCAGATTGATCTTTTCTAGACCTAGGGAGTTTTCAACAGCAGTTAAAAAACTCTGCTATTTCAACACACAAATGCAATTCGTTGAATAGTGATCTGCACACATGTGAATTTTGTCGACCTTCCTCCAGCAGAGCCATGAGGAATAGATGTTTGAGGGTTTTCATATTTTCTGGGCTGGAAATATGCAACACATATTTTCACATATGTGCATGTCTAGAATGTGGCATTTTGAACTTTTGCCCAGTATGAAAGAGGGGAGCAGAGGACCCTGGAAATGCTCAGAGGAGCCTGAAATAACGGGAAGAAAGATAAGGATAAACCTCTGACCAGACATTTGTCTGTGTTCATTCTCGAGGGCTCTGCCAGCATTCCTTCTCCATCTTGTCTGCTCAAGGGAGCAACTCTAGCAGGTTATTGGAATATGTATCATCACATTGCCAGGGACTTCCCTCCTATGTCCTGCTTCTCCTAGGAAAAAATCAAATTCACAGGAGGAAGATGCATTATTTTTGCTCTTTCATCAACCATATGCACCATTGGCTGTTTGGTTTATCTTTATTAGATGTGCAATCTGCAGGAAATAAACATTTTTATAATTCTAGCAGCTTTAAAAAATATTATATTCATTTACACTAAGACTTCTGTTCACTTTTATATACTAGAAAATCAATATCTCTAAGTCAGTTCTCTAAAAGTAATACTTTTTCTAAAGACATCTTTAATAGCAATACTATATTTATGGAAATGGAGTGATATAAAATAATTCTTATGATGAAATTCTCTTTTTGTTGATTTTTGTTGAAAATTGTCTGGTGTCAAGTGATTAAGAGTGTAGTAATTGAGAGTTACAGTTATTTTTTGTCATATTAATAACAATAATTATATAGTGATTAAAATAACTTTTTTCATTATAAGAAAGAATTTAGTTATTCAAAGGAAACAACAGCATGCTTCAATTGAAAACTGAAAAGAAAGTAAATTCTGATGGAAATCAAACTTCCACCTGGCATTCGCACCTGGCCATATATTCCAGAAATCATTCCTCTGTCTTGGAATCCGTAAAGTCCAGTTTTGACAAAACTGACTCTCCAATGTGTGATAAGCTAGTGAGAGCATAGTCTAGCAGTTTAAAAGTTATATGCTTGGGAAACATTTCGGAGTGTTAGACTGAATAAAGAAGTCTACCGTCTTCATCATGCCAAGGAATCTAAACTTCACAACATGTCTTTGCTTGCCAGCATGAGTACTCTCTAACTCGGTGGCCAAAAATGGTTCCTGTGAACCTCATGCTCCTAATTCCCCACAGAAACAGAGTGTGAAGCACAGCGAGCTTGCCCATCCTGTCTCTCTATGCACTTTCTTTTTCCATGGGCCATTTCATATTTAATCTCAAATCCACTCTTAAGAAATGATCTGTCTTCCTTTCTTCCTCCTTCTTTCCTTCCTTCTTTTCTGCTTTCCTTCCTCCCTCCCTTCCTTCCTTTTTCCCTTCCTTTCTTCTTTTCTTCTTTCCTTCTTTCTTTCTTTAGGTGTGGGATTGAGACAGTTTCTCTGTGTAGCTCTGGCTGTCCAGAGGGGACCTCACTCTATAGACTAGGCTGACCTTAAACTCACAGAGATCCACCTGACTCTGCCTCCTGAGTGTTGGAATCAAAAGGCATGCACCACTACTACCCAGCTTGGGCTTGATCTATATCCTGAACTTACGGTACAGTTGAATCCCTATGTGGGAGCATCAAGCAAGCCTCACATGACCAGAATAAACAACAGCTCCCTGCCACAGAAATGTCAAGTGCCAGCTGTCAGATGAAGGGTACCTGTCTTGTGAGAAATACTGGTTTTGGCCTGTACAACTACATGATGCAGATGGCCTGAAATTTTTTCTTAAACATAAAGGAAGATTAGTGCCAATTACAATGGTGTCTATGCCAAACCCTCTTTTAATTTAGTGCATATGAAGAAGTATTCTAGATATTGGTATTATGGCATAACTCTTGATTTTAATAAAAGAATGTGTACTCTTGAAACGAAGGGAGTTGGAGCACCCTCAAGGATACTCCAAAGCACATAGTCAGGTTCTCATAGGAACTTTCGAGCCCACCTTGGCTAGCTACTGCTCTTCCATCCATTTCTCTTCCAACCTAATCCAAAGTTCTCAAAGACACCATGGAAACTTTATGCAGTCTTAAATGTATTTCCAAAACTGGGCTGGAAAAAGGATGGGGTATGCTTTGTGTGTTTTGTGTAGCATGATTTATAAAAGCCCAGAGACAGATATTGGTGTTCAACCTGAAGATCAGAAAAACAAGCAGCCAAGTCACTAGATAGCTCTTACCTCCAAAAACTCTTAAGACTGAAAAAAAAAATCAGGTTGAACTCCAATATGTGCCTCTGGGTTTTTATTAATCGTGTGACAGTTATGTCTGGAGAACTGAACATATTTCTTCCTTCCTAAACTGATGCACAGCTGGTCACTGTGCAGAATGAATGAATTAAGGCATCATCTGCCAGCTGTACCTTAAGGGAGTTTGGTCAACATAGTAAAGTCCTCAATAACTTTATTTGCTTTCTCTTTGTCTCTCTAACACTGCTGGTCCGTTAGTTCTTGATCTCAGATGAAGACGGTCTTCAATTTTTAATTTTAGTCTAGTAACTTTCTCTCATTAGATAGTCTCAGTTGAACAAGCAGAAAACCCACATTGATTTGAGCCTTAAACTGTATAACTAGAAACCCCCTTCCTCATACAAATCATCCCTGCTCCACACTGGAAGTCTTGAGTTAGCAGAGTGAAGGAGAAAAGACAGCTTCTCTTTTTCTTCCAATCTAGTTAATTAACAATTTTCTTTTCTAACTTGCTTCTGAATGGTGAGATGTGGGACAAAAACACACAGAAAGTCAGGAGTGAGACCTAACAGGCCCTTTCATTTCATCAGGGGGAAGTCTTTTCTGGGCTTTATGGACATTAAAATGTGACTTAACCTATGATGGAAGCTTCTATGAGCTCTTCAGAGGATACATTGAAGTTTGGTGCCCAGTGTAAGTGTAAAGGGCCGGTAAGATCTTTTTTTTTTTTTTTTTTTTTGTTTTTGAGATAGGGTTTCTCTGTGGTTTTGGAGCCTGTCCTGGAACTAGCTCTTGTAGACCAGGCTGGTCTAGAACTCACAAAGATCCGCCTGCCTCTGCCTCCCGAGTGCTGGGATTAAAGACGTGCGCCACCACCGCCCGGCGGCCGGTAAGATCTTAATGCAACGGTTAGGTCATTAAGAAGAATTCTTGCATCTCTATGACAATGAGATCTTGCTGCTAGGATTGGAATGGTCGCCTGGAAAGAATGTTGTTATAAAGAAAGTCTGGCTCCTTTCCTTAAGTCTCCTCCCACGAATCTCTACTTTCCTCTCTGACATACACAGAGCATCATTGGGCCTCACTAAAAAGCAAGAGGATACCTCCTTGATCTTAGGCTTGCAAAACCATGGGAAAAATCACTTTTTTTCTTGCATAACTCACCCAACCTCATGTATTTTTCATAGAAACAGAACACGATTGTCTGTCTTTGCCCTTCAACTATTCCCCTCATTGTTAAGAATATCTTATCTAGAATTCACTTAATGAGGAAGAGTGCATATCCATTCTGGTTTAATCCTTCAACTTCTGGAAACACAATGATTGGCCCAGCATTATTAATTGATGTCCAGTGACTTTCTTACTTAGATAAGATGCTCCTTAGCTACCCTCTTCATCAAGGAAAACAGCCACTACTTCCTTGCCCTGGGAAGCTGCAGGGCCACTTACAGTGGCCCTGATGTTTAACTGAACACCAGCTATTGAGTCCATGGCTAATAGTTCTGCTTTGCTCACTGACAATGGTATTTTCTTCTCTAACTTCATCCTATTAATTGACCAGTGATAGTATTGTGCAACTATGGACAGAGTTGTCCTCAACAAGCCTGTGGGCATGTGGTGTCATAACTCCTTTCCCAAGTTCTTTCAATGGAGAATGGTAGAGGTTGATGGAAGCAAGGAAAACAGCACCTGAGATCTTCAGGTACTTTATTCTGTAGTCTTCTGTTGGAGAAGGGAGCTGCTTCCTGGCCACCCGGCTAGCTTAGACCCGAAATAATCACACAGAAACTGTATTAATTAAATCACTGCTTGGCCCATTAGCTCTAGATTCTTATTGGCTAACCCATACATATTAATTTAACCCATTTCCATGAATCTGTGTATCGCCATGTGACAGTGGCTTACTGGCTAAAGTTCACAGTGTCTGTCTCTGGCAGCTCCGTAGCTTCTTTCTGATTCCGCCTTCCTCCTTCCATGTTATAAGCCAATCCAGTTCTTTCTTAATTAACCAGTAAAAACAATGTGTTGCTATTATGTTGCCTATGTGAGGCAGAAGGACCTTCCATGTCAGTCTTCTACTTCCAGTTCTGAGTAGAGTTGCTGCGTGGTTATTCAATCCCAAGCTCTGGGACTATCTCCTCTTATTTGCTTCTAACAATAGCACAATCAGTGGCATAATTTATTTCTCAGTCTTGAGATAAACTGTATGCTAGGGAGACCATCTACAAGATCAAAGGCAATCTGACCTTTTTTTTAAAGCACAATTGTGAAGTTTTTGTTAATGTCTTAAGACATATACATATATATTAGCAAAATAACTTTTGATCTTAGTTTTTCATTGATTATTGTCTGAGACTCTAATTAAAGTTATGCTCAGAGACTACAATTAAGGAGAGAAAGTCACTAGAAAATGCCATCTTCCTTTTATGTTCATTCATGGCCACCATATTGAAGAACCCTAAAGTGCTATTCATATCACAGTTGATTTAGTCTGGCCTCATATGCAGTGTGGACTATTCTTATGCATGACTTCTCAGTGTGTGTGTCTGGTATGTGTAGAGTAGCAGAGAAAATATTTAGAACAGTCACAAATACATGGGTTATGTGTGCTATATTGATCAAGAATAGGCTTTGAGGTAGAATATAAAGTAATCATCTGTTTCATCAGAATAATCTTCTGTGTTATGTTCCCTGATAAGTCCCAAGCTCTTAGACCAATGCCTGATACACGACAGGTCACAATATTGATAAATACTTTTTGAACTGAATGTATTAACAATTTGTGCTTCATTCTCCTCTACAATTAAGAGCTAAAAGTGATACCTCTCAGATCTCACAGGAGCTTAAATTTTACCTTACTCCAACAATAAAATATATACTTCTACTATGGTTTTTGAGACCCTTAAATATGCCAGCTATAATCCTAGAGGCTTTCATCAAAATTACTTAGTTCTATTTTCTCAGTAACTCTGTAAAGAAAGTATGGTCATTCATGTTTTTATAGATAAAGGAACAACGCAAATGAGACTTAACTAAGATAACATGAAAAATAGTAAAAGGAGAATTCAAATATTAGCCTTTTGATTTTACCTCTAAGGGTTTATCTATTGAAACACATGTTTAAGATTCAAGTAGAAATTGCTTTATGGTCTACCTTATATATTTCCTGGGTTACATTGTTTGATTTTTCTATAGTGGAAAGATAAACTATATTTTGTCCTTAAACTTTTTTCCTAATCCTTTCTCCATTCAATTTCCTATAGCTAAATGGAAAGCGTGGGTTTGAGGTAAGTAATATAGTAGAAGAGGTTTTGGGGTATTGATAGGTTCATCATAGTAAGTTATAAGTGTACTTTGTTGTCAGGATACTCTAAGATCTAATATTAGTCGAGGAAACCTATTTTCCTTGACTGGTGGATGCTGAAGGCTTTCTTAAGGAGATTAGTTTACACATCGAGTCTCTACGTAAATGTTCTGTACTGTAAAGGGTTTTTTGACACATGAAGAGAATTTAGATGTGCCACCCACACCTGCTCTGCACTTCTTTTAATTTCATATTGCCCTGGAGTTTTTGCTTGACTTACCCGCCTGTTATTGTCAAGAGTCTATTCAGTGACTGAATGAGCTTGTGAAAGGCAATGGCATGGTTGGAATGGGTTATTTTCTTAAGAACCTTGGCTCACATCTACTAGAGCCATGTTCTGTTCTGTGATGGTCCTCCAAATGTATTCTCTCTCTAAGTGCTAATAGCTGTAATTCATAATCTTTCCCAAAACTAAAGCAAAGGATATAAGTTGTGCTCCACAATAGAAAAAAGAAGATGTGATCCCAGGACTTGGGAAACAGATGCCTGGTCTACTTAAGATGCTCCTCCAGGCCAACCAGGAATATAGACTAAGATCCTGTAGCAAGAAAAGCAAAGCAAAAGGTTACCCAAATTACCCTTTATCATCACAAAGCCATGTTTCTCCTTTCTCTTTACATAGGGAAATGACTGGGAGGGTGGCATTGTTCTTAAGGTGTTTGTTTTCATGGGTCAAGTAGCCTGGAGTCTCTGAGATGTTCTTTAAGGGCTGGCCAGCTGACTGTGAAAGCTACCTTTAACATGTGGTGGATGGGCGGGCCCACACCTGCCTTCACCTTTCCCAGGCTGGACTGAGTGCAGCTGGAGACACATTCCTTACCCTACTGCAGCAAGTCATTTCCAGGAGTGAAAAAATACCTCCCCGTAAAACAGTGTACCTGTATGTCTAGCAAGCCCAAGGAAGCACAGCTTACTCTTGGGATTCTGCTAACGCACATAAACTATAAACTATGAAGGTATTTTATAATATTATTAACTTTTTTTAAAAAAGAAAAAGAAAGAACCATCTAATTTTTTATTATTAATGTTCCTTAGTAGGACAATGAGTGAGAAAATATATAAAAACTTTTAGCTCTCAGATTCTCCTCAGGGAAAGCTACATTTACGGATGTCATAACTAGTTTTATTTCACACCCACTTGGTTTTTTTTTTTTTTGCTTTGTTTTGTTTCTCTCTTTCCCTCTTTCCCTTTGAAGGGAGAGAGGCTGTTTCCTTTCAAAAGAGACAAAAAAGATTACCTTGGACCTTCCTACTTGAAGCATTCCCATCTTTTAACAAAACTCTCATAAGTGAACACTAGTCAACTAATTATTCCAATGCAGACAGCGTTAAAATATAGATAAAATATAGAATATTAGTTACACAAAAGGGAATTTGCCAGATTGCTTCATCAAAAACCCCCCATGTCATAAAAATGTCCTTTCATTAATCAAAATATCACCTGAATGAAGTCATCATGTTTAGCCTGATTGCATTTCCCGCATATATGTGCAGCTGCATTGGCCTCTCATAAATGTCATTTGATTATGAGAAAATAAACAGGGAGGGACTCAAAGGGAGTCAGTCCAGGGCCTGCTTGTTTACCTGCGGCAGCTTTCTTAGCTGAAGAACAAATGTCATGCAAATGGTGCACCAGCAATGAGCTGCCAATCACTCCGGCCTGGCATTCATGATGATTTGCTAAATCATTTAAAGAGACATGCTTTACTAAATGAAAAAATATCAGCGGCGAGGGCCTGTGTTTAAACATGGGGCTGAGTTATTATCCCAGTAGGCTGGAATGAAATGAAGACATCTTCCAATTAAAGCTTGCAGATGAACCCAGACAAACCCCCCTTTTTTTTTCATAAAGACAGGCAGATTATGATTGGGAAGGAGCAGCGACAGAGGCTTTCATTACATGCTGATTATGGTGATAAAATTCCCAGTGCTGTGTGTCTGCGGGCCCAACTTCACATTTGAAGGTTTTTAATATAATTTCCTTAGGGTGAAATGCTGAAGATTTATTAAACTTTATGAAGGGCTTACAGATCCAATTTAAGAGGACATATCACAGGGCAAAACTGACAGACGATAAAATACATTCCAACTATAAGAAGAAAAAAAAAAGCAAGAAGAAAGTTGAGCCGTGAAACTGTTTTTAAGCATTTTTTGTTGTTGGCAGTGTTCAAGTGAAATCAATCATTTCCCCCTGAGTGTTACAGCCTTGTTGCTCCACTGAAGTTTCTTCATGCTTTTACAGGTTTGTTTTCTCCCCACAGAAGGGATGCTTAGAGAGTTTGCCTAATTTAATCCTAAATAATTCAAGAAATAAAAACACCCAAATAATCTTGAAGTCATTGGTTCATAGGAGCACTCGACACTCAGTTTTCCTGAAATGAGCCATGTCTCCCAAGCACACCGTCATTCACTAAGATACTCCCCAGATCTCTTTCCTCCTTCCATTTTCATTTTAGGCATTTGTCAGACAAGTTGAGCAACTTTAATTGGTTCATTTTTTTTTTTTTGATCCTAAGATCCAAAGGATTTGTAGAGAGGCCTTTGGTTTTTATCATGGCTCCACTAAGCTACGCCCCAGGAATGAACTCAGGTAGGATATTTATAGGAAAACAGCATAGACATGCGTTTTCACTGCCAGTGAAAAAAGCTTTTCTAGCTTCAATATAGTTTAGGTGACTTCCAGTCTTCGCTCATCCTTGGGCACAGGCTCCAGGTAAGAAAGCAGCCAGAGAGCCAGGCAGTCAGAGTCAGCCAGCGAGCCACTGTGGCTCAGGACTTTAATCCCAGCACCCAGAGGCAGAGGCAAGTGGATCTCTGTGAATTGAGACCAGCCTGGTCTACATAGTGAATTCCAGGCCAGTTAGACATAGTAACAACCTGTTTTAAAGAAACAAATCAGAAACAAAATTCTGAGGCTACAGAAATGTCTCTGCCAGTAGAAGTGAGGTTCACAACAAAAAAAGACAAAAAAGCAGCCACAGGATACTTAACTTGATCTTACTGCCTTCATCTATGAGTTCCTACTCTGGGAAATTTGCCTGCTTTGGTCTATGGATGAGATTTCTCTGTCTAGGTTTTCTGGTTCCCCCTCCGTTTCTTTATTTTTTCCTTCCTTCCACAACCTTTTGAAATTAATTGATATACCATAAAAATGTACTTGTGTTTATTCAGGCATGGTAGTATAACCTGTAACCGTAACTACTCAAAGACTAAGGCGGGAATGGGGTGGAAATCATGAGTTGGAAAAATGACTAGTCTATGGCTAGTCACTACATTGGAAGCATTCAAGTCAGGCTGTTTGACATCACAGCCGGCTTTCTACCTCCAACAGGCAGTGAGTGACTCAGTTAACTTATTCATGTAGCTACAAAATATATGTATCTCCTATTGGCTTCATAAGGGTGGTAAGAGAATGATGAAATAAATGTATTATGATATGCTTCACTGAAGAAATAAAATGGATTTCCTTTTGCTGAGCAGTGAAGCATCAGTGACATGGTGATATATCAAAGAAAACCTGATTTCCAGTCTCCCGGCTCTGTTACTCTTCTGTATTAATTATATAACCACAGATTAATAATAGGACAGAGGTGTGAAGAAGGCAGATATTTCTTATTACCTACATTATTATTAAGAGATTTATTTACAATACAACTACTCATGACTCATATTATACTAGGTCCTAAGAGAAAATTAATTCAGCTAATAACAATGACATAATGTAGATGAGTATTTTAGTTAATATTCACAGACTCTCCATGGCTAATGAATGAAGGGAGAGAGGGATGGAGACGTTGCATGACATTTTCAACGCTTTCTTCTCATAACTGGGTACTTCACACAGAAGAGGTTTTGCTTTTTGTTTGGGGTAGGTGATGTTTGAATCTGTGCCCTTGCTGCTGCCACAGCTTCTGTTCAGGACTGTGATTCAAGTAACTCAGGCTCCTCCTATTTCCTTACTCACTAATGCATTGCAATGTGTTTCACAAAGATCTACTTGAGGATCCAAGGAGTTTTTGTTCATTTAGGCTGCCATAGCAAAATGCCTTCACTGACTGGCTCATAACCAACAAAAACAGCTTAATTTCCTAATTGTAGACTGAGGTGAAGGCACTGGAGAAAGGGCTCTCTAGAGAGGATCTGTTTCCTCATTCATATGTGACACCTTCTGACCATGCCCTTTCGTGATGGCTGGAGTAAAAGAACTTTGGATCCCTGCTAAAAGAGTAATCCATGCTTGAGGGCCCTTGCATGCTAATCAGCACTCCAAAGATGCCTTGGAGGTTAGAGGCTCAACATATTAAACATCCTTTCATGTGGAAGGATGTTCACTCTGATCTTTGTAAGTATTTGTTCCAACTGGCTCAACCCAGGGCCGTACATTACCCAACCTTTCTAGCTCATTTCATTGAGCCCTTACAGTTTGTGATTTGACCAGAAAAACAAAGCCACTGAACATAAAAACAAAACAAAAAGGAACAAACAAGCAAAGACTTCAACCTTGGTCGTGGTGACCAGAAGAAAGGCTGGCACACTTTACTGAAGAGTAGAACAAACTTTAGGAATCACAGTATCAGTTGAGGGCCTGACCCTGGCTGCTTCTCCATGCCCATCAGATGAGCCAGATTGTTCCAGAATACAGACCACCATGGGGAATCCAACAGTCCCAAGCACCAGCATTCACCTTTGTGATGTGGCTACTGCTTTGGTTCTGGATTTTGAAACATCATATCTGGTGGTCTTCCCTAATCATGAGGATAAAGAAATGTGGCACAGGGAAAAATCTGCTCTCCCCTGGCCTTTGCAACTTAATTTAATCACACCCCCCTTTGATAGTCTACGACTTTAAGAATCATGCTGCCATAGTTAACTTCACTAGTCAACTTGATACACCTGAGAAGAGAGAACCTCAATTGAGGATTTTGTCTACTGGAATAGCCCAGGTGCATATCTGTAGAACATTTTATTGATTGACAGTTGCTGTAAGACGGCCCAGCCCACTGTGGGTGGTACCATCCCTAGGCAGGTGGACCTAGGCTTTATAAGAAAGGTAACAAAAGCAAACCAGAGAAACAAGCCAATAATCAATGTTTCCCTGTAGTTTCTTCCTGTAGTTTCTTCTTCAAGATCTTGCCTTGAGTCCCTGCCTTTACTTCTTCAATGATGGGCCATGGAATGTAACCTGCAAGCTAAATAAACTCTTTACTTCCCCCACCAAAAGAACATATAAAACGAGCAAGGATTAACTATTCTTGTCCATTTATAATTATGTTCAGTTTTCTAATATGTTTAAACTGAAGATTAAGAAACAGTTATGTCTCACTTTATTCTTATTTCTAGGACATTGCATGGGTATAGAATCATTTCAGGTAACTGGTGAACTGGTAATGTTGTTAGACAGTGTGTTAAATCTATAAAGTGTCCCCTGAGGATTGTAGAATAAGGGGAGTCAGGACATCATTCCTCCCCTCCAGCAAGCAGGGAATGGAGGCTTTCCACCTGCAGCATGCTGTAGCTGTAAAAATATCCAGATCTTCTTCTGGATCCTTTCATTGGTGAATGAATTATTACATACTCCCTTCCCAGTGGCCCAAAGGCCTTTACACAGCATTAAAATTACAGTGGTGTTAGAAGTAAGGAAGATGTGTGGAGAGGCAGTGTTTAGTTTGCAGTAACACATTATAGAGTGGTGAATCTTCTTAAAGCATTGGCTGGTGGGACTGAAAAGAACTTCCATGTGCATTTGAACGGATGCTCTATGTCATACGGCAATACACTGGTTCTCTCAGGTCACAGGCAAACTGGAGGAAAGGGCAGGCAAAGGTGAAAGAGAAACTAAAAATGGACAATAAAGGAAGCATTCTATAAAGCAAAGGTACAATCTTTGGGGAATTGTAAAGTGACATTTAAATTCCAAGAGGGAGAAATGAAATAGAGTTGGAGAATAATATTGAGAATTAGAAAAGTACCAATGCAGTCTTTTGCCCTTTATATTTAAGTCCAAATGGATTTTAGGAGACTCAATTCAAACCGTGTTTTGGGCAAGGCACTCTTTCATATTCTGCGTTAAGATGAATTTCTAATGATTCCTGATTAGATGGGAATTAAATCATGAAGAAACAGAAAAATCCAACTTAGGATAGGCCCATATAATTTTGGAAAAGAAAACAATACAAGGCAAAGATTTAATGGAAGACTGTCTTTGGTGTGTGGCCAGAAGGACAAATGAGTTTGCAGCAGTAGGAATAAGTATTGCATAGTATAGCCACTCCAGAAACAGTGGCAGTAGGGTGTATATGTCCTCTGGAACTAATGGACAGCCTTGGTAGGCCAGGGGCTGATGTTTCTATGAGTCAGTAGTGGAAGAGCTTATAAGTTGGTAGGTAACTCTGATGTTGATTTGAGATGTATTTCCTTGTTTTTTTTTAAATTGCTCATAATTGTATGCAAGGAAGGTTGGATCAGTGAATATGAAGAAAGGGATAAAGGAGTGTGTGTGTGGCAAAAAGAGATTGGAGGTTAAAGATACTCCTAGGTGAACTGCATTGGGGTCTTCAACTGAGACAGATGCAGAGAAGGAGCAATTCTAGACAATAAAGAGCAATAAGGGACTGCTGAAGACTGAGAATGAGTGGGGATGGGAATACATAAGAGATGTTTGTTTTTTACATCTTGCAGAAAGATTTAGATTTAGAATTCAAAATGGTTGGTACTTCAGTGGATGGGTAGATACTTAGCTTCTACCACAGGTAAGATCTAAGTCTATGCGTTGCGGGTGAACAGATGGATTATATATGATACTTCCCAAAGGAACACCAGCCTGCAGTCAGAGTAAAATAAGGTGGAAAGCCTTTTGCCAAATGGAATGTGGAAGACTGTCAAATGAAAAAAATCAGGTTCTCTGCCCTCTGATGAGGGAAGGGTTCACTTCTTTAGTGGGAAGGCAACATTGAGAGAAGATTTGGGGGAAATGGGAAGCAGTAGACATGGACATAGAGGAAAACCTAGTAGACTGAAATATTTATATGAACATTAGGAAGAAGAGTAATAAAGATAATCATTTACCTGGAAAGCTTTCAGGATGAATCCTGCGTCCTCGCTTTCCATCCCTCTCCCCTCCCTTTCCATCCTCTCTTTGCTCTATCCTCTTTCTTCCTCTTTCCTGTTCATCTTTTGACACCCCCTGCTTACAGCAGACGACTCTTCCATCGGGGTGTGCTGGTGGTGCACACCTTTAATCCCATCACTGTAGCCCAACCTGGTCTGCAAGGACAGCCAGGGCTCTGTCTCAAAAAACAAACAAACGGACAAACGAACAAACAAAAAACCCTGAAATGAAAACAAAACAGCAACAGCAAAAGAAGCCCCTTCCCATATGGTCTTGATCATTGACCTACATATCATCTCCTATGTATAATAATAGAATTAGTTAAAATATGCAAATGTCTTCCATAAACTCAGAATAAAACACTGGAGAAATAGTATAAGATGGGAATAGAAATGAACAGAGCTGGTTTTCAAATTTCTTGAGCGTAGTCACATAACTGCTCTATCAAGACAGATACCTCAGAAGACTTCTTTATGTTCCAAAAAGGAGAAGAGACATTTATTCCAATCTCTTTATTTTCTTCCAAAGAAATTCAACTTTAGATGATGGTTTAATATTTAGTGTCTCTAGAAAAATTTGGAACATTAGGCATCAATACCTGATACTTAGCCCTGGTAACAAAACAACTAAGAGCCTTACCATAGATTTTATAAGTAGTGATTCCCCTAGGTCCTGAAGTTCAGATCAAGGCTAGTTTAGGTTTGAGGCCAAGGCAGTGTTAGAATAAATATGTTTCTGGGAGGACTAAGGTCCAAAACTGGCGTTTTGCCCTGGGCATATATTTCAGAATAGAATAAAACATACATCTGATAGCAGAGAGCACTCTGAAATTTGCACACTATTTTGAACCAAATCAAAGGAAGCAGAAAATAAAAGCTAAGGAACCATGTCCCACATGGCTTGGTCCTGGAAACCTGACTGGGGCGATGGGAGAATGATAAAAAACACAGATACACATAGAGAAAAGTTGGGATCAAGAGAGTGGTGCTCACTCTAATGGAGAAGCATATCCTGTGCAATGACCCAGAAACTGAACACATCTATTATGTACAGTCCAAGAAAGAGTTAGCTAGTTTTGGTGGGAGATTTCTTTAGGAGAGCTGTCATAGGCTGCAATTATCCAAGAGGAGAATGCTATAGTTGCCAGGTTTTGTACACCCTGGATTATCATTTATAAACACCTGTACTTAGACCAGAAGAAGGTTTCTCATGCCTCTGAGCCTCGCTCGGAGGTAAGCATCGGCATTTCCATGGGTCTGAGGCCTTGCTCCCTGTCAATAATACATGTTTACTCAGGACTTCATCCATGCCTTGCATATTCACTTGAGGATACTTTTGCTCCCCACACTATGGGAAAAAGTCAGAATTAAGCAGTATTTTCTTATTTATTTGTGATTTTGATGGTCCTCTAAGATGCACAGGGAAATTTCAGAAGAATACTGGACATGGGTGCTAACTGCCAGGGCTAACAATTCAAGAGGTATTCTTTGGAGCAGGCCGAGTACTCAACTTGCATTCTCCAGTAGTGATTCTGACATCTGAGGAGTGATGTCTCACTTTTCATCATGAAAGCATACCAGCTAAGCTTTCCCCCTCTTTTTAGAGTTACCGACTTAGGGCCTTCGTTCATAATGGGAGTGAAGAACAAGCCATATAACCACCTACTCCTGGTGCAGAGGCATCTTAGTCAGGGTTTTTTATTGCTGTGAAGAGACACTATGACCATAGCAACTTATACAACTCTTATAAAGCAAACATTTAGTTGAGGTTTCAGAGATTTATTCCATTATCCTCATGACAGGGATCACGGCAGCCGGCAGGCAGACATGGTGCCGGAGCTGAGAGTGCTGCATCTTGACTTGCAGGTGAAGGGAAGTTGACTGATTGTCACGCTGAATGAAGCTTAAGAAAGGAAACCTCAAAGTCTGCCCCCACAGTGACACCTTCCTCCAGCAAGACCACCCTTACTCTAGAAAAGCCACACCTCCTAATAGTGCCACTCCTCTTGGGGGCCATTTTCTTTCCAACCATCACTAGAGGTGGCAGTGTTAGTCATGCCTGCTGATAGCCCATTCCTAAGCACTCTATCCACATTGTCCCATAAGTCTTCCTTACACAGGAGGTAGAAAACACAGTCACCTACCTGGTCCTGAGGCAAGGTGTCTTTCGTGTGACACTCCTGAGGAGATGTGAACAAATGTCTACTCACCCCAGGAAGGGAACTGATGTCAGAGTAGATGGCAACAAAGTCCAACTTGGTGAACCAATGTTTTATTGGGGTTGTTTGTAGGCAGACAGGTGAGGGGTTGCTTACAGCAGCAGAAATGACTCAAAGGCAGCTGTATCACCAAAGTCGCCCCAGCATGGATGACAGCTCATAAACATTGGAAAGCTGAAGCATCTGAGCCATCCACAGGCAGCTCAACAGGTTGGCGGATGTTCTTTCCCAGTGGCTCAGTTAGTCCGAGCTGAGCCTCTTCCACATAGTTCAGCCAATCTTCATTCTTTCCTCAGTTTCCTCCTGACTCTTTGGTGTCCTACACATGCAGAATCCAGCCTATAATATATGTATAGATGTAATAAGTGTACATGTAGGTATATTTTAGAAATGAGAACATGAACGGCTAAATATTAGGGGACAAGGAAGAACTGAATGCCGGTAAAGGACACGGGTTATGAAAGATAATATAAAACTAATTGTTTTTCTAGTTCTAACTTAGTTTGGAATTTTAGGGGGGTTGGTGGTAGATAAATACATAAAGACATACTCCACACTGAAAGTATAAAGTCCAATGTGAAACGCACAGCTTCCATTCTGAATGGCTACCCTCACCATATAGTTCATTGAGTTGCATAGTCTTTGTATCTGATAATTTCAGTATCTGATAATTTCAGTGCATGATCTTTAAAAAATTGCAGCAATTTTTGTAATGAAAATTAATTTAAAAAACCTTCAAAACCTAAAACAACTCCCCCAACCATGTTTATACCACATTAGATGCAAAGCATCAGAACTCTGTTTCCAAGGCCTAGGAGGAATGGATCATGTTTTGGCTAACAGCTAACAATGGCAGACAACAGGGCAACCTGCTAAGCAAGGAAAACAAAAGTTGCAATGACTGTAAGTTCTTTCTTGCTCTTCTTGAAGGAAGCCTCATTCTGATCTCAGTCCAGACTCCCGGATTTTCACTTTCCTTTCACTCTTTGCCTTGACTAGGGTACCTGCCTTGTGTTAGTCCATGATCGACTTCCCTCTGTACCCTGCCTCTCTTGTTCTGTGCTAGGGCATATTGATTATCAGGATAGGGGTTCTCTGGCCATGGGCCGTATCAGCTGCTATTGCATCAGTAATAGATTCCTTCGGCGATGCAACACTTTTAGTCACCAGAGTATAAATGGAAGCACGGAGTCACAGAACCCCAGAACTAAAATGAGCCTTGGAATCTGTGCAATTCAATTTTAACCTTTAACAAATGATATAGCAAATCCCAGAGAAGTGAGAAACACACAGAAGCTCTCTCTAGAACTGAAAATGAAAGATTCGAGGCCCCATACCAATGAGTTTTGTGGTAAGTCCAGCTTTGTGCTTTGTTGCTGTACACAGTTCTCCTCTACTACTCCAAGACATGCTGAGGATGTCAGTGTCGTCATATTTGTTTAGCTGCAAGATAAGCTAAACTAAGGAAGAATCTGTAATGAAATAAACCTTACATTAATGAAAACTCAAGCATAGAAAGCGTGAATATTATTCCTCTGTTTCATACGACACCTACTGTGGCATTTTGAGAAATGTAGGAGACTAAAGGAACTCTTTGAAAATTTCAGACAAATAAATCTCTTATACTAGCCAGTTATTACTTTGCACCTAACAACCTATCAATGAAGACATTCTTGCTTCACTTGCAGAGTAAAGAACCGCACAGACACTATAGGGTTGTCCAGATAGATACAAGACACAAGAAAGACATGGAGAACTATTCTATACATTGGTTTGCATGTTAGCCTTTTACCACTAGTCCATTCTTGCCCTATCCTTCTTCTGTCCTCTCTTCATTGCTGTTTGCCTGAGACAGGGAGGGGAGAAGCCTTCTGAGGGAAACCAACTGTGTCCTGTGGCTTCTTTGCTGGACTCAGTTAATTTAGAAGCCTTCCCTGGCAGGTGATCACAGGTGGAGACATTGGTGGATACCACGCCTATCACTTCATTCCCAGTCCATGCTCTGATTCTGGCAATGTCTCCATGCCTCACACACAACTTTTGTGAAACAGAGCTATCATTTAAACCCTCCAGAATATTTCCCTCCTGTTGCTTGTTAGATCACAAGATGATAAAAGAAGACTGGTATTCAGTGTGCCTGAATCCCCTAAAGGCACCTCTAATAATGGTCAGTGAATAATTTCTTTACAGTCTCTAAATTGTCTCCTTATACTTTCATTGGAACAAGTTTTCTTTGCCTGCCCTGGGCCCTCACAGAGATAGCCGATCTGGGGTTAATCACAATGGCCTGAATTCACCATTTGTCTTCTTTGCTGCAGTGGCAGAGCCATCATCATAAAGGATAGGATCAATTCTTGCTCGTTTCGTATCTCATGGATCCACTAATCCCGGAGAAATGCAGCAAGCCTGAGCAGGAGGTTGACTCTCAGCTGCCAGTGAACAGTGAATATGCAAGAGATCATTAGTGCAGAAGGATGAAGGAGCAAGTGCTATACTTAGTTTATGTCAATCAATTCTAACATTTCCTCCAGAATTACAGAAAGTAGCATAAGAACTATTATTGTTATAGAATTTGATCAAATTTCATGAACAAAACATAGCTTATTTGGTTGAGTAGTTGCTGGACAAGCAGCTATTTTAAGAAATAACTCTGTTTATAAAATGGGGCAAGTGCTAGTTGTCAGAACATCAAACTAGAGAGATCTGGGAAGAGGGAACCTCAACTGAGGAATTGCTTCTATCACACTAAATACTTCTAGACACTGTGGGCATGTCTGTCAAGGTATTTCCTTGATTAATGAATGATATGGGAGAGTACAGTTCACTAGGCCCACTCCTGGGCAGGTGATTCTGAGTTATATATATATATATATATATATATATATAAAAGGTAGCTCAATATGGTAGGGAAACAAGCCAGTAACCAGCATTCTTCTGCTCTTTGCTTTAATTCCTGTCCAGCAATTACTGGATGATGGACTGTAAAGAGTAAGATGAAATAAACCCTTTCCTCCCCAAGTTACTTTTGGGCCAGTGTTTTTTCACAGCAATATAGCCAAACTAGAACAGCATGATTAGTGGGTAGGCTTTCAGCAATCCCAATTTTCCTCCAGAAAAGCCATTTTTTTCTGGGATGTTTGCTATTGCTTGAATCTAAACTGTTGCCAATAGGGACATTTCAGAACCACTGGTGTGGTGTGGAAGGTCCTTCTGTCTATGTGTTACTTTAGAATAGCTTTGAGCCTATGGCAAGGGCAGAACAAAACTAGGTGGGAAAAGCTAGGCTGTATGCTGGGAGAAGAAGGGAGGAGACAGAGAGACACCATGGAACCACCACCAGGGTCAGACATGCCAAAGCTTTGCTGGTAAGCCACTGCCATGTGGTGATACACAGATTAATAAAAATGAGTTAAATTAAAATGTAAAAGAGTAAGCCAAGAAAAATCTAGAGCTAATGGGCCAGACAGGGATTTAAATAATATGGTTTCTGTGTGATTATTTCAGATCTAAGCTAGCAGGGTGGACAGGAAGAACAAGCAGCCCTGTCCCCCAACACTCTGGACTTTAGCTGGTATCATTAATTTTAGGAGTCTCTAGAAGCTTCGTTAAGTGGGTCACAGAGAGTTTTATACCTGCCTGCTTCCTGTTTGACCCTCTCTTTTCTCATTCTGTATGATATGAACATGCTCTATCACACTACCCTGACAACATGGAATAAATTTCTTCCACACCTTCCTGGCTGTGAAAGACTTAAAGCATGAGTTAAAACAAATCTTTAAGCTCTTTTTGTAAGTCATTCTGGTTACAGACATACTGGAGTAAGTAAAACCTCACCTTTTTCTTTTTTATCAGTCATTTGCAGCTTTCTGTATTGACTAATTCTTCTCAAGGTCAAACAAAGATATATTTTAGACAGACAGGTCATCTTCAAACACTTCATAGATCTACAGAATATGGCTCTTTTTTTTATAACAATGAGACACGTCTGTTCCTGTTAGCACCTATCTACTTCAGAGAAGTGATGTACATCAAAGAAACACCACATGGACTTTATTTTCTTTGTGCCAAAATTAAGCCACTGGACAAGAAAGTGCCATGGCTTCTCCTGCAGACAATATATTGTTTTAATTAGACAAGCAGAACAAAAAAAAGTGACTATTAAACATTGTCAAGACAAGGAGGGACAGCCCTTCATAATATCCTGCTTCACAGAAAAGTCTAACAGATATACTAGGCCTGTAGGCTGAAGATGGATGCCCCAACATTGCAGGGGAACTTTGGGTGACTGTCCAGGCAGCCAGCTGTTTCTGTCATTTCTCATAATTTTTGAAATTTGCTTGCTCACACTTCCTGCATATTAATAATATAAATAAATTAATATTATTTCCTTCTTAGGTCTCTGAAGGAGTTGAAGACTAGATATGGTTTTTCTTGTTTACCAGATTCAGAAAGCAAGTTATGCTAGAATGTAAATTAGATACAAGACTTTGGACTCATCAAAATAGGATAGACAAGTATTTTCTCTGAATTTGTCAAATGCAAATGGACTAGACATTGTTGATGTACATATTGCCTGTATATATTGTTTATAGTTATTTTACTTATCATATATAATATTTCTTTTGTTAGTTATAGTCTTTTTATTTTAGACAAAAGAGAGAAAAATAGTAATATTTTGTCTGTATTTTAATATATAAAGCTTGCCTGAAGATCAGAATGTAAAGCTAAGCCAATAGAAGCCAGGAAGTGGTGGCACATGCCTTTAATCCCAGGACTTAGTAGACAGAGGCAGAAGAATCTCTGTGAGATCAAGGCTACCCTGAGCTACACAAGACCAATCCAGGAACAGATCCAGGTGGTGGTGGGCCTTTAATCCCATTGTTGGGAGCCACACACCTTTAATTGTAGCACTAGGGAGGTGGAGACAGGAGCAATATGACTGGGCAGAAATAGGAAAGAAACAGGAAGTCACTGGAGTGTGGATTCTCAGGATTTATGGAGATAGGATCTTGCCCTTTTGGTCTAAAGATTTGGTAGAGGTATTAGATCACTCTAATGCTTGACTGCTCTGCTCTTCTGATCTTCAGCTTTAACTCCAATATTTCTCTCTGAGTTTTTATTATTTGTGCTACAATCTGCTTTACTTTAGACATTGTAGAAATTGTTTTCTTGTGTTTTTTTTTTTGGCAAAAGAAACCATCTTTTTATTCTTCTCAACTAATCTTGGGAGTACTATAGAAGGAAAAAGTCTTTATAATAGATGGGTGTCTTAGTTACTGTTTTATTGCTTTGAAGAAACACCATGACTAAGGCATTTTTTAGAAGAAAGTACTTAATTGGAGACTTTTCTTACAGTTTCAGAGGTTTAATCAAGGAGGATCATTGAAGCACAATTAATAAGAACTCAGAGACAAAAATCGGGGTTCAACCTGAAGGTCAGAAAAGCAGAACAGCCAGCCACTGGCATTTACCTCTACCTCAGTCCGAAATAGTGATCTTGCCTCCAGAAATCTCAGAATGAGACTGTAACTGAGAGCTGTCCCCTCCCATTTTATAGTCCTTTCTATGGCTGGGATTAAAATCATACACCGTTCAGTTTCTAAGGCAACTAGTGCGGCTACTGGGATTAACAGTATATGTTACCACTGCCTTGTTTGTAAGGCTGACCAGTGGGTCTGTTTTACTCTCTGACTCTCAGGCAAGCTTTACTTACTAAAATACAAATGAAATGCTGCTATGCATCTTGGTGGGGATCAGGGCAACAGGCAGGCAGGCATGGCACTGCAGCAGTAGCTGAGAGTTTACATTATTTTCTGTAGGTGGCAGATGAAGAGAGAATGATACTGGACCTGGTATGAGCTTTTAAAACCTCACCACTCACTCCACTGACACACTTTTTCGAACAAGGCCATACTCCTCCAACAAGGCCAAACCTTCTAATCCTACTCAAACAGTTCACCAACTGAGGGCCAAACATTCAAATACATGAGCTTATGGGGGATATCATTCATTCAAACCACCACAGTGAGAAATGGGACAATAGTAGAGTATGAAACACTCATTCTTTTTTTCAGAGATGTTGACTGGACTTAAGTCTTTCATTTTTTTTTAAATTACCAATATTTAAGACATTAATATTAATCTAAGACATCAAGGCTTAGACTTTGATTGTGGGTTCCTTCATTCCAAAGTTACC
Source organism: Microtus pennsylvanicus (assembly GCF_037038515.1). Classification (NCBI taxonomy): domain Eukaryota; kingdom Metazoa; phylum Chordata; class Mammalia; order Rodentia; family Cricetidae; genus Microtus; species Microtus pennsylvanicus. Next base: position 96,330,360 of record NC_134583.1, read on the forward strand.
TCCTGGGTCAGTATCTGGCTGCATTTTGCAGAGCACAGAGCTGTGGGAAGACCCCAAAGGAGTAGCCCTGTGGGAGGATCTTCAGGGAGTAGCCTTGATTCTCTACTGACATAAAGAAGAAAGGAAGAAAAGAAAGGAAAGATAGAAAAAGAATGAAAAGAGAAAAAGAAAAGTGAAAGAAAGAAGAGGAAGAGTGGGTTGGGGTGAAAAGGATGAGAAAGGAAGGAAGTTTGGTTGAAAACCATCAACCTAAAACGAGACATGTAAAAATAGTTCCGAAGTTCTAGATAACAAATATTTTAATATTTATAGTCATAGAGTCTGTCTCCTGCTCTGTTCCTTTCCTGTCACAAAAGTAAGTATATCAAATAAGCAAACTAAGGGGCATGACTGGAGAGATGGCTCAGAGGTTAACAACACTGGCTGCTCTTCTAGAGGTTCAGTTCCCAGCAACTGTATGGTGGCTCACAACCATCCGTAATGAGATCTGGTGCCTTCTTCCGGCCTGCAGGGGTCCATGTCGACAGAACACTGCATACATAATAAATAAATGGTTTAAAAGGGGTGGGCATGGTTGGGTTCTAATAACGTTTTCATGTGTTTTACATATCACTAAATACGATTCTTTCCTCTGCGATTTAGGCATGTAAAACTCATGCTTATATAGCCTTAGTGTGCAATTTAGGTTTGGCCCATGATCTATTATTCCCAAAATTCCATGCTAGAATTAGGAGTCTAAAGATGGAGGAGCACTATACCCCATGGCTCTGCTGGAACACCTGATTGTACAGTTTCCAGTTCCCTTCAAAGCTGTTAGGCAAGGTACGATGAGAAAATTGTTGTTAACCAGAGATAGTGTGTCCCTGTGACCAGGGGCAGGAGTGGGGCTCTGTGAACCTCATTTGTTTGCCTCTAAAACAGATAAACTGATAAAGTTACCAAAAACAAGTTGTGCCCTTGCATAAACCTGGTATGGTATTTTAAAAAATGCAAATGCATCAGGAAGAATCGGAAAGCCTCCATGCAGAGCACCATGTACTAAATGCGCTAACTGGAAGGGGATCTTTCCTAGACAGTGATGGGGCTTTCCTTCTCAATCTCCCTGCATCACAGCAACTGAAGATCGGCTGGCTTTATTGCACATTATCTTTCTTTTCTGCCTCTCCTCATTAGTGCATGGGGGCACTGCTCTAAGGCTCTTGCTGGTTGTCTCCATCTGATTCAGTTCACATGGCTCTACCTACCCAGCCATGGCCTGTGCTTTCTCCCAGCTTAAGAGCTGTCTGAAAGAGCATCCTTTCTACAGCACAGTATAACTGTTCTTCCAAAGGTCAGGCACAATATGCCTGTGGTTAATTCATTTGGATAAGTAATCAATTGTCTTCCCGAGGGTGGCAGACATCTAGTTTTTTTAGGGAGACCATGCCATGCTTGTTGTGCTGAAGAATTTTTTAGTAACTTAAAAATGTTCTTATAAATTGTTTTTAGGCATCCTATCAACCTATGCTAAGCCCATAGTTTTTCTGATTGTGATCATCCTTCCTCATCCTCTCTCACCTAGAGTGACCAGGTACCACAAGACTACATTTTGTCCACCCTTCTGGGTTCTCATTTTCACCTGTAAGTGTTAAGCTTTCTATTGTTGTTTTTGCCTTATTGAATACACTGTAATCACATAGTACCTTGCCCAACAGCTTTGAAGGGTGTTAGAAAGACTCAAACAATTTCTCACAATGGAGACTCCTTTGGCCCACTTGTTTGTAACATTGCTTATTTTATTTGTATGTATCATGTAGTATGTACATTTTAAAATTTCTTTCCTTTTTTACTTCTATTTAGAGCCTGCTTCTTAGAGCAGAATCAGGTATAGAATTCCTCAGCTAAGACATTTTGGAGAGGACTTTGCTCAGTTAAAAAGTATTTGGTTAGAATGTCTTTGCTTACCCTTCAGGGAGTTTTTGGTTAGGCCATACCTTTTCTGTAATTTTATTAGTCACATGGCATCCCAGCCACAGTTTTCTGAGCTTTGGTCTTGCTGTCTCTATCTGGCTTCATCTTCCCGAGCTCCTGTCATAGCCACTCTACCAGGAATAGCATTTCCGAGTACAGAAGTGGCATGAACTAGCTTCACTATTCTCCGGTGGCGTTCTTCCATTCATTTTAAATTCTAAACCTCCTATTGTACGATATATCTCCAATGTTCTAATACAACCATCCTCACTACAGTCTGACACACACTTCTAATGCCAACAGAGTAAAAGAGAACTGTCTAGAGCCTCCTCGGGAAACTTGGACCACAATTTTTATGAAATGGGGGAAAAATCACTCAGTGAAGAGGTAGAGAAGAGGTGCTCTTCTTTCCTTTGAAAGGACTTTTGAGTAGTTTTAATAACAAACCATTCTGGGCCATTGCTATTGTATCCAAGAGGTACCAGCGTCCCTCACTTCTGCCATCTGAGCTTGAACGGCATCACTTGAATTCAATCAAGTACAGCCCTCCGGTTACTTTTATCTCTAATTGCAGGTATTGCAGCCAAGCTTCTTCTCAAACGGTGGTGCTCCGTGTTCATTAGCTTCCTTGTAAAAGTGATAGCCAGGGCCACACCTGACAGAGCCGGAAGGTGGTGCCTGCGGAGGTGAGGAAGGGCAGTGGAGGAGGTAGGCATCCTGGTTGTTCACATGTTTAAATTTTACCCAGTGGTTAACGTCGGTAAACAGCTCTTCGGAATCTCTTTTAGTTATCGTAATCCTAGAAAACAGAAACCAGTGTGGAGATGTTCTAATTGTTTATGAAAATGTACAACATTTCTCCTTTTATGATTAAAACTCAGCTAGCATTCTTGTGCTGATGACCAATAGAACACAGACTGCATGCTCTTGAATACTAGAAACTCCGCTAGGGCAGCTAGAGTTGGCTGAACATTAGGATGCTCTCAGGTTTAATCCTGAAATGCACACACCTCATAGTTGGAATATGTGCCCAGTGATTAGAACGGCCCTTCACACCGGTGAAGGCAACTGAATTGTCTGAAATACTGGGTTCTCACCAGTCTGCAGGTGGCTAGGAATGAGATCCAGAGGCTTTGGTTAAGCAAAATACAAACGTTGGAAGGATTGAAGATCCGTGCAACTGCAAGACGACGAGGAGCCCGCCCCTCCTCTCTGGTATACAGAGACGGGATTTCTGCTCCCGGGGGCAGCGCTGCACTACCCTGCCGCCCAGGACACTTTCCTTTGTGTCCTTAAACACTCTCCTTGAAAATGAATAGGGAGATTTGTAATTCTTTGTATGAGTCAGAATCGCAGACAGGCATTTTCTGAGTATTTAATGAAATGACGCAGCATACAAAGAAGTGAACAGAGTTAAGGGGAACATGGCCTGATGGTGAAGCCACACCCTGGTACTGGTGGTGGTGGTGGTGGTGGGAGGTCGGTGCTCATCAGAGCATCAGAGAAAGCAGTATGTCCCGAGGGAGCATTAAGGACCATTACATCAGCGAAGATCGAGAACTCTGCCACCTTGCAGACAAGACCTAAGGACTTCACAAACCTCCACTGGGCTCAGCCTTAGGCTTTCTGCAGTGGTTCCTACTGACTGACACCAGCTGGCAGCAGAGGCGTGCCAACCTTTGGTGATTCAGGCTTCTGGCCAACGATTGGTCCTAGAGGATGGCCAGGGTGGAAGAGACAAGACACTGGCGAGTTCTCCTCACATAACCCTGCCTCTGCATCATTTCCCCCAAGCTCTTGGCTTTCCGTCTTGATTTTCAGCTCCGGGCCTTATGCTCCCAGTTTCTCTGCTTCGCAGGATTTCCTTGCTCTGCTTGCTGTATGTGCCATTGCTTGGTGTGATTGGCACAGAAGGTCGGCTCCATATGCGGCCTGTGAAGCCTCCCACCCGCCCCGCACAGCTTCGCTCAACATCCAGAGTGTGCAGAGCGCTCGCTCACGCCAGCGTCCTCACCTGCGTGGGCTTTGTAGTCTCAACCGCCTTTCCGGAACAGGAAACCTTTTCCACACCAATATTTTGAAGTCACGCTTTGAGGCTGCAAATCTGTCACTGTTATATCCTTTCACATAGCGCCGTTTATATTTTGAGTGTTGCGTAGTAAATTGTAATTGCCACCAACTAAAATAGATATAGGAAATAGGAAGTGTGGGCATTTCTCATAATTTCTCATTCTCGTTGAATCTTCCCCTCAGTGTGACTGCAGTAACAGCTCTTGCATAAAACACCAAGGAACAGGGTGGCCTGGAACAGAACTGTGTATTCTCAGCAAATTGCATTAACCTTATAGTCTGAGACCTCAGCGATTTTCTCTCCACAGGAATTTTGAGGACGTCCATTGAGAATACATCTACTTGACAAAGCCCAGTTGACTAATTTAAATTGCTTGGGGCTGTGGCCACTGCAAATGCATGAATGGATGAAGAACAGAATTTACATCATTGTCACCCTTTTTATGGGGAGTCAGGGGAATGCTCAGATCTCAGAGTTAAGATCCGCAGTGCTGTTTCTGACATAGCTCCGGGTGTGTGTATCCTCTGGACACAAGGAAACTCTAGCACATGGGTAGGATTTTCCCGGACTTGCACTAAGCATTGCAATGACATGCGGGATTTGTGCCCATCACTGCCACCATGGACAGAACAATTATGTGTCCCACCTCGCCCAGAGCTCCACCTTAAAATTTCATCCCAAGGAACTGCCATTGGAAGATGGGGCCCTTTGGGGAGGCCACAGATGAATGGAATTGGTTTTTCTCATGAAAGAGATCTACAAGAGAGAGCCTTCAGCACTTCTGCAGGAGAGAAAACACCAGCCCTTTCTAGACAGAATGCCCTGACTTGCAGGCTCCAGAACTACATCTGCTACTCAATCTAGGCTATTTTGTCAGGACTGCCCTATAGGCAAAGGCTGGCACCTTCAATACACTTCACTGCCCCTTTATTATTGTCACTATTTCATTCCCTGACAGTCAATGTTTAAGACACTGCTGATTCCACTTCCAAAGTACATTTGCCTCTACCTCCACTTTTACTGTTAGTGCCCACCAACGTATCTGTACTGGGCTATCGCTTGCTTCCTGACTGGCCCCTGAAATCTCTATCCTATCACCTCTTCCTAGTTTCTTCTCCACACAGCACCTTGAATAACTTGTAGAAACATGGATCTATTAACCTCAGTATTCTTACCTTGAAAAGAGTCAAAGCTAAAGAAAAATCGCAGAAATAATATATGTAGCCATCCCTTGGCTCATTCAATCTAATCGGTCTTCAATAGCAGTTGGCTTCTAGGGGGTATTGGCACTGTATTGGCCTCTTATTATTCTCCTAATAAGTGATAATTTCTTTGAAGATCTATTCATTATCTATATCTATGACTGAACGTAAGCTCTTACGGTAGAGACTCCGTTTAGACTAGTGTGGTTCCAGTGTCAGAAGGCATCTAGCTACACATGTCATATACCAATGGATGTGTTGAATGAGATGTATATCAGTGAGATGTTCATAACTGCTACATCTTGATAGAATTTATACACTCGTGTATTTAAAATAAATTCACACAAGAAGGTCAAACAAATGGGGCAGAGTTATGAAGTTCTATACCACACTTAAACTTCTATCTGTCCCCGTGAAGCAGTTGCCCACCAGGGAGCACTTTTCCCCATATCTGTGTGTGGCCATGAGATCAGTTCTAGCTGATGTCACATAGGAACCCTCTGTGCCTTACTTTCTGAATCTGTTTTTTTAGCACTGGGTGGAACATCACCATCTTCTCTTGCCAATATAAAGCTTACCATAGCTTCCCAGGGCTTTTCATAGCCACAGTGTAGAAAGTTTTAGAGCATTGGGTCATGATAAGGAAGAAAGCTACCAGACAGATTATGATCACAATATAAAGTTTTCTGATTAAATTTACCATCAAGTAATATAGGTAGAATACCTCTAATCAAAAAACAAACCATATTATAAAATCTAAAAGTATGAGTACCCATATAATGTCACACAGGGAAATCTCTCTGACTCTGTGTGGGAAGTGGTATGGTCAAAAGATCTCAAGAGTCAATAACTGTAGTGCTGCTTTTAACATAGTTTGTGGGTGCATTTTTCTACTCTAAATATGAGGAAACTCCAATGTCAGTATGCCTTTTTCAGGTTCTCACTTTAGCATTGCAATAACATTTGAGATTCATGCCCAGCATTGCTGCTCTGGACAGGATAGCTATTTTCTCCTCAGAGATACTGTAGGAAACCACTTCAGGCTATGCATGTATGGTGCACACAAGACACAGATGAATCTTGTGTATAGAATTAGATTTCATCCCTAAGGCCTTTTATTATGTATATATGGAAATATTCCAAAACCTTTTTAAAACTTATTATTTCAAACACTGCTTTTCCATGCTCTTCATGACTCTATGGGTTGACTTGACTAGGGCAGTGAGGGAATGAGGAAAAATCAAACACACAGGTCCAAGTACAGAAGAGCTGGAATAGAGTAGCCACAACCATTGCCCTCCTCCAAGCTCAGCTTCTTAGATACAGTCATACAGTGTTATTGCATACAAATGGAAAAGGAGACTGAGTTAGCAAATCTTGGAAGGAAGAGTCTCTGTAAGGGGAGTTCAAGCTATACATATCCAGAGATATAGATCACACTTTCTGCACTCATGGTCAATATTCACACCCAAAGCCAGGAAAAGCTTTGCCATCCCTCTGAGCCTCCACTGAGATTTGGAGATTTCAGTTCACGGCTGGTTATCATCTACCTTCAAGAACACTTTTCTTATGACAGGGCACCTGGAGACCAAGGCTTTTAGACCTGAGCATTTGGTGAACAGCCTAAATCCTAACCACAGCAGGAACGCCTGAAATTCACTACTCATTAGGAAGGAAGAATGGTTGTGATGATGGAAAATCTGGAGGATGGAGAAGTTGGAGGAGGAGAGTCGGGCGTGTATATGACTGAAATACATTGTATACGTGTATGAAAGTCTGAAACTCTCAAAGAATAAATAAAACGATATGTTAAAAAAATCACTCTGGGTGATGGTGGCACATGCCTTTAATCCCAACACTCAGGAGCACAGGAGGCAGAGACAGGCAGATCTTTGTGAGTTCAAGGCCACCCTAGTCTAAAAGAGCTAGTTCCAGGACAGCCAGGGCTGTTATACAGAGAGATCCTGTCTCATAAAAATAAGTAAATAAAGTAAAACATGACCATTTGTATTGCTGTGTATATCTTCGCCATGCCTCAGGCCTTGCTGAGAACAGCTGAATGAGAACACTGACTCCAGTAAAAACAAAGGTCTACCCTGTACCCTGGAAGCAGTGGAGATTGCAGTCACATCAGCTTTTTGAGATGGCATCATTGACCTCATCTTTTCTGAGATTCTATATGTTACATCTGGAAGAACTCCAGTATGATTTAAGTGATGATCCATCAAATCCTTCCTTTTTGCCTCTAGTGTATTTTATAAACAAGCCATGAGTAGCATTACTAATGGATCACAAGCTAACTAGTACTCATTTTTCATCAAGCCACTGACTGAGAGAATTCTCTAAGTTTTTGAAAACATAATTTCCATATTTAATTTTTGGGAATTTCACACCATACACCCCAGTTCTGCTCATTTCCCAGTACCCCCATATCTGCCCTTCACCCTTGTAGCATCCCCACAAAGATAATTTAAAAAATTGAAATCAAACCAGCCAAACAAACAAAGAACCTCTTCCACCCTCCATCTTTCCCATCTCTCCAGCACCTCTTCATTTGTCTTAGTAGCACTGGGAGCCACAGTGTGTCACACAGTATACCCTCTTGTTCAGTCAGCTTTATGTACAGATGTTCACTGTAATGAATCATTGGTCTGGTTCAAGGCCTCTGGTTTCTATTACACCATCATCACTGTACCCTCACCAAAACCGCAGGTATCAGATTGGGTAGATGCCATGGGGGGCAACCCAAGGGCACCAAAACTGCAGGTAACAGATTGGGTAGATGTTGTGGGGTCAACCCAAGGCTATGGATGTGTGCCTGGATGGTAGCTGAGCTGCAGTGTCCATAGAGGGGCAGGACCAGTGAAAGGCAGGTGATGAAGGAGCTATTATTTTGTTTTTGTAGAACGTCTAAATAAGGCAAGTGTTTATTTCTAAGTATGTATTGCAAAACTCATTACTTGTCACTGGCCAAACTGACCCCAAAAACTAGAGCCACTAGCCAAGGCAGCAAGTTGTCACTTAGAGATACCATAGGCAGGCAAGCACAGGGAATGACTTAGTAACCTGGGACATGGCTTCACTTAAGCTATAAACACACCCTTCTGCTCATAGTGCATTTGGCAAAGTAGGGCCCTCACCTGCGTGTTTTCACAGTGAACCTAACAATCTAGTGACCCCCTACCAGCTTTAAACTACACATCTACACCTCTCTGAAAAGTTCAGTGCATTTCCATGTCAATAAAAACCATCAGTACCTTCCCTTTCTTGCAAAGTGTCTATCCAAGTATATTTGTAAATATTTCTCACAATTGGAGTAAGGAGGCAGATCCAGCCTGGAGTGGTTATGGGTACCTATGGAATAAGCGAATTCTTTTCTTGGACTGAACTTGTAGGAAGAATCCTCAACTCATCATCTATGTCTCTCTATGTTAACTGGATATACAAATGATTCAAATCACATGCATCATGAAAAAGAACATGCACAAAAAAAAATAGCTCATATAACTCAACTCTGCCAACCAGAAGGGAATTATCCAAGCTATGACCCTAGCAACCATTCCGTTTCTCTAGAACCCCATACGTGGAAGCCCCTACACAAGTGGGGCTATTGAGTATTGTAACTCAGGTGGCCCACTGTTCTCTTACAGCCTCCCCAATTTGTACTATGATTTTAATTAAAAATCACTGTTTTTGAGTGAAAGTGAAAGAGGGGGCAGTGTGTGGATAAGAGGAAAAGTTTCTTCTGCGGACCATTTGCAGGTTCACTCCTGTCCTGTGGAGACAAAGTCTCTCCTGTTTTTACCGCATTGCTTGTGTTCTAGAGTAGCTGGTCCTTGGACTTCTGGGCTATTTTCCTGTCTTCGCTTCCTACAACACTAGAAATGCTGGGATTAAAGACAACATTTGATTTTTCATTTGGGATCTAGCCATTGAAATGAGGTCATCAGTCTTGGGTAGCAAATGCGTCTAGCTGCTGAGCCATCCATCTTGCTGGTCCCTATTGTTCAGATAAAGTCTCTTGCTACTTTGTGATGAGAGTACATTTCAGTGCATGTGAACTGAACAAAGACCTGCGAACATTGTGCCCAAACACTGACCTAGGTCAACCATTCTGTGTGCTATTGTGCTCTGACTATGACTCAAGGCAAGTGATTTCCAGGTCATCAGTTGCTATTATCCATCTTTCTTATTCATTCCGACTGTGCCCTGGGAAGACGTTGGCTGTGCTCTAGAAAGGTGTAGCCTTTGCTCACACATTTCTACTTTAAATGAATACAACAGTTTTACCCATGTAACCAAAACACAGCCACACAGGCTGGAGGACTTCCAGTCTATTAGCATTGCTTTACAGTGAGAATATCATTACTGACAACATTTTAAAAATTTTATTTAGAAGTATCTTTAAGAGCTTGTAATACATTATTTTATTTTCTCTTTTTACATTTTGATTGCAAAGGTAATTACATACATTCTAGAAATTAAAAAGGGAAGGATACAATGAAGACTGTTAATAATTTGACCACTCAGAAGTAACCTTTCTAGTGAGAGGAGAGGCAGGTGTGTGTGTGTGTGTGTGTGTGTGTGTGTGTGTGTGTGTGTGTGTGTGTGTGACAATAATTCACTGTTGGTTTTACATTTTGATTTTTAGTTTGTCTATTTGCCGATAGAATAAGTGTCTTCTTCTGGACTATTCTATTGAGCCATTTGGCAGCTATGACTTTTGCTTACTCCTCCAGTTCTGGCAAGTTACTGGGTAGGAATTAGAGGCTTTTGCTCCTGTGTGGATGTATTCTCCTGATTGTTCTTGAACTGATAAACATTCTTCCTTCAAGTTGTCATCTAAAAATAAGCAAAAGTGACTGGACCCAAATTTGGTGAATAGGGTAAATCCAAAACCTGTCATTCTTAGTCGAACAGAGGGTGGTTAACACATAATGACAGAGTGTGAGACTGTCACAGAAGGCGGGTTCTAAGGAAGCGTTTCAAAAATATTTTGGATAATGGAGGCGCTTAGGAAATAAACATAGATTCATGTATGTGGAAACTTTAAGAAAAAATAATCATTTCCACACTTAGGCTCTGGTGAGAAACTCACAGATGGAGACGTTAGCCTTTTTGTCAAAGAGAGAACGAGGAAAACAATACTATATTAACCACTCAAAGTATTCGGTTATCTGTTATGACAATTTCTGTTCTAAAACACATACAAATGCTCACAATAAATTTTGAAAAAAAAATAGAAAAGATTGAAAGGAAATCATTCCATTGGCTTTATTATTTCACCTGGGTTTTGTCCATAGCAATACAAGAAGATGAAGGACAAAGAAGCACTGTTTATTTTCAGGATTTGTGGGGAAAGAGACTAGATTTTGTATTTTCATCTTGCACTATTGCAAGGAAGGAGATAGATGAAAAGGAAGAGGGAAAGGAGGGAGAAAAAGTAAAATGAAAAAGAAGAATGAAGGGAAAGGGAATATAGGAAAGAGAGGAGGGGGAGGGGGAAGGGAGACAGATGGCTTTTCAAGTTCCTGCAGCGAAAAAGCCAACACTCAGTGGTCAATTTGTGAATTCTTTAAACTAGTGCATTGTAATTGTTCTTAAAGGGGTGCACCCACACACTGAGACAATGGGGATATTCTATCGGGAACTCACCAAGGCCAGCTGGCCTGGGTCTGAAAAAGCATGGGATAAATCCGGACTAGCTGAACATAGAGGACAATGAGGAATACTGAGAACTCAAGAACAATCGCAGTGGGTTTTTGATCCTACTGCACGTACTGGCTTTGGGGGAGCCTAGGCAGTTTGGATGCTCACCTTAAAAGACCTGGATAGAGGTGGGCAGTCCTTGGGCTTCCCACAGGTCAGGGATCCCTGATTGCTCTTCGAGCAGATGAGGGAGGGGGACTTGATCGGGGGAGGGGGAGGGAAATGGGAGGCGGTTGCGGGGAGGAGGCAGAAATCCTTAATAAATAAATAAATTAAATAAATAAAAATAATAATAATAAAAAAGAAATTTAAAGACAACACATTTTTTGTAATATTTTCCGTATTCCAAAACTCTAACAATGGTACAAATTGACAAAGACTGCAGACAGTAGAGCAGATGCAATGGGCATCACCTTCTCATGGTTTCTATAGGACAGCCTTTGGAAACTTATTTAAGTGGATGAAGCCCATCAGTATTGTCAGCCCATGCACATGGCCTCAAATGAAGGGGCATTGGTGACCACAGAGAGAGCTGAACAAGGTTTTAGAACCCAAGATCATCAGGGATGTAGCACTTTGACCAGATATAGAATGTTAGGGACTCTATCAGCTTACTATCCAACTTTACCTTGTAGCCCTAAATGTACCAAGTCTCGGATAGAGCGCCATGAGGCACGTTACATGCTTTTGAAAATTAAGCCACTGTTTGTAAATTTCAGCAGGGATTGAATTGCTCTTTAGTTTCACAGATGTAGTTTTGGAATACTAGATGTCTGTGCATAAACATTTCAGTTTGCCTACTGTTTATACTCACCATTAAAAAAAGAAGGGAAAGTTTTTGTTATTTTTTTGTTTCAGAATATGGGTGGAGAGGGACAAATTTTTATAAAATAACACAATAAGTAAGGTGAAGTTTTCTTTTGGAGACCTTATATTTTGAACTCTACCCCTGAGTGTTAACAGGCCCCAGAGTCATTGTTTATTGCATTTCATCTCAAAAAGACTACCATTTTAAAGGTAAAATTATAAAAATAAGGTAAGTAAGGGATAAGTTAGCAGAAGATGAACAGTATTTTTCAATATAAATGCTTTTTTAGATTGTGATAGGCAAGCCAAAGACCCTCTACAGATGTCCTTGTTCTAATTGCCAGCACCTGTGACTATGTTATTTCACATAACAAATGAGATTTAGTTACAAATAAGTTAGGGAGTCTGAGATGGGGCAATTATGGGACATTATCCAGACAGACTTTTGTGTTCATATAAGGAGAACCGAGGGCCCGTGAGTAGGTGGGGAGAGGGGCTGAAGCATGAACTGAGGGCTTTGAGCAGAGGAATGTGGGAGGAAAAGCTGGAGAACACAGAGAAGCAGCTGTCCCATGGATCACCTGGAGAAGACACCCTGCTAATTCTTTGTGGAATTCTGATGTGCTGGTACTTAATTTTGATCACTTTAGTCACTCAAAGGGTAGTGTTCTGCTAAGCAGCAGCAGGAAAAGAATATATTAGGTAAGGAAGAAAAGAGAATTACTTTTCAAAGAGTCTACATTGAATCAACCTCAATTGCTCTCCAGTCAGACTTTCATTCAATTAAAAAAATGGTTAGTACAGATGAATCAGTAATTATTCTTTTTTACCCCAGAAATTTATTTTTGTCAAATAACTGTTGCCTTCTTGCTAAGAAGGGGAAAATGTTTTCCTCGCGTCATTACTGGGTTCATACCAGTCAGTGACTGTCTTCAGGTTATTATTGCTGTGACGAAACACCATGACCAAAAACAAGTTGTGGAGGAAAGGTTTTTTTATTTCACTCACAGTTACATATAACAGTTTATCATTGAGAACAGTGAGGGCAGGAACTCAAGCCAGGGAGGAACTGGAGGCAAGAGCTGATGCAAAGGCTATGGTGGAGTATTCCTGACAGGCTTGTTTCTCTGTGACTTCCTCAGCCTGCTTTCTTAGAGAACCCAGGGCCACCAGCTCAAGGGTAGCCTCACTAACACGAACTGTGCCCTCCCACATTGATCTCCAATGGAGACAATGCCCTACAAGCTTGCCTACAGCCCAGTCTTTTGGAGGCTTTTTCTCAGTTGAAGCTATCTCCTCTCTGATGACTCTAACTTGTATTGTGTTGACATAAAACTAGCCAGCACAGTGATGGTGGATATTTTCTACATTATTTTATTTAAACCTCATAGCAAACCTAAAATGAAGTATCACTCTCTACTTACAAATGAGATTTATTTTTAAAAGAAAAACAAACTACCCGATTCATCCCATGTTTGTGGCAGTATGTCCAAAACATGGTACTCAGACATAGATTATAATATAGGTAAATTTGAATTATCTTTAGATAGAGCCAATAAAAGAGATAGATGATGATAGATAGTTGATTGTTATCTATGATGGCTGATAGATAGATGATACTAATAGCAACTTATAGCTGATAGAGATGATGGAGATAATACGTAGATAGATAGATAGATGATAGATAGATAGATAGATAGATAGATAGATAGATAGATAGATATAGAGATAGAGATGATAGCTGATAGAAAATCTGATAGAAAAGGACTGGAGAAATACACAAAGATTCTCACAAATAGAATTTAGTGTGGCTTAAAGTTTGCAGAGCAAAGTTTTGCCCTAGCTAGTTATTAGAGAGAAAATTCTTCTGGGTACTCCATCAAGCCTCCTGATTTCCTCTTGTATAAAGGAAGACAACAATAGATGTCTCTCGTAACGAATCCCAAGAACTAGGAATGAATACTGTGACACTGAAGAGCTCTTAAAGTGTTGATTCAACACTCTGTGGTCTACTTAGGATCCCCAAACCAATTTGTGACTCATTCAACCCTAAGAGGTAATCTGTTCTGAAGGAGAGAAAGAGGCATTGTAAATCAGGTGGCAATCAATGATTCCAAGGAGAATTGAACATTTTTTTCTGTTCAAATGAACAGAAGATGTTAGTATGAATAACATGCTCTCTGAGAATGAGTAGACACAGGCGAAGCTGCTTACCAGAAGGTGAACGTAATGCGAGCGAATCTTTAAAATAAAAGCCGGTCCAAAGACATCTTGGAGAAGTGTCTTGAGTTAGGTCATCAAGATGTATGAGATCACTTAGATAGAGTTTAGACAACTGCAAAGTAGAACAATATGACCAAAGACTGGCTGAAGACCTCAATGCAAGCACAGAGCCAAGGGCATCTGGAAACTCTTAAGCCCTAAATGAGAAGGAGAGAGTAATTTTGACATCAAAGGGATCAGTCTGACAAATGAAAATCAAATTGGATAGACTTTAATGCAAACAGCTGGGTGTGATTCAACCCAAAAAGGCAGATTTCCTGGAGTCAGCCAAACATTCATTAGAGCCCCACATGCCTCCCAAAGAGAATGTAAATATGTATTTCTTAATTTCCAAGTTTTTTCCATTCCACACAATTGAGAAGCGATGAAGGTGAGATAAAAGAGGCTTCACGACAGCCCTCGGAAGGATTCGATGGCCACACTTACTTTATCTCAAACTGTTTGCACTCTCTTTTCTACATTTTCCTACCTTACTATCTTACTATCCCACCTCTTCTTTTCATGTGTACAGAACAATATGAAGAGATAAAATATCTAAATGTGACAAATAAATTCTGAGAGTCCATGTCTTCCTGCTGACAAAAACATTTCCATATGAGCCAATACTTCCTGGCACCTTGCACAAGAGCAATAGACTATTTTGTTTCCCAACATGTGCCTTGCAACTGGCCTGTCTATGGGATGCAGATAGAAAGCATGGTTATATATTGGCTGTGGTTTAGACCAACCAAAGGATGCTGTTCATCTGGCTGATGTAGAGATCAGACTCAGGGTAAGAGGACAGAGAGAATAGTTTATGAACAACCCCTACACTGTTCTTTCAGTGGTTCCAGAAATATCTATGCTGTTTTCCTAACAGTGATGTACCTTTGCATTGTCATGGTAACTCAGTTGAAGCAGCATCCAAATAAATATCCAGTTCGAAGGATCAAAGTTGTTGCAAAAGACAATCCTCTTGTCTTACTTACCTACTTCCTCTATTACAATAGCCTGAGGCTCCTTAAAGACAGAAACATTAACCTAAGAAGCATAGATGCTGCTAGCATTGCTCATTAAGTATCCTCAGAAATTAGCAAATGACAGGACATCTAGTAGGCACCAGATACATATTTGATATGTTAATAAGTGACATGAGCCAGAAATCTGTAAATGGGTTTAGACATGATTAAGTACAGAGGGAGAGATAAGACACCCTTGGTTTCATTAAGTCATCATTATCTGTTTAAATTACCTCGTGTTGAGGGATCTGCAAAGCAAATTCAAAGTCAAAAAAGATCGAAATTCAGGATTAAATTGGGGTTCAAACAAGGCAAAGCAGAAACAAAATCCTCAAGCTTTTAGTGTCTGTTTGCCTGGCTTCAGGACCCATGCAATGATGTCTAAGCGACATGCAGGAGATTTTAAGTTAATACACCACTTACAGTGCTTTGCAGGTGGATCAGTGAATGATTTCATTGACCCAAGGCTTTGTTCTTGTTCTTGTGCCCTTCTAGATTATTCTATTGATATGCTGGAGAAAGACGTGCAGGTGAGAGCTAATGGGCTCTGCAGACACTAAGACTGGTTCCTCTCTGTTTACTGCCCGCAGCCCCTGCTGGTTTCAAGTGTTTTTCATTTGAAGGTATGTTTTGTTGACATAATAAGCCATTTAGGGCCAGACCTGATTTCCTTGAAAACTCAAGCTTGCAAATCAGTGAGAAGAAATGGTGTATTCTGTTCATACCCAAAAAGGCTGTGTGTGTTGAGCTGACAGGACTGCAACAAAACCTTCCAAACTGATAGTGAGAGGTATTTTACTCATCATATTTTGGGCAAGCAATTTCTTAGCTTTATTGAAATTAGCAATCTCCTAAAGAGCTTACAACATAAAAAGTCACCCTAAGATAAGACTTGCTAAGTATGATTTTCCCTAAAGATAATGTGTCTATTTTGTAGACTGTTCAGAAAATACAAAAATAGTATGTGTGCTTGTGTGCATGCAAGTGCACACCTGTACATTTAAGTATGAAGTGTAAACACTTTCAATAGGATTGATTATGTTAGTTCGTTTATAAAAGTCAATGTTGGTTAACAAAAAGCTTGTGACTAAAAATAAGGCGTTTTAAATAAATTGGGGAGAGATGATGCAATAGCTCAGTGGTTAAAAGCACTTGCTCCTCTTGTAGAGGACCACAGTTTAGTTCCCAGTATCATATTAGGTGGCTCATAAATGCCTGTAACTTCAGCTCCCGAGGATCCAATGCCCTTGTCCAGTTTCTGCAGGAACCTTCCTTAACTTGGACATACCTACCTACCTACACACACACACACACACACACACACACACACACAGAGAGAGAGAGAGAGAGAGAGAGAGAGAGAGAGAGAGAGAGAGAGAGAGAGAATATCAGGTAATATTAACATCAGCAAAGAGTTTGAGACCAACCTTGTCTTGGTAAGTACTTGTAGGCTTTTCCAACCCACTGAGTATCAATTAGCAGCAACCATTTACTTGGGCATGCATTGAGCAGAATTAAGGTTCTTTAAATAAGCTTATGCAATAACGAGATTTGATTGGTCCAAATTTAATTTAAAAATGGTTTTCAGAATGCTTAGATCCATCGATACTATTTTTATTTCAAAAAATTTGCCTTTCTCAACCTCCTCCTTGCCTGGCAATGATGGTACACAGCTGCAATTTCAGCGGTTTGGGGCTGAAGCAGGAGGATTTCCAATTCGAAGCCAGCCTGGGTCTCCTAAACAAAATCACAGTGTCTCTCCCCCTTTTACTGTTTGGGAAACAAAACAGCCATTCATTATCTTGAACATAGCACATGTCTAAAATTAGTTGAATTTAGAAAACGGTGTTTAACATGAGTAGGCTTTGTGCCATTTCCAGTTCGTATGAGTACTTTATTTTTTATCTCTACTAATAGGAAATTTACCTACATGATGAGACTTGTAAGAAACCTGCTCATTTTAGAGAAAAAGAGCCTTTTAATCTAAATAATTTTGAAGGTAACACTAGGCTTTAGAGAATGTGGACCAAAAAGAAAAAAAAAGATTAAATTCCAAAGTAGCTACACAATAGCATGAAGAAATGCACAGCAGAAGCAGCTGGGAAGCGGCGGCAGTCATTTGTGGGTCGTCCTGACTTTGCAGAAAGGGTTATCTCAGCAGCGAGGCTGCTTCTAGTAGTTAGCGCTGGGAGCCAGAGAGGTTAAAACAGCTCATCGCTTTATCAGGATTACTGAGGGTATGAGGGATGCCTTAATGGTCTGGCAGTCCTTTTTGTCACAATTTAATGGCATATCGATCTTGCAGAGTGAACAATCATGACCTTCAACTGTTTACAGATGCTTCGGAGGGAACAGGCTTAAGGAGCTTATTCGAGGGAAGCTGAGAAGGTTCAGCCTTGACCAGTCAAGTTGGGGAAGCCAAACAGCAATCAAAACATCCCAGTTTGGGAGCGGCTTTCCACTGGGGGTGGCACCTACGACTGGGAAGATCACAAGTGCCTCAGGAAAAGCCAGTGGTGTTACAGGCAATCAATAAATCAACCAGAAGTGTCATTAACCCAGAGAGAGGAGAAGGGAGCGATGTGGGAGAGCCCATGCGTACACACGAACACACTCACACGTGCGCACACACTGCAGGGAAAGAGGGCCCTTTGCACCGAGTCTGCCTTTCCGCTGGTTCAGATGTTCAAGAGTTTTCCTTGGGTGCCTTTAAGGTTGGGAACCCTTACAATAGCTGGCTGGATCCTGGGTTGATCTCATTATATGTTTTACAAAAAAGTCTGAGCAAAGAATAAAGCGAAATGATGTTTTTCTCTGAAATATTATTATTAACGGGAAGATTGTAGGAGGTATTTTCTTGCATTCTGCGAACTCGCCTGCTCAAATGTGGAGAGCTGTTTTCTGAGAAAAAAAAATGAATTCGTTGAAGTTAAACTCTCAGAAAGGGCAGGGATACAGTCGCCCATCTAGACACTGCGGCTCAGTCAGTCCAGTCTGTGTCAGCGTTGGATCCCAAATCCAGTTCCAGCTTCGGTTCTGTTGCGTCTCCTCTGTTTGATCCTCCAGGCTCTGGTTGTTGTATAGACATAAAACACGGTCTTCAGAGAGCTTTAACAGTCTAAGCAGTTTAACTGACGGCAGCTCCCCCACAAAATAGGTCTACATCATATACTTAGACTATGAATGCTTCTTTGCTTACAGCTAAGCATTTTAAGATTCTGGTTTCTCTGAGTGGTCCTTAAAAGCACCGAGATGTGCCCCATAAGAAAAGTTCAGAGGAGAAAATGACATGAGACAGAGGCAGAGCATGGAGTGATGTAGACACAGGCCAAAGACAGCCAGATTTGTCAGTTGTCACCAGAAGCTAGGAGATCCACAGGGAAAGGCTCTGTGCTGGAACCTGAGGAAAGACTGGGTCTCTGGCAGCAGCTTCATTTTGGAGTACTGGTACCAAAAAGATGATGAAATAAGTTTCTTTTGTTATGAGTCATCAAAATGGTGGTAATTTGTTAATAGTCCTGAGATTTTACCCTGATCAATGTTAACCTTGCTCCCCATGTACCTGACTGAGTAAAACACGGTACAGCGAAGATCTATGCTATCAGACAATACTTAGCAAACTGGGATGACAAAAATGTACCTTTGTCGTTCTTGCTCACTTCAAATTTACTTCCATTCCCCTTTGAATATTTGAGATTCAAGAGGGTTGTTCAGAAAGAAATGGATTTGTGGGAGAAAAGGAAGACAACAAGACTACCATATGGTCATCACCGTGTAGGGGGAGAAACTAGTCATGTTACTGTGCTGGATGCCAGACTCAAGGTATTCCAGTTACAACTGGCTTGTTTGAGTCAGTTAGTGTTTAATGGCAGACAAATCTCTCTCTCTCTCTCTCTCTCTCTCTCTCTCTCTCTCTCTCTCTCTCTCTCTCTCTCTCCCTTTTCTTTTGTAAAATATGTATCTAACACATTAGCCATGACTTTGAAATTGTCCCAACTCTTAGTTGTAGGGCAAAGAACCTAAAATCAGCTTGAACTCTCTCCTGCTATCCTTTTGTAGGAAGGTTTACTGAGCATTAGGTGTTTGCCATCCAAGTAGCAATAGGGAAAGGAATAAATACCACTCGTATGTCATGTACTGAGTCTGCAGACACTGAAGATGTAGGGTTTGTGACAGCATCAGTGACCCTGCTGCCCGGCAGATTCTTCAGAGATATCCTGAGGAATGAGCCCCTTTGGAGCACTTGTCCTGCTCCCCATGAGATGGGCTAACTCTGAGCCTCTGTTCCAGTTCAGCTTCCATTCTCTTCCCACTAGGGCTTCTTCCATGACACCAGGCTAATATGACCGTTTAAAGCCTGTATCATCTCTTTCTGTCTGGTTCCATGCTCTGCTTCATGTATACCTGGGTTCTTCCATTATGGTGCTGTGGTTCAGCAGTTCCCAACCTGTTGGCATGATGTGTGCAAAGGAACAGTTCTCTGCCTGCTTTTCCAAAGTCAAGCCCATGATTTTCTCTTGTGAGAGATTATTAAAACAGAGTTGAGAATTCTGGCATGTGGACTGTCACTGGCCCACATTGAGCTCCATCCTCACATCCAATAATAATGCCTTTGTGTACCCACCTTCTGTTAAGGGTAAAGGATGTCTTCTCTGTCTTGACAGACTTGGGTAAATGATTTACACTGAATGTTTGATGAATGAAGAACAGAATGACTAGCCCTTCCTGTAATTAGTGACCTCCCCAAACCCCTAAAACTCATGAGTCAGCAACGACCTATAAATCTTTCTTTGTCCTTATGAATATATAAGAAATTTAGGGTTTGGGGGTGTCTAAATTTTGGATAAGACAGTATTCTTATTTAAACTGTAATGTAAGTTCTTTCCAGACATCCTGAAAATAAGAATAAATGTGAGAGCACAATTCATCTTTGGTTCTGTCACCCCCAAATAAACACAATTAACTTTTATTTGTATCTACTTAACAATATATCACTATAGTCAGGGAAGCAAATAACTGTGACAAAGTGTGGTATGTACAAAAACAGACCCCCACATAGCAATAATCTCTGTCTGTCTCTCTGTTATGGCCTCTCCTCTATGTAACTCTCTCTCTCTCTCTCTCTCTCTCTCTCTCTCTCTCTCTCTCTCTCTCCCTCTCCCTCTCCCTCTCCCTCTCCCTCTCCCTCTCCTTCTCCCTCTCCCTCCCACACACATACACACACACACACATACTATGGCCACTGCCTGTATTAATTAAAATAAAGCATATTGTTACAAAGTCCAGTCTCCAAAATTACAATGACTCAAATGCTATAGAAATGTGGGTGTTTCTTACAGAATGTCTATAATAGCTATTCATGATGAGTACATGAGCGCAGCCTGCGCCATCTGCTAGAGTCCCTGTGTTCTCACAGAAGGACAGGAAGTGTGTGTGTGTAGGGGGCAGTATATGGAGGAATTAAGAGCTGAGTTCCAAGGTGGCTTCCATTACTTCAGTTTCACCTAGCTGGAACTCAGTTCATATGGCCTCCTACATGTGCAAGGCAAATGAAAAAATATTCAGATGTGCACCCACAAAGCAGAAAGAAAGGTGTTTATTGAGCAATTAGCCAGTCTCTCCAATGTGTTGAATATATTTCTCTATAACCTAATGTTTTTCTGTGAAAACAATTTAATTGGAATGATAAAATAATATTGATAATTATTGTAGATCTATTTAGACAAATAATAAAGTTTCTGGAACTGTCAACTTTAAAATACATCCAAGTACACTTTTCCATGACAGTTGTTCTACCTCCTACATTCTCCGTTTTGATAGATAATATTGACCTACGTATTCAAAATTCTGTGGCTCTGAATGCACACTATTCTTTCCCACTTCCTGTCTTCTGCATTTGCCCAGATCTTTGCATATTACTCCTCAAATTTGGATTACCTACATTTTTCTAATATATGATTCCTGTAGTTGGTATACATTTAGATATTGTGACCCAATCTAAGAATCATTATTCCCAGAGACCCTTACATTTTTTTGATAATTATTTTGCAATTAAACCATTAACTATACATCTGTTACCATGCTTCATGATTTCTGAGTCGTTTTCCTTAAATGGAAATTTTTGCAGTATTATTTATTTTGTCAACCAACACGCTATGTTACACTCATGATGTTTTATAATTTGCTTCTCTGAGAGTAGTTTTCCTCTAGTAAATTAGAAAAAATTCATTTCACTTTTTATATTCTACAACTGCTTGCTTTTTTAGAATTGGATGTGTTAATAGAGAACTCCATTTTCCAAAGTACCTCAATGAATATGAACAAAAGAAACAAAGGAAGGAACGCATTGAATCATTTATCTCTAAACAAAACCTGGAAAGAAAATTATGCTTAGCTTCCTTTTACTCATTTCCACCTACTGCTGGATTTGAAGCGCTTGTAACCTGAGCAGCTAAACTCATCTCAGCAATAGGAACATGTTCATTCCATGTCTCTTTCATATGTGAAAAGCACCTTCGCAAGCCAGAGGCTTGCTGGGTCCTTTCTTAACATCAAAAGTCTTATATCTATGCAGTGATCCTCTTCATGTCCAGCTCACCTGGAACATCCCACTTCCATCTTCAGCTCTCTTCAGCTATCTTAATTCTGTAGCAAGAGGTAATTTCCATCAGTAAGTTCACCGCAGATGTAGGCTAACATAGTAATAAATGCCAATCAAATGTAATCCCCGTGGAGCCCCATGCCATCCATCCCACCTTATTTTCATCTTACAAGGTAGGTCCTAGTAGTTCAAATAATTCAAGTCCTACCTCACCGTATGATCCAATATAAGCCCCCAAATTCTCTATTTTCTGTCTTTTAGAGTACTCATTGTCTAAGTGTCATGAGGAATCCATTAATTTCAAACTGGTTCCTATTTTTCCCTCACTGAGGTGTGTGCTTCCTTCTTGCACGACCTAGATAGAACTTTCACTGACTGAAGAGATTGTGTTTCCCTCTTTTGTTTCCCTCGTAGTCACTCAGCATGGAAACACTGGTGGCACATCTGATGGCTGGGTTAACCGTGTTGAAGATTAACTTCAGTTTCTCATTGCAAACTTCTCTCAAAAACTGTGTTACATCTGTCTCTGTGCGTTTGCACTGCTGTATGGAATATCTGAGACAAACTACAATTTTGCAATAAAGTATATTCATTCTCTTAGAGTTCTGGAGGTTAAATTCTATAGATTAAGGCTCTGTAATCAGACAAGGAGCTTACAACTACCATCATCTTAAAAAGGAGATGGAACTTGTCCTTAACAAACAGCATTGATTCTACCCAATGGGTGGGGCACTAAGCACCTAGTCCTTTCTTCAAAGCTCCATCCATAACACTGTTATAATGACAATGAAATTTAAACATGAGTTTTGAAGAGAACAACCATTAAATCAAAGGTGCAATCTAATTCAGCCCATTTATATTTAATCCTCACTCTATGAGGCAGGTCTTAAATCCAGTTAGAAAGATGATGGTTATCTCCATATCATTCATGCCGCTATTGTATCCAAGGGTATATCTCATCAGGCCAGACAATATTGTAATTCAGAGGGTTCACAGCTGGGTAGGACAGTTGAGTGCATTTCCCTCTCAAGCAAGACAGCCTAAATAGCCCTTTCCAGTGCTGTGTAAGAAAGCCAGCAGGAAGGATGCTTCCAGGTCAGTACCAGCTTAATTTCTACATGTTCTGTGAACACAGCCTATAGTGCCTTCAGCAATAAGGGCTTATTATTAAGCTTTATGACCAACCAAGAACAATGGCAACAGTCTGTATTGAATGGGTATAGTCGCTGCAACCTCCCAGATAACAACTCAAGAAGAGATAGTCCACACTTGGCACTGAGCTTTTAACTTGGGAATCTATGGCTTCAGGGAGAAGCACTAGTGATTCAATAGAACAATTATAGACATGAGCAAAGAGTTCAAGGAGTTCAAAGGGGACACGAGTAGGCAACCAAATGAACTGAATGGGAACAGGAACAAACCCCCGACTGGAATTCAAGAAAACAAATGCTTAATGAAGCAGTGAGGGCCAGTCACGGCGTGAAAGCTGAACTGGGTAAGAGGTAGAATGATTGAAGTCCAAACTGAAAAGAAGCTAGAAATGAAAAAGTCAATAAGTTCACTAAAAATCAAGGCTCTAAGACCAGGAAGAGGAATTGAATCATTCAATCAAGAAAATTATAAATTTGTAAAACCCTCGTGAGCAGTATGTGGAGGAACTCTGGGGCAGCATGAGAAGGGCGGATCTACAAAACATGGGCAGAGAAAAAATGAGAACTTCAGGTCAAAGGCAGAGAATATTTCTTCAATAAAACCAAAAAAGAAAAGTCCCCAAATCTAGAGAAACAAAAACCTATCCAGGCTCGAGAAGCACACAGACTACCTGTCAGGACCAGAAAAGAAACTCGCACACTTTATTACATCTAAAGCATAAACATAAAGGATGAGGAAAGGAAACTGAAGGCAGCAAGAGAATAGGCTCAAGTCACATGCGAAGGCAGCTGGCTAGAGCAACAGATGACTTAGATGGAAACATTAAAGACCAGAGAAGCCTAGAACAAAGTGATGTAGTTCTTCCTTCAGCCTCTATAGACTGGCGATGCAGTCCTGTTTAGGTTTTCCTAACAAGTGTGGAGCACTGGCTTTGGTCCCCAGTATAATCCAAGGTAATATACTTCTGTGGATTCTAGATTTTGGAATGGGGGATTTGGGTTTTGAACTGCATATTAGTTCCCTGCTGACATGTTCTCAAAGCCACAACACTATACTTAATGTTACCCACTGTGAATATCTGATGCCAAATTTGGGGTTTGGATTTTTTATTTAGTAATTCTTTTTAAAGATCTATTATATAATCACTTCTGCCTTTCCCTCTTCCACAACCCCCTTTGTTTCCTCTTTACAATTCTTGATTTCTTTTTTAATTACTATTGTTACATATCTATGTGCATATACATATTTATGTGTGTACATACATAGTTATATAGAGAGGTTTATATAACATACTGAGGTCATTTATCTTTGCTCATAGGTTCATGAGTTTAGGGCTGACCTTTTGGGTTTAGACAACCTATGTGAAAGTTTGTCCCTGGAGGAGCTTGCTTCTCCTTTTTTTCAACATGCACTGGTCACTTATAGCTATTCATGTAGGGTCAGGGTCATGTGAAATTTGCCATCAGTGTTTGCATGTCAGCTGATATTTCGATTATGTTGGTCTTGCTCAAGTGGTCACGTTGCTGAGAGCTCATAGGTCCAGCTTTCCTGTCATTTATAGAAGACACTACCTCACAGCGGACATCCTGATCTTGTAGCTCCTACAATCTTCCCTTCCTTTTATGATTTTCCTTGTTAATGAGGTGTAGGAATTTTGCTGTAGATGTAACAGTTGAGGCTGGGCTTCACAGCACATTCTCTGAACTTTGATCGGTGATGGATCTCTATTTTAGTCTACATCTGCTTCAAAAGGAAGCTCCTTGATGAGGGGGGAAAGCTCCACCTACTTGTAAGGACAAGTATTTAGAGTGCTGGGAGGAAAGTATTATTGGCTTAGGAAAATTGCAGCAGTGGGTTCTTCTTTCAAGTCTATAACCTTCCCAGCCAAGGATAGTTGGCTAGATTTTATAGTATCAAGCATGAATTCCCTCCTGTTGAGCTGATCAAAAGCAACTTCCAGATTCAACCCAATCCCAATTAAACATCCCCACGACATTCTTCATATAAATAGAAAAAAAATCCCTAAATTCATATGAAACTACAAAATACCTCAGAGAGTCAAAATAATCCTGAGTAAAAAAAAATACAGGAAAGATTACCATTTCAGATTTCAACCATATTACAGCATTATAATAATAACAACAGTGTGGTACTGGCACAAAATCACAGATGTAGATCAATGGAACAAAGTAGAATACCGCCATAATAATAAATGTAAGTATAGACATCTGATACATCTTCCCGGAGATGCCAAAAGTACACAATAGAGAAAACATATTTTCAACAAAAGGTGCTGAGAAAACTGTTTATCCACATGCAGAATAATGAAATTAGACCTATATTTACTTACACAAAAATCAACTACAAATGGACAAAGATCTCAATATTAAACCCAAAATACTGAAACTGAATGAAGTATTCATAGGCAGTACCTACATGATACAGGTTTAGGAAAGGCTCCATTCCCTCAGAAATTAAGGCCAATATTTGACAAATAGGACCTCATAAAACTTACTTTAAAATTTCTGCAAAAGAAATAATCAACCATGTGAAGAAGACGTCCACACAGAGTAAGAGAATCTTTGCCAGCTATCCATCTAATAGAGCACTAATATTTAGAATATATAAAGAATCCTAAAACCAAGAGTCAAGAGATCAAATGACCTAATTAAAGTGGGTTATGAATTTGAACAGAGTGTTCTCAAAAGAAAAAAAATTAAAATGGCTAAGAAATACCTCGAAAAGTTTTCAACGTCATTAGCACTAGGACAATGCAAATCAAAACTGCTGTGAGATTTCAGAGCAGTAAAGCAACTGAGAACACTGGGGAGAATGTGGCAGAGAGGGGAGCCATCACTGACTGTTTTTGAGATTGCAATCTGGTGCACCCTCAACGGAAGTCAGAACAGAGAATGCGTAGAGAGTGAAAAGTGCATCTTCCACATGACACAACTATATCACTCTTTGGAATATGCTCAAAGGCTACAAGATTCTACTTCATAGGTACTTGCTCAGTCATGTCCCTTGCTGCTCCATTCACAATACCTAGAAAATAGAAATGACCCCCAATGGATGAACAGATAATGAAAATGGGGTATGCATGCACCATGGAACATATACAGGTGTATTCAAATGTAAAGAAAAATGAGATTTTCAGACCTTTTGAACATAGCATTATATATTTTTAAAAAGTATAGTTTTATACTAAACAGAAATGGGTTAGAATTTTGACTTGCCTACTTTTTCTCTCCATTAACTTTGCTACGTTCATTATGCCGTCCTCAATTTTTTAACAATAAAAAAATCATATTTATATTACACATTGTTAAAGTAATGAGGATTAATGTGCTGGCTCATCTTAGTTGTTCAGCTAGCTATTAGCCATTATTATTATTAAAATCATTATTATTCATTATTATCACTCTTACTCCTTATCATTGGGTATCAAAATCTGTTTTTTAATCAAGGCTGATTTTGAGTTATATCTTCTTCCTTGTTATGATAAATAGCAGATGCCTAGCAGCCATGACCTTTTAATCTCAGTACCACTTTACTAGTCAATAGGTCTTTTTTAAAAGATCTTCTTATCAGCTTTGTTCCTATATTTGTTTAAGCTTATAACTTTTTCAATATAAAAACCTTCTTGTGGACTAATATGATGGCTCAGCTGGTAAAGGCTTGCCAGACAGTTTCATCCCCAGAATTTATGGAAAGGAGAAGGAGAAAAGAGAAAGGAGAAAATCTATTTAATAAAGTTCTCCTCTGACCTCCACACATATGCCATAATAACTGTGACAGTTTGAATGTAATTGGCCCCCATAAGCTCATAGGAGTGGCACTATTAGCAAGTGTGACTTTGTTGGAGTAGGTGTGGCCTACTTGGAGGAAGTGTGTCATGTTGGGGGAGGGCTTTAAGGTTTCTTATGCTCCAGGTGTCACTCAGCATCACAGGTACTTCCCGTTGCTTTCTGATCAAGATTTAACCGGTACCACATCTGCCTGTATGCTGCCATGCTCCCTACCATGAGGAGAATGGACTGAACCTCTGGCACTGTATGTGAGCCCCTCATTTAAATATTTTCCTCATAATATTGCCTGTGTCTCATCACAGCAATAGAAACCCTAACAAAGAGAGTAATTTATCACGCATAGTGTATATACATATACACAGTAAGAAAGGCATGCATGTATGCAGGACGACTTCATTTGTTCACACAGCACTCATGTGTGACTGCCTGGTAGGTCCCCACAACATTTCTCATGTTTGATTATCATAGCTGGCTCTGTGAACGTCCACATTTGCTGAATGACTTAGAAAAGCATAACGTTCCCTTTCTACCCTCGGCCTTGGTGTCCTGGTGTCCGTCCTGTAGAACTGTGTCTGTAATCACATACAGTTGAATGGCTGCATGGCCAATATGTTTTCAAAATGACTTTAAAAGGAAGTCTGGCCTTTTTTTTTTAATATTCTGATAGTCAAGGCAGATGTCAGTCTTGGTTGGCTGGGTTGACACTTGACGTGGTTCCTAGTAATCAACATTGCTTTGAGTGAAAATGCATTCTAGTTAGATAAAAAGAGCTTTAAAGACCTTTAAAATAGCACGTTAAATAAAGTACAGGAGAATTGGCACAGCAAGCTGACACTTTGAAAGTATTTTGTAAGAGAAAGAAAAAAAAAAGAGGAAAGACTGTTCTGGAATCCTGTAAACAGCCAATAAAAATTCACCTTGTCTGTGTATTGTCCTAAGAGACACAATCTCATTTACATTTATTAGAAGTAATGATAAAGTGTCCTGCAGATAATTAACACAATAAAATGCTGCTAATTTCACAGTGTCATTAAAAAATTTGCTGGTTCAAATTAGAAAGTGATTAACCCTCTGAGTGAGGCAGTGACATTTCCATTCCCAGCCCATAAATTAAATTTGAGAGGCTGTTTCCCCCCTCGGAAAGTTGGACTTGCTCTTACTCTGTTGCACCTCCACCATGGCTTTTCAAGAATCAAGGTTCTGGAGGCAAGCTTACACAGGATACTTTTGTGTCCCAGAGCAAACCAATTCTCAGCAAAAGCATGGGCTTGTCTCACAGTAGGAATGAAACATACTTACTTATTTTAAAAGACAGGGTGGAACTAAGGACAGAAAGTATGGGGGTATGGACAAAAACAGGGGGAAAGAGAAATGAATGGTGGTGGTGGGGGGGGGACAAAAACCTCAGACAAACGTAATTGTGCTACCTAGTGTACTCCGTGTTGGTCATGTAAATATGACAAGTCTCCTTCATCTCTTTTCTCACCAAGTCCCTGGACACGACCTTATTCACTGACCGCACATCATTCCTCCACAACTGAATTTAATTAATTTCTTAAAAAAGAATACATTCATTAAAGAAAGGAGATTTGTAGCACCTCATTTTAAAATATCCCAACTTCACCGAAATCCTCTTAAAGAATATTTAATGAAGGAGTGATACGGCAAATGAATGAAACCTTGAGCTAAGGATAAAATTGTCCAAACTGTTAAGGCAATTACTAATTAAATAAATCTAATGCATACACTGATAAAGCTGCTAAAAATGTGGTGGATTGTACTTCCCTCCCTTCATTCCTTTTCCTTCCTCTGTGATTCATGGCAAAAGAGTTAGAACTGGTGTAAGTAGGGGTGATCTCTTAAGATGCCAGGATCTGCTTCCAAAGCCTGGGGCTTGCTAGACACATTAAAGAATCAAAACAATGAGGAGTGAGGAGAGATCTCTTAACGAGGTCATTCTAAGGAAACTTCATTCAGTAATTTTCTCTGTATTGATGGATTCAGTGGCTGCTGATACCTTGCTCACAGTGCAGTGCAATTTTAAGTTTGACTCCTCCAACTGTGTTTAGAGAACCAGTAAGCCAGATTAATCTTTCACACCCCACCAGTTCTCAAGTGCGAAAGACAATAAAACATCTGCTCCTAGCTAAAGTCCACCAGGCATCCCGGCTGAGAAATGAGTTTTCTCACATTTGAATGCGTGTTTACTTAAAGTATGTGCGTGTTACACACACACACACACACACACACACACACACACACACACACACACACACACACGAGTCCTCCATCATCTTTCAGATTGCCTTTTATCCACAGCCTAGAGGCACCATTCCATGCTTGTTATTATGTTTCTCTCCTTGGTAACATTACAAGAAATTAGTTTTCTTACTGTACCTTATGCTGAAAAGATAGACTGGGGGAAAATACATATTTAAATAGATCTGATTACAGCTCCACAAACCCCATGTGGAGATCACATCTTGTTGGCATTGTTCTAGTACAACCCAAGGCAAGAAAGCACACATTGAAAGGTGGTCCCTAATTTATAGGTGAAATCTGCAGGACGGGGGTGCCTTGGAGCAAAAGGCATAATTGTTGAGTGCTCTGATTGGAAAGATTAGAGATGACAGAAGACAAACCTCTGGTTACACAATATTTTTTTTTCAGTGCAATTAAGCTGAAAATATTTCATCCACTGTCAAGGAGACAAATTGCTTAACCTTAATCTATGCAACAGTTTCTCCCACACATGAATGCCCTTTCACTATCAACCCTGGTCCCTCCTCCCCTACAAATTCAACACACACGCCCTCTCACCTCGTCTGTGAGCCTTTGTCCTCTTATCTCCTCCACTTCCATCTTTCCTTCTGTTTTAGGAGAACCAGTCTCTCTTTTGCTGTGCACTTAATTTGAAGCCACTTGGTTGGTTATATTATTTATAGCATAATTATAGCTGGGAAGATATGCACCTTATTAACTCAAAATCTTTGAACTCATCTTTTAAGCTGAGCTTGTGTTTATGAGTCATTCTGTTGGCAGATTAATTCATGGAGTGGTAGGTTTGCTCCATTTTACATCTAGTGAAAGTCCAAAGGATGTGCTTACAGGTTTTGATGGAAGCTTCGAGGTACCCAGAGGGAAATGGTAATTTCTTTTTCTTTGGAGATTTTATGAAGTTGGTGAGTCTGTTATATCACATCCAGAGCTGCGGCTAGAGTTTCAGTTAAAACTTTCTACCATGTATGATTCTAAGCATTTTGCACATACACTTTATTTTCTTCTTGTACCAGCTCTGTTGCACAGCTATTTTTATACCCATTTTACAGGTGGGGAATTGGAGCCTCAGCTTAAACTGCATCATCTGATCAAGAATTGGGAAATAACACTTGGATCAGGTTGGTCTGAGTCTAATCATCACACAAACCCACCACATTGCTGTGTGCTTGTGCAAATCAATGCATTTTCAGTATGTCAGCTTTATATGAACATTTAGAAAGAACAGTGACTTTGGTGAATTGAGGTTGTCTGAAGCATCGTGCAAGTGTTCACTTATATCCACTAGTGATGCAATACACAGAGCTGCCCATCCTCTAAGTGGAGTCTCATTTTTCTAGAGAGTTCCACAAAGCTTTCCATAAGGCAACGTTGTGGGTGTTTTCAGTGTGCAAGTACCCAACGATGCTTTACTTAGCAATTTACCTGCAGAGATTTTATTACTATTTGTTTGGCTGCATTCACTTCTGGTTATTGTCTTTCTCCTGAATTGTTCTCCAGTTTAGGTAACACATATCTCCACAATGTCAAGAACAAAAGCTTTTTAAAAATTGTTGAAATTATTTCAGGTGGGAACATGGCTGAGTCAGTGGAAGAGGCTGCCAAGACCAGGTGGGGGAAGCAGCTACTGCCTTGGGGCACTTGGCTCCCACGGCTCCCATTGCCAGGGCCTCCTACTTTGATGGAGCTGGGAGAGTTTGTTGGTGTATAACTTGGCAGGCGCATGTTGACATGTTATTTTCAGGATGGAAGAAGAGTTGGACACGAGACAAGGTTTCCAGGTAAGAGAAGAACAGATAACGTGAGTAATAGGAGTTCTAGAGAGACATCAGGAAATGTACATATTATTATAGTAATTTTTCTATAGAAAGAGGTGAAAGGGGACAAGGAAATGAGAATAGGAGAAAAGTGGATATCGAAGTGTTTACACTAAATCTCTGGAGTTGAAGAGATGAATTCTAAAGATAGGAAGAAAGGAAAAAGGAAGGAAGAATAAAGACTTCTCTGTCACCTAGGTACCCAGAAAGGTTGACACCCACCCAATAAGTCCAGGGAAGTAGGAGGAAGCCTATGGATGAAAGGGCATCTGATGAGGTAACTTGTAGTTAAGTTGGGTCTGTGGGAGCTTCTGCAGACATTCAGGATGTAAGAGAAGCCTGACACAGCATGCTAACACTTGTGTGGAATCAGCACCGGTGAGAACAGAAGTGACTAGTATGAGGGAACTCCTCCAGGGAGAGTGAGGCTGGAAGTGGCTTTAGGGCAGAGCTGTGAAGATCACCAGCACACAAGATGCCAGCAGAGGAACAGGTGATGGGAAGTGAGAATTCCTAGGCAGTAAAGGAGATGTGAGGAAGAACAAGAACCAGAGATCATCAGGAAGCTTAGACCAAAGAGAGAAAAACCCAGAACAGGAAGTTCAATCAAATAACACAATCTTCAAGGATGTATTAATGGATAAAAATGCCATAATGATATCCATTTATTTTGTACATTAAAATATTTAATTAAAAAACAAACAAAAACCAAGACAATGTTTACCAGTTTTGCTGCTTGTAGGCAACTTTCACCAAGTGCATAGAATATGATATATTAGAAAAAGGAATGACCCCACTTGTCACTATGGACTTGAGCACCTACCATATTTTGAACTTCATAGTAATATCAATAAATCAAATTAAAAATAATTATTTCATGTACAGCAGAAGCTTATCTGCCATGTTGTTCTAAAGAAAAATTCCCTTTGGCTTTTCATAGCCCTAACACATATTTGGCCTCAACAATTTCCTTTCAAAATGAGGATGGGATGCTGACAACTTCAGGGAAAGTAGTGACCTCTCATCCCAAAGGTAAAGACTTGAGTGTCTGTGCCCCCGGGAACTGGCATTTGATTACAGCTCTCCTCGGTGTTAATTGCACCTTCAGGTCCTCAGGGTTCCAAGTCCAGTATCCAAACACTTCCCTGTCTTCTGCCCTCTGTTTCATCACATCTTCTCAGCCCCTTCCTTCATGTTGCTTAAATTTTCTCCATTTCCCTCTGCCGCCATGTTACAAGATGCCCAATGAGTGTTCATGCTATACAGTTCTAAGCAGCTGCCTCCGATCTCATCTCTGCAAAATGTGTAAACTTTTCTTCCATTTCCCCCCACACCTCTAGATATCACTTTGATTCTCTTTGAAGTAGCCTCCAACTTACGACTCTAAAGAAGACGAAGAAAAGGTTGTTTTCTGCTATCTTGAGCTACCTAATGTCAAGTTTTTCTTAAAATTTTAACTTTTGGAGGAGAGTGAATGCTAGACTCGTGAGACGACAATAGGGTGCTATTGTACACAGCTGCTCGTGAGTTCCCTACGTATGTATCAGGAAAATAGGATACTATCATCCACTTCTGCTTATGCCGCACTGTATATACATGAGTGTCCTATGCTTTAGCAAATTTGTTTATCAAAAGATGGATGGGGCTGGAGAGATGGGCTCAGAGGTTAAGAGCATTGCCTGCTCTTCCAAAGGTCCTGAGTTCAATTCCCGGCAACCACATGGTGGCTCACAACCATCTAGAATGAGGTCTGGTGCCCTCTTCTGACCTGCAGACATACACACAGACAGAATATTGTATACATAATAAATAAATAAATATTTTAAAAAATAAAAAATAAAAATACGTATGCATCTAGAAATACATTGCTTTGCTAATACAAATGCTTTTATATGTAATTAACAGACTATATTGATAGCATTATTTTGCAAGTTCATTATATATATTCAGATAAATATATATTATATTAATATAGTTTTTATAAATTAATTATCCAAAAGAAAAATTATAAATCAAGTTCCATGTGTTTATTTGCAAATAAGTTGGTACTAGTTAAATTTTTGCTAACTTTTAGTTAAGTGGAAATTTAAATATATGCCTTGGGTCATTCATTCTTGCTCTGTGGGGGCTTCAGAGAGAGAGCTGTAGAATTCTTTAAGCAGGGCAGTTGTATTCACTCATGATTGTGCTTAATTAAGAAAAGTTGATTGGAAGTTATGACCCATAACTAAATGGGTAAAGTGCTTATGTAACTATGAGCACCTGAATTCAATTCCCAGAACATATACATACATACATATATACGAATATATATGAATGAACATGTGTGTGTGTGTGTGTGTGTGTGTGTGTGTGTGTGTATCATATATATTGGGTTTTTTCTTTTTTTTGAGACAGGGTTTCGCTGTAGCTTTGGAACCTGCCCTGGAACTAGTTCTTGTAGACCAGGCTGGTCTCGAACTCATAGAGATCCAGCTGCCTTTGCCTCCTGAGTGCTGGGATTAAAGGCGTGCACCACCACAGCCTGGCAGAATCTATATTTTAAGAAGTCAGGCCTGGTAATAGACACCTGTAATCACAACATTTGGTGAACAGAGATAAGCTGGGGTCAGTGACCAGCCAGACTAGACTACTTAGCAAGATCCACGTCAGTAAAACACTCTGTCTAAAAATAACAAACGAATAAATAAACAAATAAAGTTAGTGGTGCCCAAAGAGCCACACTTAAGGTTTTCCTTTGATTTCTATAATCCTGGGAGGGTGAGGACACGTGTGCATGTGCATACACACACACACACACACACACACTCACAAGTGCAAGTTGATTAAGATATTTGATGGGATTAATGTTTGGATGAAAAGAGGAGGTGACTCTCAGACAAATGCCAGCTGGGAAAGCCCATCATTACATTCCTTCCTTCATGTTCTTTATAAGAGTTCTTGCTTTTAAGAAAATGTGGTGAAATCATAGTTGGTTCCTAATTGATAAGAAATAAGAAAAAACAGAATTTTGATTGTTGAAAGGTTGTAGAATGAGTTCCTTGAGTAAATAAAAAGGAACTAATTATCTTTTGAGCCAGTAAGACTTTGACTCATGGCTTTTAATCTCTAGCTCATAGAAAATACAGCATGTGTATTCATTCTCAAGATTTTTTTTAAATTACATTGGAGGGGTTTGTATCTGTTAAAGACAACCAATGGAAAAATTGAAACAAAATAAAAACAAAACAAAAAAGATTACTACAGTTAAAATCTTAACTATTTTTTTTAAAATTATACATCTTTATATTTTGTTAAGTTATAATAACAGCCTCTTAAATATAGGAGGTGTTCTATATATAAAGTAAGTATATATTTATGCCTTTGGTGCATAGTAATATTCTTCTCCTTAGAGTGAGTGTTGAGCAGTATGAAGTAAATGCCATGATGCACATGTACTTTGCAATGCTTCGTTTATTTTGTCACCCTGACAAGAAGAGTGAAGAGAAACCTCAACCAAGAAGAGGCTTGCATCAAATCAGCCTGCACCAAGTCTGGGAGGCATCTTTCTTGATTAAGCCTTGATGTAGGAGTGCCCAGCCCACTGTGGGAATTGCTATCACTGAGTAGGTGGTCCTGGGTTGTATCAAAAAGCAAACCAATAAACCACGAGGAACAAGTCAGTAGGCATCATTTCCCCATAGTCAGTTTCAGTTCCTGCCTCGAAGTTCTTGCCTGACATTCCTACCCTAAGGTCCCTTCATGAAGGACTGTAGCCTAGAACAGGTAAGCCAAATAAGCCTGTCCCTCCCTATATTTAGGAAATGTCTTCCCACCTCTACTGACCTAATATGGGTAAGTCCTCTGAGACACATGAAGAGGCTAATGTCTTCAGTGTTAATCATTACTGTTAGTTTGTAGAACAGAGCAACTTATCTTTGTTGTATTCATGTTAGTAATTAAAGTTGTACTTTTTTTTTTTGACTTTTCAAGACACGGTTTCTCTGTGTAGGCTGGCTGTCCTGAAATTCTCTTGAAGACAAGACTGTCCTAGAAACTCATAACTCAGAGATTCACCTGCCTCTGCTTCCTGTGTGCTGGCACTAAAGGAATACACCACCACTGCCTGGTGGTGTACGTAATTCTTTTTTTAAAGATTTATTTATTTATTATGATTACAGTGTTCTGCCTGCATATATGCCTGAATTCCAGAAGAAGCCACCAGAATTCATTATAGATGGTTGCGAATCACCATGTGGTTGCTCGGAATTGAACTCAGGACCTCTGGGAGAACAGCCAATGCTCTTAACCTCTGAGCCATCTCTCCAGGCTCCACATAATTCTTTAAGCATATGCTATATCTCATATCACATATGTATATAGTTCAAGGTGATTTGAGAAGTAAGTGTTTAGCCTGGTTAAAACTGTATGTGTATAGAGAATCATAAATTGGGAGGCACAAGCCCAAGATTGGTTCATTCTGTGACTGACAATCTCATCAAGACTTTTCCTTCACATTGCTTGACATTCCCTGGCCTTGCCTCAATTCTTGGGTAGGTTTTCTTTTCTTTCTTTTTTTAAAGTTTGGTTTATATGCTTAATCCCATGTACAAATGTGTGTCTGTATGAGTACCCATGAATGCAGCTGCACTTGAGGGTTAGAAGAGGACCTGGGATCTGGAGTTACAGGGAGTTGGGAGCTGGGAACTGAACTCTGGTCCTCTGAGAGAACAGTATACATGCTGAACTACTAAGCCATCTCCAGCCCTAGACAGCTTTTCTTATAGGAAATAAGCTGCCATAAAGATCTTGCTTTCACAGTTAGAACCAACACATTAAGGCATGAGAATGAGTGAACCTTTTAATTTTTACCAAGGCCAGATTTTATCATAGTAAACAAGCATAGCCTTATTGCACATCCCTGAATAGAAACTATGAATTAGAAGTCGGTGTGATTAAATTAGCTTGACCTATGTTTACAATGATGGTTTTGATAATGGAAACAGAAAAAGTGAACCCAATGAATAAAGTTATATAAGGAGATTGAAGCACTTTGTCAACTCATGGTGAAGGTTGGAGAAGGTTGGGTTTATGTTAGTAGACTGGTATTTCTACTAATGTGGAATGCGGTAATAGGAGAAGCAAAACACCTAGATAAAAATTTCACCTTTCCCTGATAACAGATGCTCAAAACAAGAATGTAAGAGTTCCCTCTCTATCCTTTACCACATCTGACTTTTGTTACAGCATTGATGTATTTTGATATGTTGTGTAAAGGATAGTTCTTAATGGTGAATGAAGGACCAAGCTCCAGGGGCAAATAAGGCTGCTCCAAGAACTGTGAGTCAAGTAAGCATCAGGGTGTGTGTGGCTATGGGCAGATCTGGCTTACCAGAAAGGGGATTGTGTGTAGTCAAAACTGCTTTTGTTACAGCATTACCTAAGGTTGAAGTAGGAACATTTAATCTACGAAGACTTCAAAGTAGAGCCTAATTCATTTCTAGCCAAAGAGAAGTGTCATTGACGATGATGACAAGGAGTTCTAGGAGCTGGAGAAGTTTAGAGAGGCTGGATACTCAGGGCTCTCTGGTGAAGTAAGAAGAAAAAAAAGAAGCAAAAGAATCCAAGGAATTTCAACTTAGTTACATTTACACACATACACGGATAGGTTGAGCGTGCCATATGCATGCACTTTAATAATATATTCACACACCTGCACACACAGAGAGATGATTTGGGGCTCTTAAATCATCAAAATGATCTAATAGTGTTTTTAACAACATATTAAATTGTAACTGAGGTACTCCACTAAGGCAGGACAAAGGATATTGAGGACCCTACAATTAAACCAGGCTATATTTTCTTGCTAGTGCAAACTAGGTGTGTCCTGCTTGAGGCAGTGAGGCTGACTCAAGTACTTACTTGTAAGAACAGTTCCAGTCCTTCCTCCACAATGCAGGTGTATTGGAGGAAGTGTTGAGATAGTATCTATAAGGAATTATGATCTTAACAAATAAAAAAGAAAGAAAGAAAGAAAAAGAAACAGCTTCATGGTGCATTACTATTGCCCTGTGAATCACCCGACAAAAGTACAGTCAATCCTGCCATGTTGAGGCTTGGCAGCTTCCACCATCACAACAAAGGGAACTTGGGACTCGAACTGGGTTGAGTGAAGTTAGTTTTTCCAGAAAGCTATCAACCATTTTTTCCTGAATGCCTTTCAGGGTGATTGTTTCTTCAAAGGCAAGCCACAGTCTCTGCTTGCCTCTCACCACTACTGGCCCCAAGAACAGAGCTGAGCTGGGCATAGACATAAAAAGTTCTGCACCAAATAAGAAGGGCAAGTGACCTGAACATGACTAATCATAAAACAGCAGCTACATGTCTGGAGTCTCCAAGAAAATCACAGGGTACGTGCAGAGCTTGAAGGCCAGCTGATGAATTTGAGTGGCAGCTAGCCTTACTAATCAAAAGCAGAATGCAGCTTTCAGTTTCAACTAAGTATTTGCTGGGACCTGACCTACTGCTTCCTTCTGGTTGCAAGTAGGAGGCCATGATGTCATACTTCTCAGAAATCTTACCCCTCCCTTGCCTGTGAAAATAGAGGGTTCTCATAAAAATTAAACATATTGATTTGGATTAATATTATGCAGAGTAGCTTCCTTACCACCCATGGTATGGCTAGAGGCATGTTCATTTATCTGTGCTCAAACACAGTCCTTAAATATTAAGCGAAAGATCTAGAAATAAACAATTCACATGTTTTCCATGGTGAATTCTTCTGAGTAGCAGGATGATTCGCCACACTGCCCAGCTTCATCATGACAGGATGGGAATCTAGCACTATACTACATGTAATTGTATATGTAATTATATATGTTATTGCTACCCATCTGTAAGTCACATAGCAGCCCTCTTGGTTCCCAGAACACCTGTGTGGTATCACAGTGTTGTGTTCAAGTCAACTTTCTAGAGAGAGAGAAAGGGAGGGAGGGAGAAAAAGAAGAGGAAGGGTGAAACCAAGAGGAAGTGAGTTTTATTAGCTCTGTTTCATACTATTGCTGGTGTTAATCCCTTACTAAGTGTAATTTGTAAAATTAACTTTATACTAGGTCTATTTTAGGAGGAAAAGAGTGTATGTAGAGTGCTGAGGACTATCGCTAGTGCCAGGCACCACCATAGCCCTGGGAAGTACCCCTTAGATAAAGAGGGGTATTTCATAAAGGGTGAGAATTTTGCATATTCATTCATGATTTCACTCAGTGAATTTATTATATAGCTCTTTTATATCAGACACCAAATTAGGTGTTAGGAATAAAGAATAAGATTCTAATTGCATAATGTTCAGTGCTATAGGGGAAACAGGTGAACTCATAATTATGACATTGAAATGGAGAGGTATGTTTAGGACATTATAAGAAGATGAAAGAGGCCTCGGGTTGGCATTCAGGTGACTGTCTGCTCATATATATGTATTGGGGTGTGTGTCTGTGTGTGTGTGTGTGTGTGTGTGTGTGTGTGTGTGTGTGTGTGTGTGTGTGAATTTATATGTATGCATGGGAGGTGAAGATGTAGAGGAGGCCAAATCAAAGGCTTCTCAGATCTGAAAATTCTTCAGCTGTTGCTGTGGAAAAAGCTAAAGAGTAATGTGCACAGGCTGACACCGTCCATAAAGACCAATAAGAAGCTGGCACTGGCAGCAGTTACAATTTTAAAGCATGGAAGAAAAGAAAGATTCCAAAATCAGAGCAGCTGTAGTGAAAGTGAAAATGAGAATTAAAGTTCAAAAAATATACAAAAACAATGCACATAACTTTATGTTTTTATAATTGTAGGTGGGTAAATACAATTTTAAAGGAAAGATGGATAGAGAACAGGAATCTAAAAATGTCAACTTCATTCCTACTTTGGCCAACAGAGTTGTATTTACCTGAGATTCAAAAGATAATAAAGAGCGAAGTTTGTGGAACAAGGCCATAAAGTGGAAATGAAGTGCTCGCGAGTGCACAGGCTATACAGGAGTTGGGATTTCACTTCTGTATGCCCTGACTTGAGGAAGGATGTGGACAGAAATATGTTAAATGAGTAGATGAAAAGATCAAGGAAAAGCCTTGAATAACATAAAAATTCAGCAGTAGAGGAGCCGATGACTAAGTAGAAGGGCATAGGTGAACACAGGAGTAATATTAGAGGGCTAGATGGAGCACAAGAGTCACCTGTACTCCAGTTGGGGTACAGTTTGAAAGTGTCTTGCAGGAAAATATTCATGTACTGAGGCTGTGAATGGTGAAACCTTGGGGAGTAGGGCTCGTGGGAGGTTTGGGTCAATAGAGGCACTTCCCATTGGACAGGACAGTGGGGTTTTCATTGAGTTGTTATGAAACCCTGAGCAAGATAGGCTTGGTGGCACACGCCTTTATTTCCAGAACTCAGGAGACAGAAACAGGCAGATCACTGTGAGCCAAAGCCAGTCTTGTGTATATGGTAAGTTCCTAAGTCAACGAGGGCTACATAGTGAGACCCTATCTCAAAAACAAGAAACAAACAAACAAACAAAAATAACGAAACCCTGAGAGACCATTGGGTCATCTTATGACTTCTTATTTCTAAGTGTGATTACCTTCTTCAACAGTGATCCTGCCATTGTGACCCCACCCACCATGAAGTCCTCACCAGAGTTGAGCAAATGCCTTGCCCTTGAATATCCAAAATTATGAGATAAACACACCTCTTTATAAATAAAGTTACCAGACTTCAAGTATTTTATTATGTACACCAATGAAAAATGCATGTATATTGAGGAGTGTCTCATGAGGGCAGTTTCAATGACGAAGTAATATGTCCATGCTCAAGGAGTCAAAATATTGGAAGAAAAATATCTCTTGGACAGTGTGGAGATCCGTGTAGACCATTACTAAAGCTGTTTCATTAAAATGATCCTAGAAGCTAGGATGTCAATTTAGTAGATATAGCATAAGAATAAATGAAATTTGTTTGGGGTATTAGAATAAGATCCCAATGTCATCTCTATTTCTAGTCTGTGCATACCTGACTTTACCAAATAGTTAATTTACTTAAAAGAAAAATGTTGTATTGATTTTGGAATCTTGATAAGATGTGGGAGCCTGCCTCTCAAATTGCCCCAATGATGCTGTTTTGATAGTCTCCATGCTCTTGGGTAATCCCTTGCCTTTGAGTGTGGCTGGAATTGAATTGCTTATACTGAACTAAGTAGAACAGAGGTGATGAGATATTCCTTCTAAGATTGGGAAACAAAACAAATCTCCCTGAACTTTCATGCTACATTGGAATCTAATTTCATTCCCTGCCTCACTCTCCCTCTCTCCCTGCCCCCAACTGCAGAAACAATCTTTCTTGTTATGTAGACCCCGATGGATACATCCATATGCCAAGGAGCTGAGATTTCCATCCAGCAGCCAGTGAACGCCTGAGTTCAGAGAACAGGTACAGGATCGAGCCTGGGTATAGACAGAAGGGCTCTCAATAGCATCTGAAGCTAATTGTCCACCAGTTAAACCTTGAGACAAATTAAGTCTCAACTCACACCTTGATTGTAGCTTTCTGAGGGACCTTGAGCCAGAGGAATTCAGTTAAGCTGTATTCAGATCCCTGACAAAAGCTATAAGATTAAAAAGTCAGAGTAGCTCGAAACCCCGTGTGTGTGTATAGTTTCTTACACAGCAATATTTAATGTGCATATAGTGTAAGTACCAGGTTCTTATGTCCACCAAAATGATCTTTCTTAAAAATCTATCTTTCTATGAGTAGTTATATTGTAGTATCAGAATTTTTTTAGGAACATAATTTACTTTTTTATTTAGACATGAAGTGTTGAGATTTCCCAGTTTAACCAAAAAAATCAGCAGCAATTACAGAGCTTTTAATCTTGGTTAACATTACAGTCACACGTGTGTTCAACTGGTAATTGAAGGTTAAGAATGCAGGGGAGATCATCGGGGCTCTCTCAGTCTCTGCCAGCCTAGCAAATGGAGCCCAGCCAGTTGTTCATCGCCTTCCCTGTGATTAACTCATCACATCTGTCTTTCCTGCCCTCTACCTGTCTCAGCTGGCATGTTACGCTTTCTGTTTGCTAGACTCAGAAATGCCATGTCTCCTAATCTTCCAATCCTCGTGTATAATCCTGTGTTCAACTCAAATGTTTCTTGATTGTATTGGATGTTATCGCATCCTATTGACTGCCTGGAGTTTGCTGTTATCTCCAGAGAGTGTTCATCCTCTTGTAATTAACAGCTTATTTGATTCCATGGTAAAAGAGGTCAGGCTGTGTATGTTTTATCATTCTGAGTTTGCAGGGGTATTTGCCCTCCCCTTGAAATCTTTATTTTAATTACTTCTGAGGTTTGTGACTATATCTGTAGGATAAGAAGTGAGTTGTTAAAATATAGTTCTCTTCATTTTAATATAGATTGTGACGATTTTATTTGCTTCTGCAAGATGCTGTCAGGTTTATTAAGCATTGGGTTCTTTGTCCTATTTATTTATATATTCGTTCAGCTCCATTCTCCTCACACACTATGGACCAGGTTTTCATTTCGACACTTTGATGCCAACATCACCAAGGATTAATTAATGTTTTATGTGCAGAAGTAAAAATACGTATCTGGACATTTAGACCAAATATATTTTATGTATGTTCTCTGACTTATACTTGCATCTCAGAAACACCAAATGTCATGTGAATAAATCTGATGGTGTTTGCAACATTTGCGAACTATTCCTATAATTACTTGACTCTTGCAGGTCAGTGAAGATGAACAGCTAGCTTCCCTTTAAGTATAAATTAAAGTTGCTTGAAAAAATACTTTAAAGAACTAACAATTATTGGTACCAGGTATTTTATCTGAAGTAATATTCTTCATCAAGAGCTTAATAAAGAGCAAGATGAACATTTATGCATAATCTACACCATGGAAACATTTGAAAGCTTTCAAAGGAACCAATCCCCACCTCTACCTCAAAGACAGCAAGACTGACTATGCTTCTCACTTATTGCATTGGGTAGTGCCATCCTC
This sequence comes from Microtus pennsylvanicus, assembly GCF_037038515.1. NCBI lineage: Eukaryota > Metazoa > Chordata > Mammalia > Rodentia > Cricetidae > Microtus > Microtus pennsylvanicus. The sequence goes on from NC_134583.1 coordinate 96,372,069, forward strand.
TGTCTCCAATAAATGCTGATTATGCATTTGGTTAGGGGCAATATGGTCATTCAATGAGGAACATGTAGGTTTACAATTAGGTATATCTAATTTTGACCATTAAGTAGACCATTAAGCAGGACTTACTGATTGACTGGGGTATGGGTATTTAAATTAGAGTGCTGGGGAAACCCAAATACTTAAAGATAACCTGAAAGTAGAAAGCAAGACTAATTTAGACGTGTTGAAGGCCATTGTCATGCCAGATAGGCAGACAAGGAAAAAAAACAGTTATATAGTCTGTGATGGTTGACCTTGATTCTCTACTTGATTCATGTGTTGCTTAGCTTTTTGTCACATTTACACAACTAGAGTCATCTAGGAAGAAGGAGCTATCGGGGAGTTGACTCCATAAGTGTTGCCTCTAGATAAATCAATAGGGGAATTTTCGTGATTAATGAGTAACATGAGGAGGGGTAGCACACTTGTCAATGCAGTTCTGCATTCAAGCTGTGGCACTGGTATTGCCAACTGCTCTTAGCTGGGCTTCCAGTTAGACTCAGGAGTAAAAATGTAAAAGGACTCTGAAGTCTTCCAAGCTGGTTAGAAAAGACAGAGTGAAGTTTGGCCTAAGGGAAGGATAGTTATAAAGAGAGTAAGATGTTGAAAAAAAGTCAGAGTACTTTAGGAAAGAAGTCTTGAAAAAGTACCAAAAATTGACAAGGTTACTTGGACCTTACTGTAGGTTCGAGGTTATGAAATAGTAAACGCTTACCTTGAGGGATGGTGTATGTAACTCCATTGATAGAGCATTTGCCTAGCATTCACAAATACCTGTAACTGATCTCCAACACTGCCTAAACTGGGCCTAGGGACACATGCCTATAATCTCAGCATTTAGTTCGTGGAGGCAGGAGCATCACAATTCAGTCAGGAAGAACCAAAAGTTCAAGGTCCCTCTCTACTATATACTGAGTTTGAGGCCAACCTGAAATTCATAAGGTCCTATTTTTCTGGCCACGTTGTCAAACTGCCTTCTAAATATTTCTATTCATATTCATATATTTGTGCTGCTTTTAGTCTTGGCCAGAGAAATTTTTCATTGCAGTGGGTAGTGGATAATAAAGAGACTCACACTTCTCCCCAGTGATGAAATGACTGAACACTCAGCAATAGCCACAGCATCTGAATCAAGCTGTCTTCAGGGAGTGTAACTAAAGAAGGGATGGAAGGAATGCATGGGCAAGGATGGAGAGGTGAGCTATGGAATGCTCTCTTCCGGGCATGACATGGCCATTGCAGAAATGACTCACAGCAGTGGTCACTTTAAATAAGATTAAGCCCATTAAAAATCTCCAGCATGGATTGGGGGGCGCTATTGAGACCCCCACCCCTAGCTGAGAAGCTATTGGCAGTTGATAGCTGTTGAAGGAGGGAGAATCACTTTTCTCTGGGGAAATGGCCACTAGTAAGTTGCCCATGCTCTGGTGGTTGACTCCACACCCATGTGCGTATGGGCAACACTAATTGAACTCAACGTGATAAAAAAAGAAAAGAAACAAAAATGTTTAAAAAGTAGTCATGAAGTTGAGAGTAAGATGTGTCTGTGGGGTCCTGGAAAAAGCTGGAGGGGAAAAATTGAGTAGATATGATCAAGACACATTATATGCATTTATGAAGTTTTCACAGAATCAATAAAAACTATCTTTTAAGAAAAAGATTTTACCTCTGAGCCTTCCTGCTCACGCAATGGACTCCCAGAAAGTTATTTCCCCTGGTTTCTTTACATCATTCTCAACTGTTCATCTTCTCAGAGACCAAAGAAGCTAAGGTCCAAGGAGCCTGGCTTCTGCTCAAGCTGCTGGCAGACCTGGCATCATCCATATGACGTTGGTTTTGTAGGTTTTCAAAACAAGAGTTAGAGAGTGGAAATTTCCATCCAGATTTTAGATATGAGCTAGGGAAGCCATTTTATGCAGAATTGACGACCCTGATGGCAGCCCTTGAGATTATAATACATGGAAGTGTTAGGGTGAAGTCAGACAATAGAATACCTCAGGAAGTTAGAGATACTAGAACTAGGGTGTATCTTTTAAGGAGGGCCACAGGCTCTAAGGGGAGAAAGATTTAGAAAGAAACTGAACAGGAAGTAACTGTCAAGGCGCATCATTTCCTAAGCCTTTGGAAACTCACATTCCACAACAGTGTGCCCAGACTCTGGGCAAGCAATTACAGAACTCAATCCTCCCCATCCTTCCTGGCCATCAGAGTCAGAGCTGTTCTGTTGTACCATTTTTACGAGGAGCCATGGTATATCTTTATTTCTTTATGCTGTTAATGGGAGATACTTTGTTTATGGGAGATACAGTGGCAAAAATCCTATCGGTCTGACAAACAGCCATAAGAGCAATGAAGACACACTATGCTGACTCCATTTTCCCTTGTTGCTGATATAAAAACAGCACAGGAATATTTGCATTGACATGTTCTTATGTGTGATGCAGCGTAATAACCAGGCTAGCTTAATATGAAATAGTAAACTTTAATGAGGGAATAGCTTACAACACCAGGGATCCAGCGATGAGCAGGAAGTACAAAAGGGACTGGCGGGGCTCATTCCCACCAGACTTATACATAAACATTAGCCCGAGGCGAACATGCCCCCTTGGTCTGGGCTTCCCCTACATATGTGGTAGTTTTGTCAGTGTTTGTGAAATTCTACAGATGATCTTCTGAGTGGCCTACTCTTCCAGAACATGAATGGCAGAATAATAGGCATATATATATATACACACATATGTATATTTATATTATACTCAAATCATGCTATTGATCCTATAAACAAGCTGTACATTTTTACCATTAACTCATGTAATGTTGCCACCCTTTTAAAGCAGTCAAATTAAATGCAAAACCAACTAAAATGTCTCTATAATTAAATAGTAAGTATGATGGTTAATCTTGATGATCAATTCATTTGGTTTGATAAGTGTTCAGGGAATTAGTAACCCAACCTCTGGGTGTATCTCTGAGGGAGTTTCCAGACTGGGTTGCCTAATGGGAAAAGAAGCATTTTAAATCTAGATAGTACAATCCTATTGGTTAGGAACTCTGAGAAATAAAAGAGGGGTCTTAAAACCCATGAAGACAGATGTATTATCTTTGCTCCCCATTATTTCCAATAATGGAAAGGGTGAATATTCTTTAAGTGGACTTGGGAAAAGGTGGTAGTATGATGAGTTTCTGTGTAATATTTTCAGTTGTTTCATTAAACAGAAATCTCATATTATATTCCTAGCTATGAAGAACTTTAGGTTCACTAAAAGTAAACACACGCAAGCAGCTTGTTAAGACTTTTTTTCAGAGACTGGAAAGTACACTGCATGGCTAACTTCTACTAATGCTATGGTACTCAGAGATCTAGAATATAACTCGAGACATTTTTGCTAGATAGGTAGAACCCAAGAATTCCCAGTTTTCCTTTGCTCCGCACAGTTTTTGACAATTATGGTCCTAAGTTGTAGAATACTGTTTTCAACCATTTGGGCACATTTCTAACAGCGGTCTCCAAGATTATAATGAAGACGGAAGCTTGCAGTCACCTATTGTTGTCATAGCCATATTAATGCCATAGAGAAACTCTTTACTCACCCATTCATTGATACTGGTATAACCCAAATCCCTGCATTGGAACAGAACGTAATATGTAGCAATGAGCAATTATAACATGGTTTATACATTTATAATACTATGGTTTTCTTCATGATTTTACTGTGTGATATTTTACTTATAATGAAAACTTTAACAGTTAGGGAGTATACTGTCTATGCCAACCACTACTTCATGTATCTTAGGATATTTCATCTCTTATGGATATGAGAGATGTCATATCTGAGTTTTAACAGATGTACTGTATGATGTCGTATAAAGACACAAACAACAAGGTTACTCAGCATCTTTTTTTGAGATCATATTCCTTCTTTTAGATGACTATGGCAGATTTATATCAGCAACTGTTAGGTCCTCTGGGTTATTTACATGAAAAGCAAGGAGGAGAAAACTATAGATTACTATTTACCAAAATCAGTCCCATGAAACATTAGTCATGAAAATGCTCAAAACAAACAAGAAAACCAAGCAATGTTTTCACAGTTAAATGCACTTGGGCCAATGTTGTATTCTGTTCTCAAAGGAGGGGGTGTAAAGATACTCAGTAGGTCTGCAGTAGCTTTATTTTGAGCGTGTTTTCCAAGGAAACTTTTTTTTTCATATAATGTCTGTCAGTACGCAGAATGAAGCACACATTAGGCAGCTGATCTATGTTCAGACTAAAGAAAAATAATTCCCTTAAATAGTCAGGCAAGGAAAGAAAGTAGGGCATTAAGAATCTGTTCTTCCCAAACTCTGAGTAATTGCCTTCATTTGACTCAGTAGGTTCAGACTTGTAATTAGATGTTCTGTCATGCCTTTCCCAGCAGCATGGTGCTGATGCAATGACGCATGACACTTGCGAAGCCTCTGACCCACCCACCTAGCCAGGTTCCGAAGCACGCCTGCACAGGACAAGGGTGTTAGCAACTCCAGCCCTCAAGTCATAGGTATAGAGTTTTCCACGTAGATCCCACTGAGAGTCAGAGCCTGCTGTGCACTTGATAAGCTGACTGACATCTCTGAGAGCTTTTTACTCTCCTGTTGTCTGGTACAAATCGTATATAGAATCCAAAACTATTTGTTCGGGAACATTTGTTTTTAGGATTATGTTGTCCCTTGTTTCCATATGCTTGAAATTCTTTCCCAAAGCTGTTGTGAGTCTGCACAAGAACAAGTGACTGTCAGTAGGCTATAGTAGGCATAACAACAACAACAACAACTAATAATAATAATAATAATAATAATAATAATAATAATAATAATAATAATGTTTTCTACTCTTGTAGAGCTTAAAATAAGAGAAAAAAACATTATTCAGGGTTGGGGATGTAGAGTGTTTGCCTAGTATCTAAGAAGCCCTGGATTCATTCTTTAGAACTGAAAAAAATAGGTGGTAATGCATGCTTTAATGCCAAAGTATGGAAAATGGAAGCAGGAATATCAGAAGTTCAAAGTCATTTCAGTTATATATCTAGTTAGAAGCCAACCTAGGAGCCAGGCGGTGGTGGCGCATGCCTTTAATCTCAGCACTCGGGAGGCAGAGGCAGGCAGATCTCTGTGAGTTCGAGACCAGCCTGGTGTACAAAAGCTAGTTCCAGGACAGGTTCCAAAACCACAGAGAAACCCTGTCTCAAAAAACAAAAACAAAAAAAAAAAAAAAAAAGGAGCTGATCTAGGCGAGAGACCTTGTCTCAAAGAAAAATCCAAGCAAAAGAAGATACTACTCAAATAATTTTCAAGAACAAGCTATGACATACATGAAGAAACCACCACATATAAATACCACAGAAGAAGTGCTCTGGCCATGTTTCCTGTTACAGATAATAGAATTTTCTAGTCAAATGGATAGTGATAAGCACTTTCAAAAAAGTGAAAGTTTGAGATGAGAGCTAAGTGTTGACAAGCAGCAAAATCTAGTGTGTAAGTGCTACTGGTATCTGGAGAGATGGCACAACCAGAGAGGAAAGAGTATGTCACTGAGATAAAGCTAAGAAAAAGGGAGGGATGATATTAAATGAGGTCAGAGAGATAGCTGTGGTTAGATGTTCATGATTGTGCTTATATACATACTTGAGCAACTGCAAACATTACTAAGATGCATAGATACAGATTTTGAGGTTTATCTATCCCTTGCCCCAGAGTGTAACAAATGATTTGAAAGGGACAAAAAGAGCTAAGGAAATATTATTAGACACTATAATCATTGATACTAATGCTAATGTAAACTAGTGGAGATTAAGGAACTGTACTTATTGAAGAAATATTCTGAGGCAAGATCATAGAACTTGGTATGAAGGAGTGTGTGGAGAGAAGAAAGAGCAGTTTTCAAGAATGAATATTGTATGACGGATGGTCATGCCTTCCACAGGCTATCTTCCTAACAGAAGACCCAGGGTACAGTCAATGTTCAAGTAAAACATGGAGAACTGAATCTGTTTGAGCTCAAAACTTACTGGCAAACTATCGACATGGAAGCATGATATCTGGGAAACAGCTCAGCAAACACATCAAGTTTAGAAATAGACTCCTGTAAATATTTCGAAAAAGCAATCCAATAAAGGCAAAACAGTCTTCTTAAGCATTTACTCCAGATCATCTGACGAATACCATATAAAAGAATTAATAAGGACATACAACTTACACTATTCAACACCATGCTCAAGAGGGATCATAAATCTAAAAGTCCAAGGTGAAACTATAAAACTCTCAGAAGTTTACCTAGGAAAAAAACAGATGTGTTGAGCTTAGTGGTGAATTTTGCAAATAGAAACCAGGGAGGAATGAGCCATGATACACACAAAACTTCTCTGTGGAAGACAACGTCAAGATATGAAGATTAACCCAAGTACTGTTATTCAAAATATGTGAAGATCTCTCAAAAGCGCAGTATATAGCAAATGAACAATACAATGAAAAAATGGACCAAATACTTACCAAAGAAGATAGACAGATGGATAAACCTAGGAAAATATGTAGGAGAGCTCTCAGTCATTGCTGATGGGAATTTAAAAAGATAGTCATTTCAAAAATAGTTAAGAAATTTCTTACAGAGCTACACATATTCTTGCTGTAAGGACCACAATCATGCTCCTTACAGGTAACCAAAAGAGTTATAAAATGATGGGAGCACAAAAACTTGCATACAGATTATTTATAGCCAGATTTGCAATTGCTGAAATTGGGATGCAAACAAGATTTCTTTCGCCGTAAACTGATAAACTGTGGTACATCTACACAAAAGAATAGTATTTACCTCTAAGAATTATTGAGTTACTCAGCATGAAGAGACATGAGAACCTTAAGTAAGTAAAAGCATTTAAGCCAAAAAGGTAGAGCATCAACTGTATTACAGCAGGAATAGATGACACCACAAAGACTTGAAAGGACTATTGACTCTAAGTGGTTATGGGGAGGGAATGGAGTGTGGGGAGGGAAGAGTGAGTAGGCAGAACACGGAGGATTTTTATGGGCAATGAAACTATCCTTCATTATGTGTTTGGCTGGATTGCAAAGTTCTGCTGAAGTTGATTCTGACAGTTCTTGCAGATTATTAGCCGCTTCTTGGGGACACGGAACTCTGGAGTTCCCTACTCTTCCGTTTTGGGTGAACTTTAATTGTCTTTCACTTTGAATGAAATAGGAAGTCACTGGATAATGTGGAGTAGAAGATTGATTTGATCTGACATTTTAAAAGGTTCATGCAAGCTTCAATGTCGAGGCTAGACAGCACAAGCCCGGGGGCACACATGGGGAGACCACTTAAAACGATGCCATGTGATCCGGAAAAGCACACTGATGGCTTTCTGCAGTGTGTTAACAAGTGAGAGGGAATGTGATTGGATTCTATATATAAATATGTAGACATAAAAAATTGAATGTACAGTATGAAAGGCAGAGAGACATCAAGGACGGTTGCTTGATATTTTTAAACGCTGTCGTATGCAAATATGTTTTCCCCTTGGTATGTTGCTTTGAAAAGAATAGAAAGCATCGCTGCTTCAGAGTAGGGGCCTTCAGAAAGCTGCTTGCTCCATCACTCACGGGTTATGGTAACTGTTGGAGTTTGAATGACCTCATTGTTTGCAACAACAATTCTAATCTGGTTGAGTGCCAATCAAGACAATGAAGTATCACATTCATCGTTGAACCTTCATTACAGTAAAAACCAGGAGAAAGGTTAGTTCTCTTTACATTCTCTCTGAACCTGGTAATAGTAGCTCTGCTTTTTAGGCTCTTTGTCATGAAATCAAGCCTCCAGTCAGTTTTGGACTTCCAGTTCAACAAGCCTTCCTAATTAAAACGTGCCTACCTTCTTCAGTGTAATATCCACAGAGAAATCTAGAACCTAGTTTCCTTTGGATATGAGCTACAAGCTCAGTCTGTGTCTGCTTCCTATGAAAGACTGCAGAAAATCTAAGTTATCTCATTTAACTCTTACATTAGGAAGTTCCATGTCGAAATATACTCTATAGGTTTCCTCCCCTTATTTTCTTATAAAGGGGCCTTTGAGGAAATCTGTGTATGTTCAACCTCTTTCTCAGTTAGCACACATACACATACAAAACAGTTTAGTAAGCTGAGGTTCATGCTATTGTCCTGATAATTACAAAAATATGATTGCTGAAAATACATAAAATGCCAGAGGAAAAACATACATGTTTTATTAAGGTAGGTCAAAGACAGAGACATACCTGAGAAAATACACTCCATGAGGAGGGAGGCACTAAAGGCATTTCCCGTGAAAGAGAAGTTTCTTTGGCTACAAATTTCCCATACCCAGTTATACTGGATTAGTATAAAAATCCCAACACAGTCTTCAAGCTGCCCCTGTTTAAGAAGATCCAGTTGCATTGCTGGCCTTTGCCTCTTTCATTCATCACATATTGTTTTGGATATGCTAGTTATGTGTCTTTCTCCCAACTGGTTGCATATTGAGAGGTAAAATCTGCTAGAAGTTCTTGTTGCTCTAGATAGTTCAAGACAAACGTAAGATCTTTTTTTCTGCAGATCCCCCAAATACACAGACTAACTCATTGAAATTATGACCCTGAGATAAATATCATAAAAGAATCTTTTGATTTTTTTTTTTAATCGCTCTCTGGCAATACCCACAGACAAGAAATCTGGCCTTAGGGCAATGCCTAAAGTTTGGTTTGTTTATCATAACTTCTCTCTGTAGTTAGCGAGGTGTTGGATTATATCCACCTTGCAACCACTGAACTCTGCATTTGGGACAGAGTTCCAGGAATCCATTAGCATATTCTATAGGTGAAGGGCAGCCCTTGGGTTGGAGAAGGCCTGTAAGAATTCTGTCTGCAAGTACAGCACAGATCTACTAGGGAAGAAATGATTAAAGAGAAAGGCTGAAGAGGCAAAAGAAGAAACATTTTCTGACTCCCGGGGAGAGTGAGAGCTATTTAACATGTGCCGTGGCATCCCTGGATGGATTTTTAATCAACAGTTCTCATTTAGAGCAAGAGTCAGCCAAGGAGTAGACTAATACTACTGACTGACATTATGGCCCATTCGTCTGCTTAGGTTGACTGGAATGTTCAGCTGCCAGCGAAGGATTAATATTGATTTTTAGGCTGTCTTCGTTAAATACCTGCTATAGAGTACCACTCTTTTATTCTCCTTGCCAACTCTTCCCCCAATTGTCACTAGTATTAAAATGAAACCTACCTATTATTAAATCAATCATGCTGGCAAATTAGTCAAAAAGAAGGGGAGCATCTATCATCTTTTAACTGTCAACATGAAGCCTGGTGGTTCTTTTTTTCCCCTTTTAGTTGGTCAATAAGAAATTACTGGTTCAATTAAGTGAAGTTGCTTTATAGAACAAATGTAAAAAATTGAAAGTGAAATGTCTCTAGAAGGGTAGTGAGTCCAGGGAGAGCATTTTTTGGCTGGTGCCTAAGGTAGCTTTTACAGTGGGCTCCTCAAACCACAGGGCGAGGCTAACATAACTAGGGGAGCAGCTTTGCCTCTTGAGCACCATAAACATTATGTGTCAGCCTTAATGATGCTTTTGATATACTGTTAACACATTTTCTTCTTGCTTTCTCTAGTTTGGCTTTATTAATTTCAGTTTCCCCAAGCATGAAGCATAAACATATCTTTTCTATGGGCCTCCAGCTCACAAATAATGACACAGAGACTTATTATTAATTATGAAAGCTTAACCTTAGCTTAGGCTTGTCTGACAAGCTCTTATAACTTAAATTAACCCATTTATTTTAATCTGCATTCTGTTCTGTGACTCATAACCTCATCTTTCTGTCTTGCCTTTGCTGGTTCCTAGGTGTCTGACTAGTGACTCCTCCTTTCTTATTCCAAGACTCCTTTCTGTCTCCAGAAGTCCTGTCTAACCTCTTCCTGTCTTGCTATTGGCCATTCAGCTCTTTATTAAACCAATCAGAAGGTACCTTGTTAAAGACATATTTTCACACAGAGGACAAATATCTTATAACAAATAAGCCTGGAATCTCTCCTGCCTTTATCTTTCCAGTGGCTATTCTTCTCCCTAAGTCACTCCCAGTCCTGTATACCTGGCGAATTCCTGCCCTCCTCCAAGATCATTGCTCGGTTTCTCTAAACACAGACAGGTCCTACATGGGTGAACTGGTTGCTCTTGAGTGTTTCCTCTGTGTCCCTTGGCTAAACCTATGTCAGAGTCCTCAGAATATTTAATCTTTGACTCCAAAAGGCTATAGATACTTTGAGAACAGGAGCTCTCTCCATGATAGGTATCTTTGTTGTTATGGCAACTTAATGGAGAAAGGATTTATTTTGGCAGTTGGTTTAAGGGTCTATAGAACACCATGGCAGCAAAGGGATTGTGTTAGGAGCTCCTGGCAGATGTGAAAGCAGGAACTTAATCTCACTTGGGATTGGGAAGCAAACAGGACAGAGAGTAGTCTATGCCTAAAACCTAAGGACCACCTCCTAACAATCTCAAATTATCCCTCATGTCCAAAAGGTTTCAAAAACTCTCCCAGTGATACAAAATGAGGACCAAATTTTCAAGCGTGTGAGCTTGTGGGGAATATTTCCATCCAAATAAAGACTTTCCCTTCCAGCTTTGACATTCCCAAGAAAAGATGGCTGAAAAACTAAACAGAGAATAAGAAAAATACTAATTTAGTGAGCTTTGAAATATACAATTTTATTTGTTTTTTTGGGGGGGCCAGTATATATATGAGTTTAAGATCTTTCTCATCTTCTAGAATCTTATATTTCTCTTGTGTCTTAAAGTTTTCATTGCAATGGTCTTTCACCTCCTTGATTAACTTTATTTTTTTGTTTTTTACAATTATTATGTTTTGGAAACCTTTAATTAAGACACTTTTTCCTGATTCTTTTATTAGTAAGTTCATAATTTTATATACTAAAAGTATTGGTATTTTACACTGATTTTGTGTAGACAGAGGGTGTTTTTCATTCCTGCCTGCCCAGGTCTGAAATAATCACACAGAAACTATATTAATTGTCATACTTTTGGCCAATAGCTTAAGTATATTTCTAAATAGCTCTTACAACTTAAATTAACCCATTTCTATTATTCTGTGTATTACTATGAGGCTCATGGTTTACTGGCAATGTTCCAGGGCACCTGTCTCCTTTGGTAGTTACTTGGTGTCTCTTTGACTCTGCCTACTCTCTTTCTCCTCTCTCTCTCTCTCTCTCTCTCTCTCTCTCTCTCTCTCTCTCTCTCTCTCTCTCTCTCTCTCTCTCTCTCTCTCAGTTTGGCTATATTCTTTCCTTCTATAGGCCAAAACAGCTTTATTCATTAACCAATAAAAGCAACACATATACAGAAGGACATCCCACATTACTTCCCCTTTTCTGTCTAAATAAAAAGGAAGGTTTTAACTTTAACATAGTAAATTATATAAAACAAAACAGGTATCAAGGAAGAATTACATCAAAGACTAACAGAATATGTCATTTAAAATATTTAAGAACTTAAGACTTCTCATGACAATGTTGCTTATCTGTTCCTGGTAGCATCAATCTACTTCAAGAGGATGATGGGCATCAAAGAAACTCCTTATGGAGTTTGTTAGCCATTTGAGCAAGAAACTACTGTTGCCTGGACTGGTTGATGGTATGCTGTATAAACTGGACATATAGGACCCACAAAAAATGACTGCTAAAGTTGCCTAAAGAAGGTCAGACAGTCCTTCAAAGTTCCTACTTCATGAAATAAACTGCAAGACATTCTGCAGGACACAGAGAAAGTGACCAGCAAACTGCCAATATAGGCAGAACTATTTTTGAAATTTTCTGCTTCATGGAAGGTCTACCAGATGCTATGGGCCTATGGACTGAAGATGGATGCCCCAAAGATAAAGAAGAACTTTGGGTGACTATCCAGGCAGCAAGATGTCTCTGGCAATTCTGGAGTTTTGAAAGTTGCTTACAATGCACTTCTTCTTAGTTTAGGTAATATCTCTTTCTGGGGTTTTTAATGGAGTTGAAGAATATCTCTGTACATCTAGAAAACCTAACTAACATAACTACAAGCTTGACTACTATAGATGACCGTCTAGTAACTTGATTTTCTTAATTATATATTACATTTTTAAATGACCTACACAAACATAATACCTTAATCAAAAGCAAAAATATACAAAATTTACCTTAAATTTATATCAATAAACCAAGATCCATACCAATGCAAAGTATTCATCTCTATAGCAATTTTGTATCATGCTACTTCACTAAGTGTTTTTCTAACAGATCTAACAATTTTCTAATGTAGTCTTCAGAGGCTCTTTAATTCAAGGTCATGCTGTCTGGAGATAGCCTTGGGTTGCCTTCTTCCTTTCTTATCTATATCACTTCCATTTCCTTCTCCTTATTGCTGCAGATAATATTTCAAGAAATAGCTCCGAGTGGAGAAAGTGGGAACCCTCCTTCCATTCTTGATTTTAGATAAAATGTGCTTTCAGTTTTCCCACTTAGTATAATATTAGCTACAGGTTTATTGTATGTGGCCATCACCATCTGAAGTTATAGGTTTGCGTGTGTGGCCATCTGAGGCTATAGGTTTGTTGTGTGTGGTTTTCACCATCTGAGGCTATAAGTTTGTTGTATGTGGCTATTACCATCTGAGGCTATAGGTCTATTTTGTGTGGCTGTCATCGTTTGAGATACACTCTTGGTAGTTCTAGTTCCTTCAGGACTTTGTTCATAAAAAGATGGTAAACTTTACCAAAGACCCCATTTTCATATATTGAAATGGTCATGTGATTTCTGTCCTTAAGTCTATAGATGTACTATATTACACTTACTAATTTGCATATTTTGAACATCTTTGATCACTGGAATGATAACAACTTGGTCATGGTATATGACCTTAATGTACTTTTGAAATCACTTGCAATATGTTATTGAGAATTCTCTTCATCTAAGATTCCCCAAATTAAATACATAAAACTCAAGCCATCCAGGCAATACATGGAACAATGAGTTGGATAGTTCTGAAAGGAAGACTTGCAAATGCCCAATAAATATACGAAAGTGTCCAGTATCCTCAGTTACCAGAGAAATACAAATTAAACCCGCATTGATATTCTATCTCACCTCAATAAGAATGGTTTTCAAAGAACAAAACAAATAAAAACCAGAATTCAGCATCAAATACTTATGAGAATGTGAGAAAACGAGCAATGACTATTCATTTCTGGGGTAACCACTAAGGAAGTCAGAATGGTATTTCCTTAAAAAAAAACTGAAAATAAGGGCTGGGAATGTGACTCAGTTGGTAGAGCACTTGCCTATCATTTTAAGGTCCCTAAACTGGCCCTGTATCTCTTTGCCTGCCATATGGTAGTGAGGAAGAGGGAAAGATGCCCTCCCCCCTCACTCTTGGTCACCTGTGTCAGACCCTGCCCCTTTCCAGATCTAGTACTAGAAAGAATGAGCCCTGTACCTGGCCTGGGCAACACAGTAGAGTTGACCCCATTGATGGAGTCACCATAGGTGAGCTGGCCCAGTGACCATGAGCATGAACGACCAAGTCCTGCTCCTCACCAACCATATAGTGGAGTGGGCAGGAGTGAAAAGCCCCCTATAACCCCCACGCCTGTGATAGGTGGGAGAGTCATCCCTGAGGTCACTAGAGCCGGTGAGTTTGCCCTGCCTTTCCCCAGCTGAAACACTAGGCAGAGTGGGCCCTACACTTCGACTAGGCAACACAGTAGAACTGGCCCTGGTGGTGTAGGTGTGAGTGAGCTGATTCTGAGGTTTGGAGAATAGGATAAGCAGCCACACCCCTTGCTCCTTATTACATAGAGTGAGCTAGCTGGGGCAGTACTGGAGAGTTCAACCTGGCATTGAAGGTAAAGGAGAGATGGCAGATTGACAAATCTACCAACCACCCAGACCCAGAACCAGAGCTATGAGTTGGCTCATACCATCATCCATCCCATTTATGATCTCCTGGAGCTGGTCCTGCGGAACCAAAGTTACAGGATCTCCAGGATGCAGGACAGCAATAGGGTATTCAAGAGGAGCCCCAGGGAGGACTCAGTACTGATGATGTAGCAAAACCAGAGACCTCAAACTAGACCAAGCACTCAATGCAACGAACACTTGTAATCAGCACTATAGGGACTAAAGGACGGCGTGACTCACTGTGTCTCACTACAACTTCTGCAATGAGAGTTTTCTCTTTCTTTTTCTTTTTTTTAAATTGTATCTTGTTTTATCTGGGAAGGGGTATCAAGGGTAGAGAGTGGATGGGAAGGAACAGGGAGATAAGTAGGATCCAGATACATGGTGTGAAGTCCACAAAGGATTAATAAAAAGTTAAATTTGAAAAAAAATGATGGAAAGTTGAATTATGTTACCCAGTACCTTTCCTTTTTCATATATGACCACTAGGAGTATTTATAATTAAAGCTTTGCAACTTGTGATTTTTTTTATACTAACACACTAGTTATTACTGTTTGTGTGTGAAATGTACCTAGTAGGCTCAAGTGTTCAAACACTTGTTCCCCAGATGGCAGTGCTGTTTTTGAGGTTCCTAGGATACTAAGGAGTCAGGGACTTGATAAAAGTGTGGATTATTGGAGGTAGGCCTTATCGGTTATGGTCTCCCCCAGTTCCAGCCTTAGTTCCCCTCTGATTCATTGCCAGGGGAGATGTAACAAGTTATAACCTCACACTTCTCCACTACAGGAGGACCAAGTCCCACCACAAGCAGTCCAGTGCCCACTCCTCCATGAAACAGTGACCTAAAACAACCTTTACTCCCAAACATTGCTTTAGGTATTTGACCGTAGTGCTCAGAAAACAACTAATACACTATAGACAGACATAACAACACTAATTCATGACATTCTGAGGACAAAAATGACCTTGCTATAGTTTGGGTCTTAGGTGTCTCTGGAAAGTCCATATGCTGAAGGTTTGTTGCCTGTAACCTGGTCTTATTGGAAGGCTGTGGAAACTAGAGCAATGATCACTGAGAATCTTCTCACTTCCGAAGTGTGTGCCATTGTAGGGGGATCACAGAACCCCAATCTCTTCCTCACTGCCCTGTGTCCTGACAACAGTGGGACCCACCTTTTTTCTTCATAAAGGAGTTATCTCAAAGGTTTGTGCCAAGGACAGGAAACTGCATTAACATCAACCACAAAGGAGACAATTTTAAATTTGCACATAAAAAATTTTTTTGAAAGAATGGTATGAAAGCAAACGTTGCCTTTTCACTACCTTAATACCAAATATCTGGAGTGATTTACTTGGAATATAGAATTCCCTGAGTTCTATAGCAGCCCTTTCTTCCTCCCTTTCATGGGAATAGCTGTGATAGAGGCAATGGGAGACTGAGATCTTTAAAAACACAATAGTATGTTCATGTCTCACAGTCATTCCATAGATGTACAATGTGTGTCCTAAAAGAACCCAAGCCCATTGGACCACTGATTTTCTTCACTAAGGTAGAGATGAGCACCTGAACAAACTGAGGTATGTATTTTAAAAGAACCACACACAATACTATAGACCTTTAATCTTTAACCACATGTGGAAAAAAATATGTTTGTGTGAGATTTGCCACTTGAATTATGTCAATGAGTTTTAGTTAACAAAGAGATGTTACTAAAATTGGGTTTCAGGAAAAAACTCAAAGGCATAATACAGATTTGAGTGAGGTTTACCTGGAGACGGAGTTACCATGATCAGGCTTAGCTCCAGCTGGAGCTGCCATTAATTCCACACGTGCGGACCATAGGGCCTCCCTGGAAATCTCTGCTAGTAACTTTCTTAGCTTCCCTTACCTCTAACCTCGTATAAGCTGACATACCGGAATATGTAAGCTACCACAAGGTATGTTCTGCCTGCTGCCCTCGAAAAAATCTCTCTCATTTGTCCGCGAACTGTGCTGACCTGCAATTTGTTTATTCAACTGCTTGATTAAGAACACAGGACCTATAGGTATCTTGTTTAGATAGCTTGGTCAAGGAAGACACACACAACCAAAACCATTGACTGCATCTGAAGAGGTGGGTAGCATCTGTAATGGAACAGGTAGGCAAAGATTCAAGGGCCAGATAAAACTCACTTGCTTGGGGAGAGCAAGCTGTTTGGAATAGGCCACTAAAAGCAGGACTTAATATCAACAAGATAGGGTGAGCCTGAACTTTAATGGGACTCAAATAACTAACAACCTGGGACTTTTTCTTTTAGCAAGAGCAAGCCATTATATCTGCCATCTTATTCATCGCTATGCCTGAGGCATTTGAGTCAATTCACATGCAAAGAAGAGGAAAAGTTGGGTGAATTATGTTCCGCAGGTTGAATATATAATCTCAGCCATGATAAAGTCCACCATTAGCTCGCACGGTTGATTTGCAGCTCCGGTTCTTAAAATGGAATGATATGTGAGCACTCACCACTTACTAACTTTTTTGTGTGTACTGTTTATATTACCATTCTTTATAATGCCATAGGAAGAACTTAAATGAACACTCCCTCAACCAGCAATGCTGAAGAAGGTCATTCATTCTTTGCATTTCATGTAATTAATTCTTGGCTAATGCAGAAAGGGTCTCTTCCGTATCATTCTTTATTTTCCTAGCAATTGTCACCATTACTAATCATTCGAAGTGAGTTGTAAAGTTTCCAAATTTAATAAATTAGAGAGTGAGCAAATAAATTAACTGAAGCTATGTGGAGAGACAATTAAGTCCAACTTAAAATTTTCTGCTCCTCGTTGGGACCTTGGGAGCTCAGTCCAGTGCTCCAGTGTGGGTCTCTGTCTCTATCTCCATCCATCACCAGATGAAGGTTCTCACTCAGAATAGTGTTTTCTATTTCCATCCATTTGCATGCAAAATTCGAGAAGTCATTGTTTTTTACCGCAGCATAGTACTCTAATGTGTAGATATTCCACACTTTCTTCATCCATTCTTCCATTGAGGGGCATCTAGGTTGTTTCCAGGTTCTGGCTATTACAAATAATACTGCTATGAACATGGTTGAACAAATGCTCTTGTCATATGATAGGGCATCTCTTGGGTATATTCCCAGGAGTGGTATTGCTGGGTCCAGGGGTAGGTTGATCCCGAATTTCCTGAGAAACCGAAACACTGATTTCCAAAGTGGTTGCACAAGATTACATTCCCACCAGGAATGGAAGGAGGGAGAACATGAGCAAAGAAGTCGGGACCACGAGGGGTGCACCCACCCACTGAGACAGTGGAGCTGATCTACTGGGAGCTCACCAAGGCCAGCTGAACTGTGACTGATAAAGCATGGGTTAAAACTGGACTCTCTGAACATGGCGAACAATGAGGGCTGATGAGAAGCCAAGGACAATGGCACGGGGGTTTGATCCTACGCAATGTGCTGGCTTTGTGGGAGCCTAGCCAGTTTGGATGTTCACCTTCCTAGATATGGACAGAGGGGGGAGGACCTAGGACTTACCACAGGGCAGAGAACCCTGACTGCTCTTTGGACTGGAGAGGAGGGGGAGAGGAGTGGGAGGAAGGGGAGAAGGGTGGGAGGAGGGGGAGAAAGGTGGGAAGAGGGGGAGAAGGGTGGGAGGAGGGGGAGAAGGGTGGGAGGAGGGGGAGGGAAATGGGAGGCTGGGAGGAGGTGGAAACTTGTTTTTTTTTCTTTCTTTTCTCAATGAAAAAATAAATAAATAAAAAAATTTGACACATCAGGGTTTTTTTGTAATGATCATCTCAATACCCATCTAATCACATTAATTCTTTCTGAACTAATATTCTGATTAAAAATTGGAAAGGACTACTTTATATACCACAGATGGTAAACACTATATGGCTCACTCTTCAGGTCTCTTTTGAAGTGGTTCCTAGTTTCAGAAATTAGCCAGTTTCCCAGGTTAGCTTAGATACAGACAAAGTGTGTAGCAGTGAGTGTCACTTTGTGGTTGTTCCTGGAATTTTCTTGGCCTTTCCAGAATTCTTCTCTTGCATGTGCATGAGGGACCCCAGAGGAGCACATCCTGCTTATACTAAATGATAGCACCAAGTAGACTAATGTCTTCTACGTCATAACTTCACAGAGCTCAAGCCAATACCACATTTAAGAAAGACTTTCTTCTTTCATATGGCAGGAAATGATTCTATAAAGGCCAATTGAGGGGGGAAGTGTTCCTAGCTTCGGTTGTGCTGAAGGTATTAGTGGAAAGGCAGAGAGCCTAGGGATGGTCGCACACAGAAAAGTAACTCAACACACATCTACTTTCATGCTGTGAGGGACCTCTGAGGCCAAAATACCTTCCCAGCTGTGCAATTAAATTTCCACAGTTGGATGTTATCTTTAAAGATCTCGAAAAGTTCCTTGCCTCTTTACTGATCCAAGGATTATATTGACAAAAAATACAACATATAATCAAATGTCAAAAGACTATATCTTACCTAAAAGATACAATAGCAGTCATCATCATTCTAGGAGAATAGTCTCAGAAGTGAACAATCCTTATGTCGAAGAAGGGAAGGACAGGGTGAAGAAAATCAAAGTAATCTAGGATAGTATATTTTGTTTCCTGGATATGTATGAGTTCATGTGTGTGTGTGTGTGTGTGTGTGTGTGTGTGTGTGTGTGTATGTGTGTTTGTGTGTTGGATACATATGTGTGTTTGTATGTGTTATGGACATGAATGTGTGTTTGTGTGCATTCTGGACATGTATATGTGTTTCTGTGCCTCTTGGGCATGTATGTGTGTTTGTATTTGGTGGAGTGGACAGAACATAACATGATTAGTGATTTTCTTGACTTATAATGTGAAAGTTTGCGTCTGTCAAGGAGCAGACATCGGATGTCAAGATGGGATTGGAAAGTCAGTATATTGTGGGGGCAGGGATAACAGAAGATGAGGGTGAGAGGTTAAGGTGGATGAGAGAGACGTGTGTGAGACTCTGACACAGGTCTGATACCTACAAAGTCAACCTTCAAAGAGGGAATGAAAGATGCCAGGGTGGAGAGGACCATGCACTTAGATGCACTAGTACCAGAAGCTATTCCACCAAGCAAGTCTTGGCCAGAGTTGCTGAGTTTTGAGTTTCAGTGTACCGAGTTTTCCTTCTTATTCATCTCGCATGTAGATCTGTGCTGGGTACAGCCTGAATAAACAGTGGTGTTGGAAGGGTGAGGTGATTGATCTAATGAGGTGGCAGGATGGGGACCTGGGTGCTTTCTAATTGGACCAATAATTTTGCGTGGTTACTAAAAGCAACAGTTTAGGAAGTTAGCAATTTTTTTTACTCCTCAAAATTATAATATTGAATTTGATTACTTATAGTAATTATTATTTATTTCAGTCTTGCATAAGCAAGAGAGAACCATGACTGCTGGAATATCACAGAAAAAGACTGAAAGTGTCCCCAATGTGGATGGAGGCATTCAGAAAACCACAGAAATATGAACCTATAGAAAGACAAACATACACACTTGTAGTCATAGTGGTAGCATAGTATAGTGGCTTACACACTGCTGCATAACGATCATAGGCCATTGAGGCCAGCAGGTAATCCTCAAGAGTAGCAAAGGCTCAAATGGTTATTCCTCATGGTGGAGTCAGGGCCATAGTTCTTGTCACCCCAGAGATTGTGCCAGAGGTTGCTTTGCAATCCCAGAGGTTGTTTTGGCCTGCTCCCATGGAGATTGCTGGCTTGGACCTGCTCCCGAGGAGGTCTCTGGCTGGAGCTTGCTCCAATGGAGGTCACTGACTCAGTCATGGCCCTGGGGAGTTGCTTGTTTGGGCCTGTTCCTGTGGAGGTTGTTGGCTTGGGCCTCCATTTATTTGCATTATCATGTATCATATACTGTATATAATTGTGTGTGGCATCTTTCAATACAATCGGCTCAGTGAGTATGCTTGTACCACCATCACTACAAATATTTGAGAGCTATGCTATATCACAGAGGTTTTGGCACCACTAGGCAGTGGTGATTTTTCAACTCTGCTATAGTTTTATGGGATTACCATCACATACATAACTGTCCTTAACCAAACTGTCGTTATGTAGTGTATGAGTGTATATCTATACACACACATGTACACATGTACACATACTACTGTTTCACATATAACATATTAGATATCTGTATTCATTATAGAAAAGTAAAGAGATACGATTTTTGAGCGATAACCTATGTTCATATATTACTAGCAATAGTATAATTTTACTCTCTCTGTTTTTGTAAACAGAGTTCATCTCCCAGCATGCACCCACACTGAGCAGCTCACAACCCCCTTCTAATTGTAGCTCTGATTTTAGACCTAATGCCCTCTCCTGACCTCCCTGGGCCCCTGCACACAGATAGCATACATTCACACAGACACATAGCACATAAATGAAAATTAAAATAAAATTTTTAAATATGATTTCAGCCAGATGGTAGTGGTGAATGCCTTTAATCCCAGCACCCAGGGAGGCAGAGACAGGCAGATTTCTTAATTTGAAGTTAACTTGGTCTACATGGAGAGTACCAAGACAGCCAGGACTATGTTGTTGAGAAACCCTGCCTCTAAAAAGGGAGGGGAAGTACTATTTTATTCTTTAAGGTTCAAACTATAAATCAAATGTGAGATCATGATGGAAAGCAGAGGCCAGAAAATAGATGAAAAACTACTTGGCTGTGAGTATAAGTTCTTTTTTCCTTTGTGTGATACCCAAAAATACTTTTTAAGATTGCTAATTCAGACTATAATGACATCTATGTGCTATGTGATGGAGATGTCCATTTGTTGCTGCACCTCTTGGCTTGCATGCCTGCTGTCATCACCCAGTTATTATGATGATGACATGGAATTGTGACACAGTGACCAAGTGCTTCCAGCAGCATGGAAGGACAAGTTGGAGAAGGTGGTGTGGCACATAGGAATCAGGGAAGTGGTTCATCACTGTGCAGAGACAAAGTTTGCTCAGGACTTCTTATTGACAGCACTAGACAATCTGCAACTGATTGATCATGAGATCAGTAACAAACACTTCTAATTGATGACTCAGCTTTTCTGGCTATAAAATGGAAAAGATTTTATATATATATATATATGAAAATTTTCATTCCATAGTGATTAATACATTTTAAACTCTTGACCAAGAGAAGTCATGGCGGCACAGTTGGAAGAACAAAATTACATGCTGATCACCTGTGGACTGACTGTCAGTACTGTCACAGTCTGAGAATTATTTATTGCCATGGTTTGCTCTCTCCTATGCCCTGTCTTAAAGGTCTTCATGATAGTTCAGTCAAACTATATCTTACTCTGTATGGTCCTACACATGCCATTATTTAGCCCCAAATCCCATCCAACAGATCTCAGTTCGGAGAATAATAGTTTGTTGGTTCTGACACGTCAGGTTCTTCTGGAGAACATGTCCCAGACTCCACAGAGAGGTATCTTCTAAAGCCGTGCCTTTCTCGGGTATCTGCTGCTCAAACCCATGCTGTATGTTGTACATCAGCTTTTCCACATATAAAACATGGTCACAGACCTTCTTGACTTGAAGTCCTTGTCTTCTCAGGTCATCTTGATCAGGACCATTTTGAAGCCTACCTTTATTTTTCAGGAAGCAAATGGTTTCCTTAAAATAAAGCATGTTTGTCAAAGAAACACCATCTCTCCTGCCTCGGGTAGCAGGGCAGAATCTGGTACTGTGTAGAGATGTGGCAATGTGATGGGCCCAGGGGATGACTACAGCAGAATTCTGTAATCAAACCACGAGGGGGTGGAGAACCATGATTCCTTACCCCCTCGGCCAGGGGAACTTATTGTGATTTATATTTTTATAGCTTTGTTTATTTTCTCAGCTATCTCAAGAGCATACTGATAAGTATTGTCATCAAAGAGGAAAAGATAGGATTAAGTACCAGGGAAAGCCATTAAAATGAAAGAATGGGCTAAGACTCACAACTATTCTGAAAGTTTGGTTATTTCCTGTATAAAGTAAATGAAGACTAAAGCCAATCAAGACTGTGCTTCTTCCCTGGACCCCTGTGTTGGCCAAGTCCATCAAGAGAGGCTGTGATGAGATGAATGCCAGGTGTCTCAGAAACGCTTTCCTTTTAACATACAAACCTCACGTAGCCATTTTTAATGAGATTCTGTGCGTATTCCCTTTTCTTTTTTCAGACAAAATCTTATGCAGTCCATGTTGGCCTAGAACACGCTGTGTAGACAGGCTGGCCCTGAGCTTACAGGCTTCACTTTCTTCTGTGTCCAAGCGCTAAGTCAGAGGCCTGTGTCCAAGCCCTAAGTCAGAGGCCTGCGCCCCCACACCAGCCTCAGCACACAGCCCTCGCTTTTAACCTGCACAACAAGTACAAGAAGAGGAGGAGAATGCACTTAGGTTCTTGCAGAAAAACCTGGCGGAAACACGTTCTTGATGAAGGAATTGCAGTTCTCATAGAATTTGACCCTCAACTTTCTATTCCCCAATTAATTAGGATAGGTCTCAAAGATCTTACCTTAGAAAATTTAATTACTAATGAAATATTCAAAAGAACAAAATCAGTACTGCTGGTAAACACTATACATTCCAGGATAGGAATATGCTCATTAATATTTTTGTAGGCATTTATTTTTATATTTGAATTTTAAAATAATAAGATAATTTAAAAGAGAATATTAAAATAACGAGAAGTCATTAATTTCTCACCAAGAATTAATAAACAGATGTTAACATGTGCTAGCTGCATTACTCCTGACCCCTATTTCTTAAGGAAACAAAGAGAAACTTCTGTCTACTTCTATTTCTTCTTGACTTCCCCCCTTCCAACCCCAGTGAAGATCATTTCCTACTTGGTGATTTTCATTCCTGCTCAACAGAATTGCATGCAGATTTATAAAGCAAAGCGCAGGAAGCCCCATGTTTCAGGATAGCAAACCATTTGCTTATGAAATGAAACAAAATTTACCAGTTAGATAATGGTAAATGGAGCCATACCAGTAAATGCAAGCAGAAAGGCAAATTGTGAAACGATATAAAAACTTGTCTAAGTCTTTGAAATAAACATTCAACAAACATACGTCATATTCAACTATGATAGCTGTAAGTACCTACGATAATACGGTGTGGTTGGTAATTCCCTTATCATGCGAGGCATGGCAGAGGACCAAATACATGTGATGTAAGATCCCGCCCTCAAATATGAACAATGAGATTAACTAGAGAGAAACAAGGAGAGAGATGAGACACTGACCACTGACTCCTAGGACGGCAGCTCAGGGTGGCTCAGGCTCCTCCTGCAAGTCAGTCCTAGCTGAGGTAGTAAATGTGGCAGATCATTGCCTTGACAGCTAGAAGATGAGCGAGCAGCTTTACCAGAGAATGTCTTCTGAGTTAGAGAGAGCCTGTAGGCAGAGTTGGATCGGAAGCTGTGCTTGCCTGACATGTGCTGCCTGCTCTCTGTCTCTGTCTCTGTCTCTCTGTCTCTCTCTCTCTCTGTCTCTTTCTCTGACTATGCAAACTGACCTCTGTTCCAGTTATTGGGAAAGAAGAAAGGCTGTAAAAAATAAATAAATCTAAGAACTCAAAATAATACTGCGGGGAGAGAAAAGAGACTGGTTGGCAGCTGGGATAAGAGTTGGCTATAAAGGGGAGCAGTTGACTCTAGGGATAAGCAAGCATGTTCTAGATTCTTATTGTTGTGGTGTTCGCTTATTGAAGCTCATAGAACCGCGGACTTTATTTTATGGAAGTAAAATCAATTGCAATAAGCCTGATTTAAAAAACAAAGAAAACAAGGTTAAAAGCCCCACAACCTCATTCTCCAGCTCACTGTTGCCTCATGTTGCTATTACAAAGCTGGGAAGGGGGAAAGGGACTTGTTGGACTGGGAAGGGGATGGACTGGGGCTGGGTCAGAGCAAAAGAAAATCGCTTATTTCTGCTACAGTTTTTTTTTTTTTTTCCTAAATGAAGAAGGCTGGGCCTGTGGGCCTCAGAATTGTCTGTCCTTCTCCGGTGGAAAGAACAGGTTCCTGACACATCCCTGGGGATCACACAGGGAGTCCTTCCTGCTCCTGGCCTATGGCATCAGGTAGGTATCCACTCTTAAGTGTGCAGCAGGGATGGGTGCTCTTTGTCCCGCTCCCTTCCTAGAGGCACACACTTGTGCCAGCCTTTGAGCCTGCTTCTCCCACCGCCCACAGTCTGCACACGGGCTGGTATAAACCACTCTTATTTGTTGCCTAAGTATTTCAGCTCACGACTTGCAAAGCCTGGCAGCTTAGATCCTTTGATTATTCCTGGCACAGAGTCAGGAAGCCAACGTGGGGGGGGGGCAGTTTATGCAAGGCAGTGGAGCTGTCTAGACAGAAGCAAACTATCAGCTGCATAGCCTGGAAGAGTTGGTCTCTGGGCCTGAAAGCGGCATTTCTTTGTAATACGGGGTTGAGGAGCTGTAGCTATTTCTGAGTCCATCACAGAGCAGAGCAGCACAAGACATTAACAAGATTAGAAGATGGGCTTACCTGCCTGGCCTTACCAAACGTTTACGCAGACTGTATCGGCTTCGCGTAGCTCTTGAACTCCCTCAAGGGAATTAGTTGCAATTGGCAAGCTGGGAAGTATTTGATTTAGATTAATCTCACTTGCCATGGTGGAGAGCCTCATCACTGTGACAGACCGACTTAGCCACACTGCCCTTCCTGCTCCAGGAAGGTGGGAGAGACTTCGGGTTTATAGCTTTTGATGGGTAAGAAAACGGGTCATTATCATTTTTTCATGAGACCCATAAAAGGCATGCAGTAAAGTGGACAGAAAAGCCGTGACAGGGTGGTGACCCCGGGAACTCCCTCTCAGCAGGGCCACACGCAGAAAGTAAATCTGCAAGAGCCTGTTGTAGGTGGCATTCATCCTTCCAGGAGTCTCTTGAATCAGGAAAGCCCAGTGTACTAGGTCTAGCTTGAAAAATGAATCCATTATAGATTTTCAAACGTTTTGTTTGTCACAAAGGGAGAAGCGGCATCAACTGGCACACACACACACACACACATACGCACACGCACATGCACACACACGCATACAAATTTCCTTTAATTAATTGCAATGACTGATTTGGGGCTTTATGAGCCATTTCTATATTGAAGTTGTCGGAAAGATACCTTGGTGAGAAATTAAATTATTAGATATAAGATCCAACACAGTGCTTCTCAAATTTGAGGGTACAGGCAAACCCTCTGCAGACTCATTCGAATGCAGATTCCAACTTACAAGGGGGGAAGGTACTACAACTGGCCTCAGTACTAACTCTGAGAAGTTAGATCCTGAATAATATAAAAATAAAAACTGTTGAAAACCGAAGGGTCTGAGCCACAGACATCATTAAACTGACAGATACTCTCAGCCAATTCCTATTAATATTTTTGTTACTACCAAGCGTCGAATTTCTCTCCCCTTGGCTTGTGTAGTGGAGCATGAACAGCTACCAAGCTGCAAGGCACAGTACCCAACCCAGTCTTGGCTGGTCCTCGACTTTTCATCTTTCCTAAGATGTCTGCTTTACTTCATGGTCTTGAGGCTAATTTGACAATGACATCACCTGTCTAAGAGCATACACAGTTGAATCATCATTTCTCTTTCAAGAAAACCAGACTGCCCCTTTCCAGGTTTGCAAATTTTTACCTCCACAGAAATCCCATTTTTTTTTGTTTTATGTTATTTCAAGAGAATTCCACAAAACAATATGATAATTTTTGTCAATCCTTTAGAACTCTGACCTGTATATAATTTGAGCATGGATTACTCAGTTAAAGTCATTGACATGCTCTATTACAGAAACCACAATACGAAAGCCGCCAATCTATTGTTTATTTGGTTAAAAAGAGACAGGCTATGCAAACAGATAAGTCTACAAATTTAAAAAAAATATATTGTATACAATTGTTAATAGGTACTATTTCCAGGCATAATTACATATTTTAAATCCAGAGATGAGGTAGGTGTTTCCTGAAATCTGAAGCAACAACTGGACCCTTTTTAGTGGTTTAAACACACATAATTAGCAGTTTAATTTCCTCTGTGGCTAAGTTAGCCGTAAGATTTCATTTAATAATAGGCACAATTTTATAGCCCCAAGTAAGTGCCTGAGCCAGCTTCAGCTCACCACTGCCCTCTGCTGGTCCTCAGCTGACCCGTGGCACCCTGATCAGGGCAAGAGGATCTTACTTGCTAATTACAAATGGGCTGCATAAAAATTAGTTGAGAGGGAAATGTAGAAAAATAATTCACTTAAAATTCTCCTAATGAGGCTTTTATTTTTAACTGAACAAAACCAAAAAAAGTCTGAAAGTATATTCCGAGTGGCCTTTCCTCCAGTCTCTTATTAGCCTCGAAGCAGGTGTCTCCTCACTGCTCAGCACAATTACAGATGATGTCCAATATTCCCGTGCATGAGATGTCCCCAAACAACTGATTTTCAAAACAGCAGTTGCTACCCCTTAAATAACCTGACTAAGCATGATTTGTCTTACATTTGGCCAGTCCAACTTGGCCTTGCTTCTCAGTCTCTTTATTTGATTATTTTTAACACAGTAATGAAATTTCCTCTATGCCCAGACTGCAGTCACTTTTTGTTAGCACCAACGAGGACTGACTGCAGAAATAGAGACGTATCCCGAAGACTCCTGCTAACAAGCTGACAAACGTCAAAGCTGCTGTGTTCTTCCAGCCTTCTCTTTTCATCAGAAGCAGGGAGGACTGACCATTATTTCAGCCCTTCCATTCAGCATTCCAAAAGGGAAATATGCTGTCATCATATTGTAGCAAATAACTGTCTGCAAGGAGAGTCAGAGGAATTTACTAGGGCTTTCTGCAAATACTCCCTGTGGAAATGCAAGCAGCACGGGAGCCCAAGCAGCTATGCTGTTGGGTGTATTGAGCTCTGTTGGCAGTGTCCTCGCCATGGCCTGCCAGCTACCTCTGACCAGATTGGCAGTCTCAGAGGTCATGGGTAGGGAATGATTACTATCAAAGCTTTTTAAGCCATAATTTATCAAGTTCTGATTTGGACTAAAACTGGGGTTCAAATTCCACTTTGTAACATGGAGGGGGGTAGGCCTGCTTGTTTGGGTTTCTGTCCCACCCCCCATACCCCACAACTATTTAGCCCCAAAGAAAATCATAAATTATAAGCTAATTGGTCCATTAGCTCTAACCTCTCACTGGCTAACTCTCACATCTTGATTAACCCATTTTTCTGATCTATGTTAGCCATGTGGCTCAGTACCTTTTGTCAGTGGGGCAGATCACATTCTGCTGCTTCAGTAGTCTGGGCAGGAGTGGGGGGAATCAGCTTCCTCCTTCCCGGAATTCTCCTGTTCTCATTACATCATTTCTACTTCCTGTCTGGTTTTCCTGCCTGGCTAATCAGCATTTATTTATAACATGATTGACAGAATACAGACAATTCTCCCGCACCATATGGAACTTCTGTGGGCTTTGTTCCCAGTGGCTAAGAAAGAACCTTGACAGCTGGCTTAGGGACGTCACGGGCTACACAAAGATGACCATGACTAATATCACTTCATAAGGAGCACCAACACAACTAAGTTAAAGTCATATTCTAAGTACCTCACATCAGGCTTTTGTTTGGCATCTTAACGGTAGCCTGAGAGTCCAGTTCTTTAAGGCCACCTCCCAGGGTTTGAGGAAGAAGTCCACAGTGAAGCAAAACTGAGCTTAAAACTTTTAAAAGTTTTCTATCTGAGGGATTATGGAATGAATTCACACACATGTCATTTGAGTCATGTTCTTTATTCTTCTATTTTTTTGTTTTTTAAATTTTCTTCTACAGTCTAATTTTTTTTCTAGTTTTTCTTTGTTCCAATGGTCTGTTCCAATTCTCTCTTGTTTTTCCATTCATCTAGCTTAAATATCTTTTTTACAGAAGGTTTAAGGCAATAAAAATGTTCAAGTTACATCTCATTGGTCATAACACATTCCTTGGGTAAACAATAAGGAGCCGAGCCATTTACTATGGCAATGCAAGGCTTCAACATTCCAGGTGTAAGACTATTACCAGAGGTCAGGAGCACAGTGCCCAGGAGAGATAAGCTGCAGAGAGAAAGGCACAAAGAGTCAAGTCTTATCAGTCAGGTTTGAAAAGCAAAACTGATTGTGCATAGTTTGAGTAAAATGAACAAAGCTAGTTTTTAAGTGTTTAACAGTCCTTATGGGACTACAAATCTAGCTATGAAGCATATCCTAGGATATCTTCTACATATCAAAATTATACAGCTTAATAAGAAGTCATCTTCCTGACCATCCATGAATATATGTGTGCACAAGCTTGAGATACAGTCATAAGATTACATACTACAATGCAGATGTTGGTAAGATAACATAGCTGCTTTTGTATGTGTGAAATTACACACAAGAGCAACAGTTTCCAGAGTCAGTGGTCCTATGGGCCTTATCTGCATGGATTTTCCTCCATCAGAGAATCATTCCTCTTATTGGTTGACATCTGAACACTAGTTGTCACCTGCTGCAGCTCCCAGAGGTCCTGACAGCATCTAGTAGCAGTACTATTTGAGGAACAATTAAGATATCACCTGGGTGGAAATCCCTTACTCTACATGATTCAAACCTACTCAGAAGGAAAACGAGATGCAAAGACAGGCAGATATCCACTCTAGGAAAATTTCAAAAGAGTCAAAGCATAGTCCTAGTCTGTGCTGTCTAGGTTTAAATTAATTAAGATATGAGCCAGATGTAATGTGACAAACCTATAGTCCAAGCTATACTCAAGGCTGAGGAGGATTAAGTCCAGAAGTTCAAGGCTAGCCAGGAAAGCATAGTAAGATCACCATGCCCCAAAGAAAAGCCAAAAAGAAACATGCAGAGCCAAAAGGTTCAAATAATTAGTTTTGTTATTGTCAAAGATAAATTGGTCCTCCAGTTCAGAAACAAGGCAGATATCCACAAGAGCAGGATGCGGCCTTGCCTCCAGGAAGATGCAGGGGGTGAATTGGTGACATAAGACTCTGTTGGCAGCTTCTAGAACTCATTCTTTTTGGGTAATTTCTCCTCTTTCTGATGAAAACAATGAAGTGAGAGGAGGAACATGAGACAGTATTACCCTCAAGGGGCAGAGCCTTGGATGAGCCATGTCTTTCTCCAGAGGCCCAGTGGTGCCTAGGGTCCTCATCCTGGGATTAGTATTTCGATACACATAATAAAATGTATAGATTTGCAAAAGATAAGTTCTATTTAAATATAGGTATCAATCAACATTATTAAAGATTTAAATTCAGTAATACATGTTTCTTTATTTGGCTTTTTAATATTAGTCTTTGGTTAGCATACAAAGAAACGGGTTTCACTGTGACATTTCATGCATAGATATCATTCTGCTTTCTTCTTATTTGCTCTTTTCCTTCATTTGCCTCCTTTGTCACTGAGAATGAGACAAGGGTTCCCATTTTCTTCATTCTCGCTCAACACAGTATTTTAAATCTTAACTAGAGCAGTAAGACATGAGAAAAAATAAAAAGTATAAAAATAGCAAAG
Source organism: Microtus pennsylvanicus (assembly GCF_037038515.1). NCBI lineage: Eukaryota > Metazoa > Chordata > Mammalia > Rodentia > Cricetidae > Microtus > Microtus pennsylvanicus. The sequence continues at coordinate 96,401,705 of NC_134583.1, forward strand.
GAGAGTCAAATTATTCCTACTTACAGAAGACATGATTTTATACTTAAAAAACCTTAATAACTCCACCAGAAAATTCTTAGATCTGATGAACATTTTCAGCAAAGTAGCAGAACACAAAATCAACATGCAAAAATCAGTAGCTCTTCTATATTCTAATCACAAACTTACCAAGAAAGAAGTCAAGAAAAAAAAATCACATTTACAATAGCTTCAAAAAATAAAACACCTAGAAATAAATCTAAGCAAAGAATGAAAGACCTGTTTAATGAAAAATTTAAAACTAGACATGTTCTTTAATTTGTGCCTGAACTTAAACAAAAAATAAATGAATTCAGCCGGGCGGTGGTGGGGCAAGCCTTTAATCCCAGCACTCGGGAGGCAGAGGCAGGCGGATCTCTGTGAGTTCGAGGCCAGCCTGGTCTACAAGAGCTAGTTCCAGGACTGGAACCAAAAGCTACAGAGAAACCCTGTCTCGAAAATCAAAAAAAAAAAATTCAAAATTGGTCAAAGACTTTAAAGAAATAGCCCCAAATGACAGAAGAAAGTAGATTCAATATGTAACAGTAATAATTAAAGAAGTGTCATGAATATAAAAAAGAATATGGGAGATACAAGAGGACTTGAAGAGGGCAGAGAAAAGGGTAGAAATAGAGCAAATACAGTATTAATACATAAAATTCTCAAACAAAGAGAGAAATTTTTAATTAAAAATAAATTGATAGTTCCAGTAAAATGGATGGAACTAAAGATCATTTTATTAAGTAAGATAAGACAGACCTAACAAATATTACACATCTTGCAACATATGCAGGAGAATCTAGATTTAAGTGGTGTATATGTGTGTGTGTGTCTGAAGAAAATAGAAAGAGAATTCTGAGGATTGGAGAAGTGGCTCAGAGTTTAAGAGCATTGACTGTTGTTCCAGAAGTCCTGAATTCAATTCCCAGCAACCATATGGTGGCTTAGAACCATCTCTAATGAGATCTGATGCCTTCTTCTGGCATGCAGACAAATATACAGACAGAACAATATATACACAGTAAATTAAAAAAAAATAAAAAAGAAAAAGAATTATGTAAGACGAGGAAGGGAACCATCAAGAGAAGGATATAATGATATAATTTCAATTCATCTTTTTATCTGCAGTATTGCAATTTATTGATTTGTATATATTAAATCATCCTTGCATGCCTTTGATGAAACTAACATGACCACACTGTATGATCTTAATCTACTCTTAAGTTCAATAGTAAATATTTTGTTGGGACTGTTTGTATCTATGTTAATTGTGGAAATTTTTTATTTATTTATTTTTTTAATTTATTTATTTATTAAGGATTTCTGCCTCCTCCCCGCAACCGCCTCCCATTTCCCTCCCCCTCCCCCGATCAAGTCACCCTCCCTCATCTGCTCGAAGAGCAATCAGGGTTCCCTGACCTGTGGGAAGCCCAAGGACCGCCCACCTCTATCCAGGTCTCCTAAGGTGAGCATCCAAACTGCCTAGGCTCCCCCAAAGCCAGTACGTGCAGTAGGATCAAAAACCCACTGCGATTGTTCTTGAGTTCTCAGTATTCCTCGTTGTCCTCTATGTTCAGCTAGTCCGGATTTATCCCATGCTTTTTCAGACCCAGGCCAGCTGGCCTTGGTGAGTTCCCGATAGAACATCCCCATTGTCTAAGTGTGTGGGTGCACCCCTCGCGGTCCTGAGTTCCTTGCTTGTGCTCCGTCTCCTTCTGCTCCTGATTTGGACCTTGAGATTTCTGTCCCGTGCTCCTCTGTCTCTGTCTCCTTTCATAGCCTGATGAAGGTTAATATTCATGAGGATGCCTATGTGTTTGTCTTTGGGTTCACCTTCTTATTTAGCTTCTCTAGGAACATGCATTATAAGCTCAATGTCCTTTATTTATGGCTAGAAACCAAATATGAGTGAGTACATCCCATGTTCCTCTTTTTGGGTCTGGCTTACCTCACTCAGGAAAGTGTTTTCTATTTCCATCCTTTGTATGCAAAATTCAAGAAGTCCTTGTTTTTTACTGCTGAGTAATACTCTAATATGTATATATTCCATAGTTTCTTCATCCATTCTTCCGCTGAAGGGCATCTAGGTTGTTTCCAGGTTCTGGCTATTACAAACAATGCTGCCATGAACATAGTTGAGCATATACTTTTGCTGTATGATAGGGCCTCTCTTGGGTATATTCCCAAGAGTGGTATTGCTGGATCCAGGGGTAGGTTGATTCCGAATTTCCTGAGAAACCGAAACACTGCTTTCCAGAGTGGTTGCACAAGTTTGCATTCCCACCAGCAATGGGTGAGTGTACCCCTTTCTCCACAATCTCTATCATTGGTGTTTTTTATTTTAGCCATTCTGACAGGTGTAGGATGGTATCTTAAAGTTGTCTTGATTTGCATTTCCCTGATCGCTAGGGAAGTTGAGCATGACCTTAAGTGTCTTTTGGCCATTTGAAGTTTTTCTGTTGAGAATTCTCTGTTCGGCTCAGTGCCCCATTTTATAATTGGATTGATTAGCCTTCTACGGTCTAGTTTCTTGATTTCTTTATTTATTTTGGAGATCAGACCTTTGTCAGTTGTGGGGTTGGTGAAAATCTTCTCCCAGTAAGTGGGTTGCCTTTTTGTCTTAGTGACAGTGTCCTTTGCTTTACAGAAGCTTCTCAGCCTCAGGAGGTCCCATTTATTCAGTGATGCCCTTAGTGTCTGTGCTGCTGGGTTTATACTTAGGAAGTGGTCTCCTGTGCCCATGTGCTGTAGAGTACTTCCTACTTCCTCTTCTATCAGGTTCAGTGTGTTCGGACTGATATTGAGGTCTTTAATCCATTTGGACTTGATTTTTGTGCATGGTGATAGATATGGATCTATTTTCATTCTTTTACAGATTGACATCCAGTTTTGCCAGCACAATTTGTTGAAAATGCTGTCTTTTTTCCATTGTATACTTTTAGCTCCTTTATCGAAAATCAGGTGCTCATAGGTTTGTGGGTTAAAGTCAGGGTCTTCTATTAAGTTGCTTTTCTGTTTTTGTGTTGTATCATTATTGTGTTTGCTTGTGAGTTTTCAAATATTTGTGTTATTTCTGTTGCTATGATTTAGCATTTGTTTTATAAGATGAGGGAATCTAAATGTTCAATATATATGTGTTTGCAACTATATTTTATTTTATTTATTTCTCTCTTCTCCCTCTCTTTCTCCCCTCTCCCCTCTTCTCTTTTCTCGAGACAGGGTTTCTCTGTGTTGCTTTGGTGCCTATCCTGGAATTCACTCTTGTACACCAGGTTGGCCTCAAGCTCACAGAGATATGCCTGCTTCTACTTTCTGAGTGCTGAGATTAAAGGTATGCACCATCACTGCCTGACTACAACTTTATTTTTTTAAATGAGTTCCCTTTACTAGTATGCAGTGACCTTCTTTATAATGAGTAATTTTAGCTGAAGTCTGCTTTATCAGTTATTAAAATAGTGATGTTAGCTTGCTTTGGTTTCCATTTGCTTGATAAAATGACTGTGTCCTTTGACTCTCAAAGAAGATTCTGTGGTATTTTTGTCAGTTTGGTATGCTTCTTAGTGGTAACAGATTGTTTGAAATAGTTTATTTTATTTATTTATTTATTATTTATTTATTATTTTCTCATATAACACATCCTAGGTGCAGCCTCCCCTCCCTTTATTCCTCCAAGAATCCATCACTTTCCTACTCCCCCAGATCCACTGCCCCTCCATTTCCCTTGAGAAAAGAATGGTCCTCCAGGGATATCAACCAAACATGGCATAACAAAATGAAATAAGACTAGACACAAACCCTCAAATCAAGACTGGAAGAGGTGTCCCAGTGGGAGGAAAAGAGTCCCAAGAACAGGCAAAAGAGTCAGAGATGCCCCTGCTCTCACTGTTAGAAATTTCACAAAAAGTCCAAGCTCAACAAATACAACACATAGGCAGAGAACTTAGTGCAGACTCTTTGAGGTTCTGTGAGTGCCACTTCAGTCTCTGAGGCCATCTAAGACCTTCTTTGTTGATTCTGTGAACTGTGTTCTCCTCATGTCCTGAACCTCTTTGGCTCCCTTCTTAAATTCAGCCAGCTGGTCTGGGTCATTTTACGGTGTTCTGAGACTCTATTTGGGTGGCTGTTACTGAAAGAGTTTTGTTGATTCCTGTCATTCTGCTCATTGATTTTCTGGTTAGTTGGACTGTGGTATGCTCTATACCCCCAATGTAATATTTTTATTAATTATTTGGGAATTTCATACAATGAACCCTGATCACACTTGCTTCCCATTCTTTACAGGTCCACCCTCTTACCATTGCTCTCTCCCCCTGCCAAAAAAAAAAATTACACCAAGTCCAATTTGTGCTGTCTATACTCACTGAAACAGTCAAATTTCCAGGGGCCAGACCCTTAAAGATAACTGCTTGCCCCCACCTCAGGCCATCAACTATAAAGAGCTCCACTTCAGCACCTTTATCACAGTTTTCAGGGATTCTTCAATAGCTTCCTGTCTGGGTTGTTTCTTTGGGGGGACAGTGCCACAGCAATCCTCTATGTCTCTCATTCTCAGCCATGAGTCCACAGACATTGATAATCCTGAAAAAGAAGTGTCCTTGGCCATAGCAGCTGGCCACAGCACAGTCATGGATTTGTACATGCTTTCTAGAGGCAGCATAGCCCTTTCTCCCCCTATTACTGTCAGAGTTTTGATAGTTTGTTGTATTGAACAAGATGGATTTCCTCTTAACTTTCTTTTATTTATCTATCTGTTCCCCTTGGGAAATTCATTCTTTCCTATGTTCTTGCAATTGAGACTGTCTTTTTCCTCCTCTCTATAATGTATTCCTTAAGTGTTTTCTGTAGTGTTTGCTAGGTAGCCATTAATTACCTCATTTTGTTCATATCTTGAAATGTCACATTTCTCTATCAATTTTAAAAGAATGTTTTGTTGGGTATTATTAAAACCATTGTTGGCAATTGTTTACTTCCAGGGCTTGAAATATATCATTACATGCTTTCCTGGCTTCTGGGTTGCTGATCAATGATCTGATGTTAATTCAATGAGCTTGCCATCGTTACTGACTTTGTATTTTTTGATTTCAGATTTTAATATTGTTTAATTGCTTTGTATATTTTAACAAATCGTATGCAATAAGTCATAGGGAGGTTCATTTCTGGACACATCTATTTGAGATTTTTTAAAATGTCACTTTTATTTGATTTTTATTTCTTTTTCTGGATTTTGAAGTTTTTCTGGCCTTATCCATTTCCATATCTTTGACCTCCATAGCTGGGAAGTTGTGACCTTTGTAAGGGTCACGTCATCTTGATTTTCCATGATTTTTCTGTTTTTCTGTTGCAGTTTGTTCCTCTTCTCATTTGGGCATCTCTTCCAGTTTTATTTGTGAATCTTTTCATTGTGAATAATCTACTCTTTGGGGGTTCAATAATTAGTACCTCCTGGGGAGGAGAAAATAAACTGAATATAGCAGTCATAGCACAAAATTAAGCTAGGCATGGAAGTACAATTACAATGAATTAAAGACCATGATACATCATCAATTATAATAAAACAGAACATGAGAAATTTAATGGATAGTATGAAAAATTCTTTAATACACTGAGAGAATAGAAAGAAAGCAGGGGGAAAGGGTGAGGAAAATAGAAGAAAATGAAGGTTAAATTAAAAAAATGGGAAAGTGGTGAAAATATGACAGAGGTGAGGAAAAGGGAGATTAGAAAAATTAAATACAAAATTTTAAAAGAATAAACAACAAAAAGATGTCCTAATTATGAGAAAATTCATTACTAAAAATATATTAGGAGATATAAAAATTACAACATGAAAATTTTAAAAAAATCAGTCCTGGAGTCATTATTAAGACTCAGATCTTCCATCAAGCCACTGGGGCCATTCCTAAATGCCTTTGCTGCCTGGTGCCTTCAGGTAAACATCTCTGCCCTTCTGTAGCTTGCAGATGAGGAATCAGCAAAGATTGCACAATACCTTGCTCGGGCTTTTTCAGACATCAGGCACACATGTGTTACATAGACATATATGTAGTCAAAACACCCTCTCACACTAAAATAAAAATAAGAATTGAAATAAAAATGTTGTAAACTAAAAGTAACGCTTAAGGTGTAGCAACAAAAAGGAAGGGAAGCATACAGATCAAAAATTATGAGGGCAGGAACAAATATCGAGAGAGGGACAGACAAAGAGAAGATAAAGGGAGAAAAGTTGAAGGAAGAAGAAAGAGACAGAGCTCTATCTAGAAAGACCTCTTTTTGAGTTGTGACTCACAACCTCCCATGCTCAGACTTGAGCAGGGGTTAACGGTAAAGCTGGTGGACTCCTGACTTTCCTCTGCCTTGTGCTAACAGTAGATATGTACTTGACAAGGGCCTGTGTCTACCAGAGTCATCCTCATTTCAGGAGCTTCTCCTCTGTGCATCCAAACGTTTTTACTGGTCATAATTGACTGTGTGTAGTCTGGCAGATCCTCCTCCACACCAAGACGCCTCACTTTATATGGAGTGGCTGGGGGCTGTCTCCCAAATATGTCGAAAGAAGGGGAAGCCCCAGCATTGAGAGCTGTGAAGGCAGAGGACGACCTTATTGCTTTGACAAGCCATTAAGCATCCATCACTCTGTTGGAGTAAAACATCTGTGGTTACCAAGGAGTGGGTTGGAGCTTCAAAGTTCACTCTACAGCAGTGACTCATGCAGTAGGTAGCTGGCTCCAGACTGCTGACCAGATTGGTCTGCCTGCTGACCTCCAACTCGGGGCTATCAAACTTCAGAATTACCTCAGATGACATGGTCTGATACCAGGTTCCTTTAGTATGCACTGGAATGTCCCAGTTGGGCCTTCTGCCTTCAGCTTTTTAAGACTGGTTTCTGTGGCCCTTTCCCATCTACAGCTATCTCTTAAGAATTATTTCATTCTATGGCTGAATTAAGTTGAATTCAGGCTCAGACTATTCCCTCTTCTCAGGCCCGTAGGGTAAGTCAGTTTTAAATAATGATCCCCTCTTTAGATGGCACTTGGCCACAGCCCTCTGAGTTGGGAGGACCCTTCACCTGCCAAGCCAGGTGTGCCACTGTCTCCGCAGCTGGATTTGAGGCCTGCGGGACTAGTGGGCTTGTTCCGAGAGAAGGCCTGACACTTTCATTGCACTGGGGCTGTCTGGCTCCGTTTTGATGAGGCTTGCGTTTGCTGTCTGCCCCTGGGGAGCTGCCTTTAATCTTGTCCCTGCTCTGCCTTGTTTTTCTCTGCACTTGTCAACTGCCCCATCCTTCCTTTTGTGGATTCCCAAAGCACCTTCCTCCCTTTACAACAGAATACTTTCTCTAACCCAGATTCTGCACCATCTTATCTAAAACTGCTTCAAACAAACAAATGCACATCAAGACAGTAACGACCACGAACAACAACCCACAGAATTAGCGTAATTTCAAGATAGCAAAGATGTTAAAACATCTGCAACCCCAAAGATAAGATCTGTGAATAAATTTCTGTTCAGTTGGTGAATGGGCTGCTGCGTGTTCTGGGTCCCTGGCCATACTCAAAACACAAATACCACGTTTGGACTAAAGGTCAGAGAAAATAAAAATGTAACTTGTTCCCAATTTAAGTTTGTGAATACCCAGTATGCTAGTCTATTCATGCTGCCACGAGAACATATCATAGATTAGATGGCTTATAATCAGCAGAACTACCTCCTCACCCTCAGAGACTAACTATAACATGACAATGAGGACCAAAGTATAGAGTGTGGGACACTTTCTGGTGGCTCGCAGGAAGCAGTAACTTTCGGTCTTCAATGGTGAAATTAGTGAGTTATTTCTCTGAAGTTTATAAGGACACAAGTCTCATCCCAGGGGTCTCCACTCCCATCATGTTGGTACATCTCAGAAGCCCTACCTACTAACACTATCAAACTCGCGGTTAGGATTTCAGCATATGAATTTGTTGAACGTCTAGGTTTAAGAACATCTAAGACACCCTTAAGAATAGGAATCCTCATATTAGAGCACACAAGAGAATTACACACAAATCTTGTTAAAACCCAGACTCTGGGCCCCATTTCCAGCGTCTGAATTAGGAGGTCTAGGTGTGGCCAGGAAACAAAATGTCCACTTTGTACAAGTTACCAGGGCTGTTGCTGCTGTTAGTCCAACTTTGAGAAAATTAAGGTGAAAGAAAGTTCTTCCCTAAAACTAGGGGATCTTGGCATCTCAGAAATTGTGTCCAAAGTTTCCAAATAGAGCAGAGAGAACTATTGCTCTCACTGTTCAAATCTCACTCCACATCAACGGGCTGTTTCTCACCGGTTAACTTCTCTAGGACTCTGTGACAAGCTCTTGGAATGTGTGGAACTGCCTTGCATATCTTCCTCTCCCGTGGTTACCACCCCTGATCATAGCAGAACATATGCCCTACATGAATCTGTCCGGGTAGCCTCACTGTCATTCTCTTCATGCCTTCTGCACGGAAGGCTTTGGGATTCACTTGCTGATTATGCCATCTGTGAACCCTTATTTAACCATACCCTGCATTAGTTTTTATTCAATCCAAGTACAGACGGCTCTTGTTGAGATGTTTATATTATAAGAGACAGAAAATCGAGCCTGCTGTATTTGTAACTTGGGGTGTAATGGCTCAAAATTATGTGTGCCTCCCAGTGCAGTTGGATGCTGAAATTCCTCGTGCCACCAAGCCTCTCTGTTCCACATAACCTGACCTGGCTGTATTTTGTTCTTCTTGATGTGTTCAATTGTCCTCAGGGTCGAATGTCATTTTAGTAGGAGAAATGGCCATGCTGTTCTAGAATATTTTTGAATTTCTGCTATTCCGAGAAATATTGGAGGCTCTTCTTGGAGCTGAAGTATGTGAAATAGTGTCACTTTCTCATGAGCTGGAAGGAGACAAATCCAGAGGAAATTACCACATTATTGCCATTGGGCAAAAGATTGAATACATTTTGGTCTTGGCCATTCTTACAGGTGTAAGATGGAATCTCAAAGTTATTTTGATTTGCATTTCTCTGATGGCTAAGGTTGTTGAACATTTCCTTAAGTGTCTTTCAGCCATTTTAAAATCCACAGTGTTTGGCTCACAGAAGTCACCTGGTCCATTTTATTTTTCATTTCTACTAGAGGGAAATCAGGCATCATTCAGCTGCTAGGGGTGCAACTTTCTGGGATGCCGTACTTGCTTTGCCCCTCTCAAATTATTCCCACACAATTAGTTATCATAACCATGCACCAACCGAGCTTTCTCTTCCATATTCTTCTCCATGTTCTTTTATATGCTCAGAAATCTAGAAAAAAAATGTCCTTTGAACAATTTCTTTCTCATTCTCATGTACTCTCTTGGAACTCAAACAGCTATTTCAACTCTTTTCAGCCTATTGTAAACTTTGACACGAAGCTCTTGAGGTGAGGTGTGGGAGCATAAGTTGGTGATTCTAGTGCGGAACCCAGTCATCTTCACCGGGTGAGAGAGGAGTCCTCTAATGGTTTACTGTATGATATCCTCACATAGCTCTCTGTATCACATCAGGGTGACCCACTGAACAGGCCTGTCCTTTTCTATCTCGAACATGTTTAAGGAACAAGGACATTCCCTCACTGTTATTGATAATGAGATGCCCTGTTGACAACCCCTTCCAAACGAAGAAGCAAAGGTTAACTTCTCTCCCCAGTGGCTGCTAAGAAAGACCCAAAGAGGAGTCGTGACAGTTGTGCCTGTTTCTCGTCTCCAGTTTGCCTCCTTTTAGCTTTTGGTAACCCCCTTGTGAGCACAAGTTTATCCTGGGATAAATTCACTTGCTTTGATTTGCTTATAAGAATGCTATGGAAAATGAGATCAGCATCAAAGCCATAGCTGAAATCCAGACTGATCACGATCTTGCCTTCGTTTACCACCTTGGACTGTGGATCCAGCACAAGAAGGAATGAGATGTCGTGGTTGCAACTCACAATCATTTTGTCACAGAGGCTGAAAACTGATAGATGATTTCCTCAGGTACATTCCAGGCCTTGCAGTAAGACACAGGGCTTTAGAATCACCAAGGGTGATTCCTTTCTTCTTTATTACATTTTGCAGTTGGTTTGTTTGTGCCAGTCTTCAGAGGCTTGCTTTGTGCTCTACAAACTTTTACAACATCAAGGAAAACTCAGTTCTCCTCAGCCACTTCGTGTCGCCAATGCACAAAGAGCAAAATGGTATAAGATATGTGAGGCCTACTTTTTGCATCCATCTTTCCAGGTATTCTCCTCGTTGTTTTAAAAATTGGAATACCTTAGTTTAGATTTTTGCCATCTCTCTCTCTCTGTATTTTCTTAACAGCCAATGACTGATCTTCTTTTCATAAAATTCTTTCTAACTTAGCATGTCCACTAAACAACAAAATAGAATAAAAAGAGCAAGCAAGCAAACAAATAAAAAAATCCCCAAAAGAAATTCCACAGATCAAAAAAAAACATGAATTGAACCAGAATTAAACAAAACCTATGTGTATAAAGTGAGTACATGAAGGGTTGAAGGGGAGGCTTTTATTATAGACATGAGGGAGAGTACAGAGAGGTACCTGGGAGTCCAGAGCAGGGAGAGAAAGTATAGACTAAATATGACCAGTGGACTGAGCAGAGCCAAGTGGGGGGTGGGGGAAGGAGGTTGTGGGGGCAGTTAGAAAGGAGGAGGGAGAGAGAGAGACAAAGAGAGAGAGAGCAAAAAGCAAACAGCAGAATACCATAGAAAACAAAAGAGAGGGACAAAAAAGAGAGACAAAAGAAAAGGAACCAAGAAACTGCATGGCCAGTAGGCTAGAGTTATATGGGAGTGAGAAGCTGAGGGAAGGGAAGCCCTTGAGCTGGAGAAGTTTAGGTTGGGGGTGTCCTGAGAAGTCCTAAAGAGCAAAAAGGTCTGACTGAAGAGCAATCATTCCCCTGCCCCCGCTTTGGTATGCTAATAGGCACTACAGATAGCCATTTGTTTCTTTTAGATCTGAGGAGAGCAAGGACACAAAATGAGTCACATGACCACATTGCAAGTTTTCCTTGTCCTCCTTGAGGCTACGGGGGAAGATGAAAACTTGTCTTCAATATCCAGTCTGTGGCTTCCCACCAGCATTCCTTCCTAGCATCATACACTTGAACCCACCAATTTTCTCCCAATCACAAAGATAGAATAGCACCCATATTTCTTACAAGTCTTTAATACAGAAACAGCAAAGTACTAAGGGCTAGTCTGCTGGCTTCCCTGGCCCAGTGGCTCTCCAGCACTTGGGGCATGAGGCCACAAAAATGGCTGGTCAGTGGAGAGCAGACTAAGCTAGATAAATTATGTGCTTTGGTCCAATTAGTTGAATCCATTCATTCCATTTTTATTTATTTATTATGTATACAACATTCTGCCTCCATGTATACCTACCTGCTGGAAGAGAGCACCAGATCTCATTACAGATGGTTGTGAGCCACTATGTGGGTGCTGGGAATTGAACTCAGGACTTCTGGAAGAGCAGCCAGTGCTCTTAACCACTGAGCCATCTCTCCAGCCCCATTCATTCCATTTTTAAAGACTTACTCACTTCGAAGTCTTTCTTAAGGCAGGCATTCTTGCTGCCGTAGCTCTGTGCCATTGCTGGGTTCTGTTTAATTTGATGGCACTGAGGGATGGTGGGGGAGATAGGCACTGGCTGACGACCAGTGAAAGTAGAAAATGAATTTCAGCTGCTCCACACTTTTACTCCAGATTCGTTCAAGGGCACAGGACTTGCCATTTGATCTACGGAACGTGACATTTAATGAACACAAGAAAAATCTAGGTCAGTGAGCTAGAATAGAGGCTGAAAATGGCCTCTTTCTGCCTGCCAATTTAGGAGTGGCCGAGGCTGCTGCCTGCCCAATGTGCCATAGGCATACATGTCTCCGCTAGTCTCTGACTGCAGATGGTGTGCCTTGTTTGGTTGCTGAGGTCAGCTCAGGGTGAAGAGATCCCATGGCACAAGCTCATACTCAGTGTCTAGCTGCTGCACGGTCCTGGCTCCCACAGACCCTGATGGAAATGGGTGAAACAGGTGCATGTCAAAGTTGGTATTAAGCAGCTTAGCCCTTTGTTTAATGAGCGGGTGACCTCATTTTATATTACCTCATTAATCCTGTCAGATGTTAGCATGGTTCTACTTTGAATGTGATGAAGGCGAAGGTCGCCATGAAGACAATATAAACACAAAGCCCCCCTAAGGGCTGGAAGAAGGAAGCCTGGGAGATGCCAAGGGCCTACAGCCAGGCTAGCCCGTCTCTGAACTTCATCCTTCCATCTCCTTGCCACTGCCACTATAAACACCCTGCTTAGCGGCAAGCTGGGAGTGGAAATCTCAGTGGGGCTGGCCTATATCCAAGGGAATGGCCTTGAGCAATTTAGTCCTGAGTCCCTTCCCTTCCTTCTCTCCCTGTTTCACTCAGAAATGCACAGAAGTGCTTTCTATTCCCAGAGTGATCCCACTGGCTGCAGCTGCAGACCATGGTCCTATTCCCCTCAGGCCCCCTAACTGCCTACTCAACTCTCCTTCCCTCAGGGTCCCTATTCCTTTAGTCATCTCACTTAGAAGAGTCTTTGGATCCTCTCTCATAAACTCAGGCACAATCAAGGGCTTCCCACAGGTGCCCAACACTCTGTGACCTGGGTGAGAGGGAGAAAGGAATGGCCAAAAGCAAACACACGCTTGTGAGCTGCCTGATAGGCCAGCCTTCTGCTATGCCAGTCAATCCAGCCTTGCTGTGGACCCTAGCCCGTGGGACATCCTCTTTTCATGACTCAACTCCAGGTGCTTGGGTCTTTGCAGAGCTCTCTCCAGGTACAAGCTGAGGAGATTTTCCTATTGCCTCTCAGGCCAGCTTTGAATTATAAATAAGCCAGGAGCCTCAGAGCAGCCAAGGGGCTTGCTGTAAGGTTATTTGCAACCCAGGCTCTATCCCAATTCTCCTATGATGACTTTCCCTTTTAGAAAGCCCACCGGTTGCCAGGTCCCCCTCTCCTGCTGCGGGTGCCCAGGCATTAACACTTAGTGTAAGTGAAAACCATGGCCTCCCCTCCCCCCTTTCCTAATAGAAACACCATAGATAAAGAATGACAGACTAATCTATTGCATATACTTATTGTGTGGATGTTGTTTTACATGACTAGTCTTTGAAAATATAACTGTATCACTTTGGGAGAACGACCAGAATAGCATGTCACTGTGGTGGAGACAAGATGAAAACTGTGACCAGCTCTGTGTGTACCATTGGTAAACTAGTAGTGAGGCATGTCTTATCCTATGTACAGTGTCTTACTTCTAGTCACCACAAGTCAGAGTTTTATTATCTTCCAATGAAGAAACAAATGGAGGGTCAGGGCAATTAAATTATGTGACCAAAGGCCCATGGCAGGCAAGTCGGACCCTCTGTCTTGGTCTACTGTCATGGCCTCTCATGTGATGCTTCTCATGTTATCTCTATACTTAGTTTCAAACGACAAAGAAAGTCAGGAGTTTAAATTTTAATTTTTTTAAAAGAATTGCAAAGGGGCCTCGCATCTTAAGTTTCACGGGAAATCCATGGAATCTGTAAACTTCTGGATGTGAAGTAATACATTGGAAACAAGGCTCCGTAGTAGATTAAGGGCTTTTCCACAGACGTGGCATTCTAAAAATAGGACATTTACTGTTCTCTTAGCTATGTCATAAGGATATTTACTTCCCATCTTGCTTTTTGTAAGTCCCAAGGTGTCATTGGCGATGTAAAGAAAGCAACACCCCTGGGGTTCACGTGGGCTTAAAACTCCATTGCTTTCTTCCTCACAATGGAATTTTCACTGTAGAAAGAACTGAGTTCATTTCTTTGGCTTCATGGATTTGGAAATCAGGGAACAGAGTTGTTGGTAAAGGAAGAAGGGATGTTTAGACATTTGTAGAATCTCTGTGATCTTGAAAATATTATCTTCCATATTTTAACCAGATAAAGGCACCCGCGTACAAGAACAGGGCAGTAGTAACTGAGCTACCAGCTAAGAATTCTTAATCATGGACAGTCCATGGATGGTTGAGTTATCACATCACATTACATGAAGATGTTGTAATAGTGCAAGTTAGAATTGTGGATCTCTAAGTCGTGATGAGAGAATTACCCATGACACACTCACATCCAAGAACACTGCTTCGAGAACCTTCCAAGTGACTTGATGGCTTTCAATCAGGTCTGTACTGTGTTCGCTGCTAGGGAGGAAAACCCAGAGACATGCAATCACGTCTGATGTTCATCACCATTTTGTCATGGTGCCTGTCCTCTTTCTCCCCTGGCTTTGTCCCGCACGCATGGCATTATACTCAAGAGATGCCTTCTTCAGTTCTGTTTCCCACCGGTTCATGCTATGTCTTGTCACATCAATTAACGTTTGATACAGCTTGACTGGGGTGCTCTGTAACTCAAGCCAGTTAATAGTAAGACCCAGAAGTGCCTGGTGGATTGTGGGTGTAGAGCTGGGGTTCAGGGCAGCAGGCTAGGGTTTTTTTGTTTGTTTTGTTTTGTTTTTGACAATTGCTGCAATTTGGCAACCAGCAAATGACAAGGGAAGCTCTTCCCTCATGAAATGTGAGAATGTTCTATTTGTTTTATTTCCCCTGCTACTGATTACCTGGTCAGGAAAGCTGTGCATGAATCCTTCAGTTGCAGACATTTTAAATAGCTGTATTTTATGCCTCTGGTATTAACAAGGTCTGCGACAAGAGGAAATGCATAGATCCTGGTTCATAATTATGAGGAGTTTTAATTTCAAGTTGACAACACTGTGGCATTTAATGAAGCATGAGGTCTTTCTAATAGCGGCCCCCTGTGTGATTGGACAAGCCACATGCCGGTGAAGCTGGTCCTGTGTCTGCACCTCAGGCACACAGATTGCTCTCTGGCTTGGAATCATATGCAGGGGTGTTCTCGTCTTTTAGAAAATGTACCCTGCATGATGGTGCACATTTCTGATGATGGCTTATCTTGCCAGACACAAGAGGGAGAAGAGGAACATCATTATAGCTGCATTCAGGGATATTTCAATCGGTGCTGATTGCTACTTCTCCTTAAAGCACAGCAATTTGCTGCGCAGATTCTGTAGTGGCGAGAACGGCACCCACTGCTATTTCCTACCTCTGTCTACCTCCCTCTCCTGCCTGCAACAGTGCTTTGATTCCTTTCCTTCTGTTTTGGATTGGCACATAACGCTCGGGGCAAAAGATTGCCTCCCTTACATTTTTACATTCCTGCTTTTATTCTGAAATGAATCTCCTGGCTTCATTTTCTTTTATTGGTCTTCTGTACAATGACAGCAGCAGCGTACTGCCCAATTAATTGGTAGAATTTATGAACTCGGAGAACTGACCCCTTTTCTTTGAGTTGTGAGGTGTGTGTGTGCGCGAGTGTTGATGTGTGTGTCTTTATGTACATCTCCATCCAAACACATTTTGTAAGCTGCAAATGAGCTAGAACAAAGTCATTTGCTACATAAACACATGGCTTTGCAATTTGCTGAAATTTCCAAAAGTACAGTGTGTATGAAACAGGAAAAAAAAAAGAAAGAAAGAAAATGGAAACAAAAGAGACCGTGCAGACCAAATATTTTCTTCTTCAGAACGCAATAATGAATTCAAATTTCCAGTTTCAAAACAAGTTAAGTAAGAGTACTTTAAATCCTAAAAGATTCCGTCCGTGAATGAGGTCCCAGGTCCTCTCAGAACTGACAGCATTTTAGCAGCTGGCACCAGACACCTTGCACTGCTCTGCCTTTGATGCAGCCACCCTGCCTCTGGATATCTGAAAAAGAAATTACCCAATTAAGATGTAATGGCTCTCCAGCCTTCCCAGGCTGGGAATGAGAGGAGGCATATTTACAGTCACTGCGCACAATAACTTTATCCAGCTACATCAAATCAGCAAGGCTAAGTTAGACCTGCCCTGATGAGGAGAGTTGAATATGCGTCTGAAGACAAGGGAAAAGACTAGGAAACGGATGCAACCTAGGGCTAGGGATATGTAGGGAGATGTTCACTGGACACAGGTTTGGGGTGAAGAGCCAGGTGGCGATGCAGAAAGGCTACCCAAGGTGATAATCACCTGCCCCCCAGACAGGTGCTTCTGCTGATAAAAGGAATGTAGTTCTAAGGGGGAGCATCTGCTAGGCCACAGAACAAGGTATTTTTAAGCAAAACCTATGCATAGCAAATTTAAGAGATTATAATGCTTGGGGTGGTTCTCGGGTACTTGTTTCTAATCACCTTTAATTTTAGTCTGCTTTCTGCGGAGAAATCCATTTCTTTTTCAAAACCTGAGTACTCTTCATGTATATAAAGGCTAGTAGACTCTGATGTCACTGACGCCAGGCTTCTATTCCTCCAAAGACCAGGCATGAGGTGGGCATGTGGGGCAGGTGTGTAGGCAAAGTATTTTGTCTGGACCATTGGTCAGCTCTGTCCCACCAGCTGCTCCCAAATAATCACGTAGAGACTTCTTATTAATTATGAAAACTCGGCCAATAGCTTAGGCTTGTTTCTAACTAGCTCTTATAACTTAAATCAGCCCATTTCTATGAATCCATGTCCTGCTCCTAGGCTCGTTTACCTCATCTATGTACTTTCTGTGCTGTTTCTTCCACATCTGGCTGGTGACTCCTCCAATCTTTCCCTTCCTCTTCTCAGCATTTTACCTGCCCCCAAAATTCAGCCTATCTCTTGGCCATTTGCCTTTTTAATTGAACCAATGATGGTGGCATTTATTCACAGTGTAGAGGAATATTCTATACAAGCAGGCTGAAGATTTCAGATCCTCTTCTCTTTACTATTCTTGTTTGCCTGCCTTACGGGGATTGTAGAACTGGTACGGAGAAGGGACTTGAAGTCTCTTGTACCAGGGAGACTTTCAGCCTTCTGTGTGTGGAAGAACAAGAGCAAACATTGGTGTGAATGCAAAGCACCAGCTAATCCATGTCCTACTTCCCCTATCGTGTTCAGGAAGCAGAGAAGGTCCCCCTCTGCCAAGATGAACAGAAGCAAAAAGCCTCTGCAAGGTGAAGGGAGGAAAGATGTTTGCTCCAGGGACTGGAGCAGGGAATGTCTGCTGCAGGTAGATGTCAGGTAGAGAAAGGCTCAGCACAGCAGAAGATGCCTGATCAGCACAATCCACGGGTTCTGGGGTGGGGTGGGGAAGGTGACTTCCTGTCAGTCTGCCTTGCAAGCTTACATTTTAAAATTAAGAGTTTTGGAAGCTTCTCTGTCCAATGAGGAGCCCCATTAGTCATGTGACTGCCGATAGACGATACACACCAATGACAGAGGTTTACCTTGAAAGAGAGATAGATAACGAGAGGTTTGCATGCATTACAAATAGACATCTTAATATTTCGGGTAAATAGGGTAAATAAGATCAGTTTATAAAATTGAAAGTACCTGCTTTTAAAAAAAATGTTTTTATGAGGTTATAAGGAAAAGCAAACCTTGAATGGCACTGCTCCTCTTGCATTATTCCTCTTGAGCAGCGCATCTCGAAATAGTCCGGTCCCTAAAGTATGTGAACAAGGAAAGACCAGGAAGGGGTGTTCCTCTTCCTATGTGTATAATTATTTGATCTTGCTATAGTAATTGCCGCCACACCTCTCATTCAATTACCCCAGGCCAGAAAGAAACGGCACGTTCCAGAAGGGACTATCTACAGCTGTCAGTTCCTCCATGCCTGTGATCCTGCAAAGGAAATATATTGACAAGGCACTGACACCTGGCAGCTCTCTCATCGTCCTTAAAATATGGGGAGGGACTGGTTCTGTGATTGAGCACAAAATGAGAGCTACTCTTTTTCACCATCTTCCAAGCAGGTGGTACTATGTGCCAGCAGGCTATTTATGCAGGGAAGCCAGAGCAGAGACAGGAGGAAAGAAAAAGACAGAAAGCTAAAAAGACCTCTTTCCTTAAAGTCCCTGATTTCTTAGGAACATATAGAGCAGGAAAAGGCATTCCATGTCAGTATGTGTTCATTTTCTAAATCCCTTCAAAGCTCTTATTAAAAACAAAACTTGATGCTATTAGTAACATACTTTTGAGTGTGTTCATTTTTATTATGTAGAAAATCAGAGAAAGCTGTGTCCTCATCTTCCAATGCTTCCTTAGCATTCTTAAATGCTTCTGTGATTTGAACAGATTTATTTTCATTTAGGAGTAGGAAACTGACATTCTGGTTTTTCAGTTTTTTTGTTTTGTCTTTGTTTTTGTTTGTTTGTTTGTTTTATCAAGACAGGGTTTTTCTGTGTATCTTTGAAGCCTGTCCTAGAATTCGCTTTGTAGCCCAGGTTGGCCTCAAACTCAGAGATCTGCCTGCCTCTGCCTTTGCCTCCCAAGTGCTGGGATTAAATGCATGCACCACCACCACCCAGCTGAAAACTAAATTCTTCAGATGCTATCACAGAACATGAACTTAGGGCTAAGCAGGGACTTGAGTCTACTCTCAAGACTATGACAGATCAGGATGTTACCTCTGCTCACTCAAGCTTAGCACTTGGCTGTTTTCTCTCAAAGCCTCTTAAAGAAATTTGTCCCCCAATTCCTTAAGAGCCATAAGAACAAGTGCACTTTGGGAGACAGCACTCACATGACTTCCACTTGAAATCAGCTGGGTTTACTCCTGACAATGGCTGTGATGTGGATTAGAGTATGATGTCATGTTATGAACCAACCAAGGTCCTACTGCAGGACTTCTCAAGCAGGTCACTGGACTGTTTCTACAAGATCTGATGTTCTAGGTCTAAGACATGCTGCCAAGCATTACTTCTTCCTAGTTTTTGGCCGTCCCCATTGCTGCTACTTGTTCAGATGCCACAGATCTGCTTCAGGATGCCATACATGCCAGAGTCACAGCAACAGAGGACATGGAAGTGCAAGAGTAAGAAGAGTTCTATGGAAACATATGTTTAGAAGTTAAGCAATTAATCAAAGGGATCAAGGAGTCTGTGGGATATAGAGGATTTTTTTTTGAAAAAAAAAGAGAATTTCAAGACTGTGGGAAGGAGAGAAGGGGAGGGGTACCAGGAGAAAGAGAGAGAGTTAAAACAAAGAACCTTTGATGTCCAGTTTTTCAGAGTAGAGTGACAGAGTGGATCGATACCAGTCTCCTGTTGTATACATATTAAGAATCATCAAACAATAAAAAGGTCATTAGTTAGCTATTTAAATGTTTGCAGTGTTTCCCTGATAAAGGGCAATGACTGTTGATCATCATGGTTGAAGTCATTTAAAAATGTCTACACAATTACCCAAATTGACAGTGTGGGCAGACTCTTGTGCCTTCCCATGCTGTGACCAAGCAGTAGGACTTCACAACAGCCTTCATGAAATTCTGAGAGGGAGTCACAATGTTCAGGGAAAGCAATTAACTAGAGAGACTTCTTCCCATGACATAAATGCTAATAGAGTAAAGTGGACCGCCTGCTGCCCCAACCCAGCCAGAGGAAGGGAGCTTCCCACTTTAGAGATGTCCTCTTCTATCTTCTTTTCTTCTTAGACTCTTATTATTTTCTCTATGTGATCCCAATTGTTTTGTTTTTGTTGTTTTTTTTTCCTAAGAAGTCATAGGATGACGAGTATATTATGGTCAAAATTTAAATTACCCCGAACACATTAGCTTTAAAAAAGAAATCACCCCCTTGTTTCAAATGCAGGACAAATGAACATTTCAAACTAATGAGGATTTGAGGCATTAAGTTGTTCAGTATGACACAGTGAAACAGTTTGGTAATTACAAAGCAGCTTGCTACTTGGGAGTCATTTTACACCAAGAGGAGAGCAGGAACCAGTTTCAGAGGCAAGAATCTGCAGTGGCTGGCTGTGGGCAGGGAAGGGAGGTGGTACCTTATTCCTCACGGCCCACATGCACTCTTGCACAGCCTCAGCATGATTTTGGAATGAGCCTCCTTTCTGCCCTGCTCAGTTAAAAGTTGGAAGGAGTGAAGCTGTAGAAAGCTATGGCTAGCACTTTTTTTTATGAGCAAAATTTATAGAGTAACGTATCTACTTTTAGCATGACTATTGTTAAACTTGAAGATCAAGCGAAGTGACACCAAGTATATTGCTTTATCAATTGGATTCGTTCGAATGAAAAATGCTGATCGGGCCCTGTCTATCCCTTGGGTGCCAAAACCCTACTTCAACTCTTGAATAGCCGATACATAAAAGTCAAATTCATTATAATTTGTAGCTTTTTTTTTCTTGAAGAAGCACGGGGTTCTCAGTACATCAATATCAACTCTTAAATCCACATCGAATGGAGAGGGTACAGCACAGTAATTCAATCTCTTTACACTTAATATGGTCAGGAAGGGAGAATGAAAACAGCCTCTTGTAAAATGATGGAAAAAACAGGATGCAATCACTCTGATGGAGCAGTGCAAAGGAGTCATTTTACACCAGCCGTTACCAGGGCAACAAAATACAGTGAGCCCTATACATCTAACAGGTGACATTTTAGCTAAGAAATTGCTTCTTTGGTATTTTTTCTGTCTATGAAAAACAATGTTACTGGCGTTTTCACTTGTCACGTACTATAGGGCAACATGTTCTTGCTGACAGACCCATAATGGAAAAATAGAGCAGTTAAATAGTATTTGAGTCTAACTTTCTGGATATATGCTAATATGCGCCATACAGGGGGTTTCAGACACTTTCAAGGGACTAAAATCTCTGCATACAATCGAGCATGCAAATTGGGTTTTAGGTAAGGGAAAAATACTTAACACCGGTTCCAAAGTAAGGCATGAAGTCCTAAGCACACTTTAAAGAACAGGATCATGGTTACCATCTCACATAAGATCCACTAGCTGTGCAAACTTTATAATCTCCAGATGTCTTAAGGGGGAAACCCAGCAGCAGTGGTTCACACCTGGAGTTGTAACACCAGAGATGCAAAGTCAGGATTATTGCTGTGAGTTCAGAGTCAGTCGGGACTATAAAGTAAGTTCCAGGCCAGCACAGGTTGTAGAATGAGTTCCTGTCTCAGGAAAGACAAAGGGGAAGCAAACAAAAACATCAGAACATGACAGAGTGGTATTTTATCTTTAGTTTACTTCAGTAGTAACCTAGCATCGAAAAACTGTAAGAAATAAACAAAGATTTTTTTTTAAGAAACCTTGTTAAGAAACTCCCAAACAAGGAAAGAAATCAGATATAATAAGGAGAATTTAGAGAAAGAGAAAAGTACATAGAAGTGTTTGTGCTGTATGTTCATGTGTGTCTAAACAGGGAGGTGAAGCCAAATGCCAAGGAAATGGCTTTTCAAATGGTTCTCTGGAATCTTCCCTGCCACCTCTTTCAGCCAGTACTTCTAGCCCACCCCCATTCCTTTGTGACTCCCCATCCACCGCACTACCACTTTCTATCCACAGCTGCCATACTTGGGACTCAAGGACTCTACAGCCACTACGCGTAGGTGGAACTCAGAGCCGCTCTTGCCTCCACACTTGACTAGGGCCCAGATTATGAGAACAACAACCAAAAGTGGAACACTCACCAATAAAGGCAAGGTCAGCTGTCTACATCAAGAAAAAGCATATGCCTTGGTTGCCAATATCTCAGCACAAAAACGTAAGCATGACTAATCAAGATAATATGTCTCCGCCTGAAGCCAACAATCTTATTATAATAGACCCTGAGAAAAGCTATTTAGCTGAAGCACAAGACATGGACCTTAAAAGAGCAATTATGAATGTGTTCAAGGATCTTTAATGAGGTATGACATTTTGATTCTGAAAACACAGTTGAATGAAATAATAAAAAAAATTCAAAATTTGAAAGTAGAATTTAACAAAGAAATAGAATCGCTGAAGAAAAGCCAAAGTGACATTTACTTAAAATGAGCAACTTAGAAATTCAAACAAAAAGGTCAGAGGTAAGCCACTCCAACAGATTAAATGAAGTGGAAGAGAGAATTTCAGGTCTTGAAGGCAAGCTAGAAGAAATAGTCTAGTCAAAGGAAATGTTAAATCTAATAGAAAAAGGGGAAAAAAAACAATTCAGGCACAGTGTCCAGGAAATATGGGACACTTTGAAAAGACAAAATTTACAAATAATGAATATAGGGGAAGGAGAAGAAACCCAGGTCGATGGTGTATAAAATACTTTTTAAACAAAATCATAGAAGAAAACCCCCCCAATCTAAAGGAAAATATTCCTATAAAGTCATAGAGCTGGCCTGAAATTTAGAAGGGCTCGACACATGCTTACAATTCCTGGATTTTCTCATCCTGAGAGCAGCAGGAATTTGGTTGCTCCCCCACCTTGCCCAGGCAGAGCTCAGCACTTAGGCTTCCCCTGGTGGATGTGTACCCCGATGCACATAGTAACTGATAAGCTCTTGCTTCTCCAAGGCGACAGGAACTGGTTGCTGTTTATCTGACCTCTGGAACTTACCAAGCCTCTGAGTATGCAAGTGTTCTTGCCTCAACCAATGACATAGCGACCATATGGGCCCCACCAGCCATTCTTCCTAGGGTATAAATGTCCCTTGTCCACTCTGAATAAATAAACAGCTGCTCGGAATCAGCTTTTGGCCCCACCCTTCTGGGCCCCATTTCTGCTCCCCAGTCGGGCTAAGGCTCAATCGTCTGGCCATGCCATGGTGAGGGTGGACTTGGGCTTGACATCAAGGTACAAGAGACATGCAAAACTCCAAACAGAGAGGGCCAGAAAGGAAGCCTTCCAGGATACACAGTAATCAAAACATTAAATTTATAGAGAAAAGAAAAGATATTAGAAACTTAAGGGGTAAAGACCAAGTTATATATAAATATATATTCATTATAATAACACCCAATTTTTTCAATGGAAACTCTAAAAGTGGGAAGGGCCTGAATGGATGTGCAACAAAATCTGAGAGACCACAGATGCCAACCTAGACTACTATACCCAGTAAAACTATCAATCACAACTGATGGAGAAAGAAAAACATTTTATGATAGAAAAAAAACTAAAGCAATTTCTGTCTGAAGAGGTTAATCACATAAAATTGAAACAAAGACTAATCCCAAAACAATGAATAAAAATACCATAACAACAAAATAATAGGAATTAATAAACAACATGCAATGGTAACTCTCATGATGGAGGAAGGTCATTGGTTAATTAAATAAAGAAACTGCTTGCCCTGATAGGGTAGAACATAAGTGGGTGGAGTAAACAGAACAGAATGCTGGGAGGAAGAGGAAGTGAGCTGAGAGACGCCATGCTCCCCTCTCCCGGACAGACGCGATAGCTCTGCTCTCTGAGGCACACGATGAAGCGCCTACCCAGGATGGACGTAGGCTAGAATCTTCCCGGTAAGCATGCCTTGGGATGCTACACACATTATTAGAAATGGGCTAGTCCAGGTGCGAGAGTTAGCCAAGAAGAGGTTAGATATAATGGGCCAAACAGTGTTTAAAAGAATACAGTGTCCGTGTAATTATTTCGGGGCATAAGCTAACAGGCGGCCAGGGTGCTGGGGACGCAGCCCTGCCGCTCCTATTATAACACTCTCATTAACTGCTGAATGGATAATGAAAATGTGGTACATTTATACAATGGGAGTATTATTCATCTTTGGAGGAAAATGGAATTGCAAATTTTACAGGTAATGGATGGAACTAGAATGAATCTTCCAGAGGTAACCCAGTAACAGAAAGACAACCATTTAATGTTTTACATGTGGAAGTTAACTCTTAAGCTTTATGTTTGTGTGTTTTAATTAGAATAATCATGAAGTTTAGGTAACTAGTAAGGGACCAGAGTAGGAGGAGAGGATCTTCCAATGAAAAGGAAATAGAATACAGTGTTATAAAAAGATAAAGTAGAAACTAGAATTGTAGGATTGAATGGGGAAGGGAATGGATTCAATCATGTATTATAAAGTTATAATTACACATACACACTGGAAGAGAAAGAGCTCACCCAAGGAACACACAATTACAAATGAGAGTGGCTATAATAAGGCTTAATTAGACAACAGTGAATTTCTTTTTAAGAATGAGAAATGATTGGTTACAACTCTAGAAAGAAATTAGACTTCTTTGTGTTATTTCTATGCGGTGTTTCTCTCATCCTCTGGGATGTCCTTCGCCACCTCTGTGCATTGGTTTCCAGTGGCTCCCCTCACATGGGAAGTCTTCTCCGTGTGTTTAAATGTGGCAGGCAAGCTGAAGACACACCCTGTGACCCTGGTTCAGAATGGGGGGATTTTAAGATGACAGGGAAGGTGGTGGCATGGATTAGTGTGTATGTAATTTACCAGTGCGTTTAGAACCACGCCGTGAAAGTCAGGATTGATAAGCACTTGAGAGGCTAAAGAACTGAAATATATAGAAAGGTAAAATGTTCAAGAGTGAAGCACAATAAATAAAAACTCAGGGTCAGAAATTGGGGTTCAATCCGAAGATCTGGAAAACAAAACAGCCAGCCACTGGCTCTTGCCTCGACCTCAGTCTGAAATGGTGATCCTGCCTACCGGAATCTCAGAATGAGACTGTGAGTGAGAACTGTCTCCTCCTGCCTTATAAACCTCTCTAGGTCTGGGATTAACGGCGTGCATCACTGGGATTACAAGCATGCACCACTCGATTTCTATGGCAACTAGCGGCTACTGGGAATAAGGTGCATGTCATTGTGGCTACTGGGATAAAGGTGTGTGTTATCATGGCCTGGCCTGTAAGGCTGACCAGAGGGACTGTTTTACTCACATATCTGCAGGCAAGCTTTGTTTATTAAACTCCAGTGGAAACACCACTACACAAGACTATGCGACAACACAAGGAAAGTAATTTTCATTCAGAACTGAAAGCAAATTGGAAGATGGACGTTTGTGTTTTCTGAAGTTTGGCTATCTTTCAGTGACTCTTTGATCTGAGCACCTGATTCAGAACCTGATTCAGGGTAGTTTCAAATTTGAGCTAAAAATGTGAGAGATTTCATAAAGAGAATAAAAAGCACAAAGTAATCTAAGCAACAACAGAAAGCTCTTTCTGAGAGAAAACTCCTTAATCTGAACTTTGGACCAGAAATACAAGGGCTAAAATATAGTTTCCATCACATAACAGAAAAATTCAAATGTATTAAATTAGAATTTGTGAGCAGATTTTCATGTTCACATACATACTTGGCATCTCCAGTGTTTCATCCAGCATTGTTTCTTATATTCAAGCACACATGATTTTTATTACAAATAGTGCTATCATGTCTGCAATATTGCATTAGCTGGATGATGGCCTCTGCTTATATGATTGGCACAAGCTAACTTCCTTACATTTCTCTTACTAAGAATACAATTGTGGTGGATATGAGCTGGATCAACTTGCTTTGATCTTTGATAGCAAGCAGACGCTATCAGCATCAGGGAGTTAAACCTGTCAGCGCTTTCCTTTGGGACTCACACCTTGGTTCTGGGAAGTTCTCTCCCTTTCTGCAACTATGATATGAAGTCACAGCTTTCTCATCTCAGTTTCATTTTAATACCTGTTCCCCACCCCCTCTGTAACTTGTCTGTAAATCATTATGTACTCGGTAAGGTATATATTTAGAAGACAAATTTTTCTTATAAATTTATAACTAGTTTTCTTTCCTTTTGATTTTTTTTCCTTATTCTTTTCTGTTTTTTCATTTTGGTTGGCAATTGTGAGCTGATGTCACTATGTAGGTCAGAGTAGCCAGAAAGAGTAAACCCCCCTCTGTTTTGCCTCCTGAACACTAGGGTCACAGATGTGAGCCCCCACACCCAAAGTGAATCCTAGCAAAATTTTCTAACAACTGATTTATTAAACAATTAGTTTTCCTTTAGCTTCCAATGTCACCTGCACTCTGTTAGATGGTAGCATGGTGTAAGGTGTTGTCTGAACAAAGCCAGCTCTGCTCCATACAGTCACCAATGTGTCCAAACTGTTGGCGGGAAGCAATCTGAATGAGAAGACATGTTTACTTTCATATGTTGAGTTGAAACCGTAGGAAATGAGACTCTAAAGGTCACTCATTTAGGATTTAGGTTTTCTTACTTTCTTTTCTTTCTTTTCTCCTTTTTGGTGTTTTCCTGAACAAACATTAACTTCACAAATCTCATTTTATGTTTGTGAAGTCAGGTGATGGGCTGCAAGCCTGCCTCAGGTTTATTTTGAATCCTTTTGAAATGTAATTCATTCACAATTCTATCAGGATTCTCATGATTCTAGATTAAATATAATCACATATTTTGAGTAAAAGTTACGTAGAAAATATGTATAAAATACATCAATTAACTCTCTGATGAGATGTAGATTAATATGACCACTGTTAATGAGGATAAGCCACCAGCACTTGCGGTGGAGGAAGAGCAGTGGTGTTTGTTATAATTCTTCAGTGTGCCTGAGATGCGATGTGTGAGAGAAGTGAAATGCACAGCCATCAGAAGCAAGAATACGAAAAGAGAAGGTGGAGACTCAGGGAAAATAATTCAGCGTCTAAAAACCATTAACGTTTAGGAATGGGTTTTCTGACTTTTCATTTTCAGAGAGGAGAAGGCAGCAATGATCGTGAGGAGAAAGGGAAGAGGAAATCTGTAACCTTTAATCTGGACTCAGAAATAGATGAAATAGGCCCTCCATGTACACGTTCCACATCTGTGAATTCAAACAATCAAAGATCGTAAATATTTCTAAAATTCTAGAATGCTCCACAGTCTAAATCTTTCCTTGCTTGACCCTGAATGTTCATGAGTGGAGGCACGGGGCACCCTGCAAAGGCTTTCTTCTTTCCAGATGCTCACAATCTTAGCCTCACTCAGTATAGCCGTCTTTTCTATAACATGCACATTATACGGTATAAGTAATCCAGGGATGATTACAGCGCATAAAAGATGTAAAGGATATGCAAACACAGTTCCATTTATATAAGATACTGGAGCATTATCAGATTTTGTATCCACAGGAGGTCTTGAAGCCCACACCCCACAGATAAAATGAGAGACAGTTGTACAGATAAAATATGTGCCACTGAAAATACGTTTTCATGTTGACAATTTAATTCCAGTAAAATCTGTGAAGGGTATAAATTTTACTTTTCAACTTTATAACAATATAAAATTAGTCATACTAATGATTAAAAAGAACAAGGAACAATTATTTAAACTTTGATCAAATTTTCCTCCCTTTTTGTCCATTTCTCCTATTTCAACAAGTCCTTCCACAACATATTCTAAGTAGATATGAGTCTGCTTTGATGATTGTCCCCGTTGCTTGTTCTGGTATGCTAATGAATGATTACAAGAGTGGCAGATCACTCACTGCCCCCATGTATTCTACAGAGACTAGTGTAGCTTCCTTGACACTCTGTTCCTTTATCTCCTGGGCGTGCAGAAAGACTCCCTAAAGCCGGAGTGTGTCTATCCTTTTTCTTTCACTGCTATTCTGAAGACCCTAACTCATAGAAAACTGTTGATGGGTTATGCGTCTTCATTCTAAGTTATCTAATAGTATGTTGGAAATAGGTACGAGGAGAGAAAAATAGTCTTGCAAAATATGTTGAACCCCAATGACAAGGACAATGAAAAAGAAAATCCAAGTCTGTTTAGCATTCACTGGCATTTGTAAGATTAATGAAATGGTTTGGAGTATAATTGGAAAGAAACCAACAAAAGTAAGACAAACAAGTCTCTCATCAAGGAAGACCATGTACCACCTGCCAAACAAAGCTGTCTTTAAAACAACCAAGTCCTCTTTTTCTTTCAACGACAGAAAACACGAAGAGCTCAAGGGCGTGAGCTTTGAAAGTGTCATGTCCTAGTTCTGACTGAGGGAGAGCTTGGAAACTAGATGGAGCTAAGAGAATAATTGAGATGAGGCAGACATGGGGGACTGGTTGCCGTCAGCACTTGAACATAAATTCAAGAATTATCTCCAGTACTCAAGGTCTTTTTACTCTCTCTTTTCCTAGTTCTTGTCAAACTAGTACAAGCAGTACACCATGTTATCTACTCACTTACACTGCTTTGCTTCTTCTCCATTAAAAGTTTTAAAAAAGATACCAATAGAACAAGAAGGAAGAAAGCTTGCTCCTCTGGACTGAAGAATGAGAATGTTCTCGTACACACCGTGCCCAAGATACTTAAGTCCACCCAGAAGGGGGAGTGAAGTCAAGTACATAGCTTCTACCATTTTCTAGAGACAGCATGAAGATTATTTTGTCTCTGGAGCTTTAAGATATGTCCTTAGCAACTTAAATTTACCTGTACTACTTAATCCAAACCCACCACACAAAAACTGTGAATTCAGTAAGGTTGTGGGCCCAGTATTCAGTTTGCATTTTGTGGTGCCTTATATACAGTCTCCCTTGGAAAAAAAATGTTAAATTAAGCAGGGAAGCCATGAGTTTCTAAGACATTTTCAAGTCCCTTTATTCTTCAGGTTTACGTCAACGACTTCATGAAATCATCTTTACTCTTTAGTCTATGACCAATGATCTTTTTTTCCTCTAAATTCCCATTTAATTGATTCCTCTTACTGCATAGTCTAAAGTTTTTAAATTATTTTTCACATACTCACTCCTACTTCCTTGGTAGATAATTGGTTTTTAAGATAGAATTTCCCCTCTAAGAAATATCTAGCCCTATACTCACATCTGGGAAGTATTTAGTAAATACTTATTGGTTGATCTACTTATCCTGTTTTGCAGAATATACCTGTTAAATTAATTTTAGTAGTGATGGTAACAGCAAAGTATTGATAAACCAAAGTCAGGTGCCTCCGAATTCTGAATTGCTTCTTTTTCAGGCATTATGGGTCAGAGCAAAACTCTCAAAGTGACCCTTGCTACTATTATGAGTTTTAACTTTAAGATTTTTTTTCTTCTCAGACTTAAAATGATGGTAATAAAAGTGACTGCAACATAGCATTGTTGCACAGGTAAGAAGAAATCATACATATAAAGTACATGGTAGCATGTTTAGTACATAAGTGCTTGTGGAGTGTAGATTTAGTATTGCAATTACTAGCAAAATTAAAATATTCCACCTTTGGGAACTATGAGCAGACCTTTAAGTCACTTACACATTTTTTTTCACTTGACATCCTACCACCAGGAAAACAGATATGAATGAAGACTTTTAGAAAGAGATGAGCATTCCCTTTTAAATTTTATTATCAAAGAAAATAGAAAATAATAATGGATGGAATTTGCAGACTTCATTTCTTCATAAAAGTAATGATGAGAATATTGGAATCTTTATAATGAATTCATTTCTCAGGACTCTGAGAACAAAAATATAGAGTAATGTGACCTGGTTTAATGCCTGTTGCTCTGATGAACACCATGACCAAAAGCATCTTGTGGTGGAAAAAGTTTATTTCATCTTGCACATCACAGTTGATCATGAAAGGAAGTCAGAATAGGAGATCATGAAAGAAACCTGGGGGCAGGAGCTTACACAGAGGCCATGGAGGATTGTTGCTTGCTTGCTTACTCCCCATGACTTGCTTAATTTGCTTTCCTATACACCCCAAGACAACATTCCTAGGAATGAAACTGCCTACAGAGGGCTAGGAACTGCCACACCAATCATTAATCAAGTCAATGTGCCACAGATGTGACTATAGGTCAATTTGATGGAAACATGACCTCAATTGAGTTCACTCTTCCCAGACAAATCTAGCTTGTGTCAAGTTGACAAAATAATAACCAGCATACAGTGCAAGAATAATTTGCTTAAGAAAAGTAGCTAAATGTCAGTGAGAAGAGGAATTTTTATTCCATTTCCTCTTGCTATAGTTCTGTCCTCTTATAGACTACATGAACTTATGGAAGTCCAAATACTACAACCTACACTTCTTGCTCCTGTTATGAGGTAGCAAATGCTACCTGAGTCAATGGACTAATCAAGAAGGCTGGGAGGAAAGGCTGAGGAATGAGAAAGTTTGAGGACTTATCTGGGAGAAAACTCTGATCTAAAACTCAGGATCAGGAAGTCACCTGCAGGCCCAGGCTATTCATATTCTTGGTAAGTATCTGCCAAGGCTGGAAAACTCTCACCTCTGGCTGCCTTTGAGTCTCTTCTTAAACAAAACTGATGGGTGATCTTCTCTTTGGTGAATGCTGAGGACATTCCCTAAAGTATACAGAGCTTCCTTTTGAGACGGGGATCATTTGCTTGCTTGCTTTGTTTTCTCAAAAGCATTTAAGGAAATTACCTTCTAAACCAGTGGTTCTCAATTTTCTTAACACTGCGACCATGTAATAGTACCTCATGTTGTAGTGACCCCAAACCATAAAATTATTCATTGCTACTTCATAACTGTAATGTTGCTACTGTTGCGAATTGCAATGTAAATATCTGATATGGAGGATATCTGATATGTGCCCCCCAAAAAGGTCACGACCCATAGGTTGAGAACTACTGTCTAAGCTCTTGACTGCTAAGCTGATGGAACAGTTACTCCAGTGGTTATGAACAACAGAAAAAAAGCATTTTACAAAATACTCCTGTATTTTGTTATTAAGCAAAAATGGCTACAATACATAAGAAGGCCAATTCTGCAGTTGTAAATAAAATCTTCAGAGTTTTACATCAAAATGTTAAAAATGTTCATTGCAAACAAAATTTGGAGGCATAACAAGAGGTTAAAAAAATGTAACTTCTGTTTAGAAAAAGGCCATCAGTAGAAGTCATACCACAAAGTCTAACATATTTATTTACAAAATTGAAATCCACTATTTTAAACCATGTTCAGAGTTAGGGAAACCATGTCCACAGATCTAGAGATGTAGGGGATTGATATTAGAAACAAAGCAATCAAAAGGAGCCAAGCAGAGACTCTGGACTCTATTTTCCACATGAAGGAATGTTTTGGGTATTCACCATGAAAGTCACACTCATTAATATTTCGCTAGCCTCAACAGAAGAGTAGTCCAGGAGCTTCATTTTCGCTGAGAAGCTCCAGTTTGATCACTGACAATGTGTGTGCTGATGATGGCTGTTATTTTCATTTCTCGTGCATAGTTGTTCATTTTTGTGGCCACTGTCCTTTGGGTTTCTCTGTACAATGAGTATCTGAGCCCTTTGTTCATTTAAGCTTTTGTGTTTTTCTAACTCTGCCCTAGTGTTCAATAATTTGAAATTATTTCTTCCCCAGAATTCAAGTTGAAACACATTGTTGAAGTATGCCAAGTGTGTCATAAAATGACATTCTTTGTAGTTATTTT
Source organism: Microtus pennsylvanicus (assembly GCF_037038515.1). Lineage (NCBI taxonomy): Eukaryota > Metazoa > Chordata > Mammalia > Rodentia > Cricetidae > Microtus > Microtus pennsylvanicus. The sequence continues at coordinate 96,432,962 of NC_134583.1, forward strand.
TGATGTAAAACAATATATTTAAAAAGCACCTTTTAATACATAAATATAAATGTTTGTCACGCATCTAGATTAGTCTGTAATGCTTCTAGAAACATCTGTGTTGAGTATATCTACTTTTCTATCCACTACTTAGTATCTAACGTTCTTGTCTTAACATCTGTGGTGTCTTTTATCATACTGTTGCAAAGACAGTAGCCTGAAACTTCCTCAAATACATCTCCTTTTTAGCATCTACAGCATATTTTATTTTTCATTCTTCAAAAATTATATAAAACAAGAAGAATTACAAGCTGAAGATTATGCCCATGTTCAAATTTACTAATAGAATGCCAGAGTTCCCCATTGTCCTTAACACCACTGATCCAGGAGAATGCTTGCTTTTCTCTAGCCTTGTGTACAAAGGATGCAGTTTTCCCATAGAATACCTTTAGCACAGTACCACATGGTGGCAACAGTTCACATTTTATTGATGAAACTTTAATTGCTATTTGATTTTCTACATTAGTATATTGATTTTTCATATTTTTGAAAATTCAATTTTGTCTTGACTTGTAAAAGTTCTTTCTGTACAAAGACACTAATTCTTAGTTGTTCATCTAGGTTGCATCAGGTGAGGGTATGTCAACAATTTCTCCTTTTGTTTTCCTGAGGGATTTTCAAGAAGAATTTTAGCAATTTACCGTTAGTAGACTTTGACTTAGTTTTCTTCAAGTTATTGGGGCATCATTGAAATTATTTCTTTGTTGCAATATTATAAAAATATTTATTCCTTTTCCCCTTAAGCTGTCTTCATTTTTGCAAGAAGCCTTTGAGGAAAATAGTATTAACTTATGTTGGTATAGCTGGAAGCCTTTTCTCTGTCCCATCCAGTCTCACTGGTCTTGTTTCTCTCCTGCCTGACAGTCCTTGCAATTGCTTATTGAATAATCATTTGGAGGCTTAATATTAATTATAATTGTTTAGTTGATGGCTCAATGTTCTTACTGATTAGCTCTACCTATAAATGAACCCATTTCTAATAAGCTGTATATTTCTACGTGCCTCATGACTTACTGGTAATGCTGTGCCATCTTACTCCTCCAGCGATTGCTGGCATCTCCCTGATTCTGCTTTCTTTCTTCCTGTCTCTGCTTGGATTTCCACCCTAGCTATAGTCTGCTTTTGCCGTAGGCCAAAGCAGCTTCTTTATTAACCAATAGTATTAAAACATTCATGGCATACACAGGGGCATCCCTCATCATGTTGGTCTTAAAATTCCAATTTTAAGTTAATTTTCCTGAGTGTCAGTTTTATCAACAGTAGTTGTTGATAGTACAGGGCATTCCTATGAATTTTCAGGGTACTGCTCTCACAGTGTACTGCTCTCACTGCTTCTATTGTGTGAGGCTTTGTCTACTTCACACCTTAAGAATGTTTGTCAATTCCTAGTCCAATACCATCATGTCATAGTTTAACATGCCCTAATAACCCTTATACCTGAACAGTTATATTTATTTTTCATTATTATTCTTGTTTAATATTGGTCCTTTGTTTGAGCATTTAACTTTTATAATTAGCCTGCCAATCTTATAAAATTATGTGTGGATTGGATTGAAATTTTTAATAAAAGTGCAAATAAAATATATTTCTAAGACAACAGCTTTTAATCTTTGAGTATATGTTAATTCATAAAGTCCTGTTTATTGTTACCATTTTCTCCATAAACGTGCTACAATTTTTCTGGATTTATACTGATATTCTTGAATTTTTACATTACTATAAGTTGTTTATACTTTAAATTTTAATTTTCTGTCTTCTTGTGGTATATAAAAACTCAACAGCTGATTCAATAGCATTATCATATGTAGAGTTTTGTTCTCATTTGTTCTGTGTAGGTTTTGCATTCACCATGAGGACATTTTCTATGTCATTTTATTTTCTGTGGCATTTACATTTACATCTCATTTCATCTTTCTGTGTTTATGAGAACTCTACCGCAGTCTTGGTTAGAACCAATAATCTTATACAATCAAAACACAAGATGTTCATACATGAAAATGTCACCCTAAAATTATGAATGTGAACAATTTATAATGATTAAAAATTTCCTTTCTCATGTAGTCTAGGCTCACTAGATGGCCTGTGAAGACCTCAAACTTTCAATTCGCCTCTCTCCACCTCCTATGTCTTAAGGCAGTTAATATGTACCATCACACCTGGCTCATCATTAATAACTTTAAAAATAATATTTCCTGTTGTGTAGCCAGAACCTGGACACAACTTAAATGCTCCTTGACCGAAGAATGGATAAGGAAAATGTGATATATTTACATAATGGAGTACTACACAGCAGAAAAAAATAACATCTTGAATTTTGCAGGAAAATGGATGGAGCTAAAAAACATTATTTTGAGTGAGGTAACCCAGACACAGAAAGACAATTATCACATGTACTCACTCATAGGTGGTTTTTAAACATAAAGCAAAGAAAACCAGCCCACAAATCAAAATCCCAGAGAAACTAGACAACAATGAGGACACTAAGAGAGACTTACATAAATCTCTTATGGGAAGCAGAAAAAGACAAGATTTCCTAAGTAAATTAGGAGCATGGAGACCTTAGGGAAGGGTTGAAGTGGGGGGTGTAGAGGCAGGGAGGGGAGCAGAGAAAAATGTAGAGCTCAATAAAAGTCAATAAAAAATTAAACTAAAAAAATAAACATCTTATGTGTTTCTTACTTGAGATATTTTTTTCAAGTTTAATATAATTGTTATATTTAATGTATTTGTTATATATTTTGATAATTATTCTACTTGTGGTGGTTGGAATAAAAATGACCCCCATAGACTCATTTGTTTCAATACTTGATACAGTTGGTAGAACTGTTTGGGAAGAATTAGGAGATGCTGCCTTGTTGCAGAAGGAGGTGTGTCATGAGACAGTGTTTCTCTCTCTGCCTGCTCTCTGCAGAACAGGAAAGCTACCTTTGAATTCTCTATCTCTTCCTATGAGACTACCATTTACCATGCTGTCCTGCACATTATTGCAAGTTCAGAAATCACAGCCTGCTACCCTGCTACCTTGCTACCCCAGCCATCTCCATTGCTTCAGAAACAACGGCCCTTCTCTCTGGTCCTCATTTCCATTACTTTCATTTGCAGCTCCTAAAGACATTCCTTTACCTGTAAGCTATATACAATGCTCTAAAAACCATATGTATCTGCTTTTCAAAAACCATGAATAGTATTTTATTAAAAATTTGAAATTGTATATTGTTTTCAGTTTTAATGTGAAATCTATCAATAAAATTTGAGATTTCAATTACATTTTTAAATAAGTATTTACTATATTTATCAATAACACAAGGTTTTTAAATTGTAGTTTTTCATATAATGTAGAATTATCTTTAAATGCATAAAATTATTGTTTTAGTAAACATTAATTAATTTGTAAGCATCTCCTTAGGTTTGTGCTTATTGTTGCCTTTTACATGCTGTTCTTTTCTTTTAGACGTTCCTTACAATGCATAACCATTATTTAAAGACTGTTGAAGGTCTGCAGGAAATCTCATTTAGTAGGTCATTATACAAACCCAATTCTTGTCAGTTTAGCTGCTTATTTAATTGTGACTTTACTGTTTGTTTTTCTCCAATGCTTTTCATTGAACATGTTGCTTCATTATTTTCTGACATCCATTGTTAATAAAATTGTCACTTGACTACATAACTGAAAAATAAAAATTAAGATAGGAAGCTGTATTCCTAGTGAAACCCCAAGTTTCTAAAAAGCATTTGTACAAGATTGCTTAACTTCTGACAACAAGAATTCAGGTAGGGAGGGGCTCCCCTTTCTGTGAAATCACTGAGCTCCCAGAACCCAGATTGCAAGTTGTGCATCGCATACATGACTTTGGAAAATTAACTTAACAATATGCCAAGAACATGAAGTTGTTATTGCTAGATTTCATATTAGAAATGAAAACAATATAGAATTTCAAATTTATAATAAAATACTATTCATGCTATAATTTACAGGTAAAGCCCATTTTATGCTGTTAAAGTAAAGTACCAAACAATCATTGATCTATTTATTTTTATCATGCACATTATTTTTGCATGTGTGTACAGGCATGTACCCATGGATGCAGGTGGCTGTAGAGGTCAGCAGTTCCAGAGCCTGGAGTTAGAGCTACCACACGTGGGTGTGAACTCAGGGTCTCTGCAAGAACAACACATGCTCTCAACCATGGCGTCATTTCTTCACTCCCCCAGCAATTTATGATGAGGAAGTAAAGCTGAGGAACAATCACCTATTTGTTGTTGTGCACTCTGCAGTTTTTAAGAGTGTTTTGATCTGAATATGTCCTTTTAGTTAAAAAAAAGAGTTCACGTTATTGATAACGAGAGGCATTACAATGCTGATTAAAATTCAGAATCTACACACATAATAACCATTAGTACTAGCTTGTTTAGGATATAGTGCTGCTTGCCTTAAATTTTAACAATGAGCAGACAGCTGCTTTCAAACTTAATTTTACTCTTAGCCAGATAAATGCAGCCTGCTTAGTACTGTGCTGGTGTTTCTGACAATGTTTGAAATAAATGGTCCACTTTGAGCATCTTTTATACACATAGGGTACTGAAGCCGTATGTTGCCTTGCGTATTCTATGCTACCCTGGTGCATCTGGTATTGTATGACTGTTTGTGTGTGTACATATGCACATGGGAGGCCAGAAGTCAATGTCAGGTGTCTTCCCCAGTTACTCTTTACCTTAGGGTTTTTTTTTTGTTGGTTTTTGGTTTTTTGTTTTCTTTTTTGAGTGGAGGGGGACTATAAATGAATGTAGAGCTCAGTGCACTGGAATCAAGCCCTGGGGATCTCCTTACCTCTACATGCCTAGCACTGGGATCTCCATTGTGCACCAAGTCCACCTTTTTATGTGGAAGCTGGGTTTGAAATTCAGGGTCCTGGGCTTGTCCAGCAAGTACTTTGCCAGCAGAGCTACCTATGTCCCATCAGGACTGAATCTGGTTTTTGCTTGTTTGTTTGTTTGTTCTTTCCAGACAGTGTTTCTCTGTGTATAACTTCTGGCTGTTCTAGAACTCATTTTGTAGTCCAGGCTAGTCTCAAACTCACAGAGATCTGCCTTCCAAGTGCTGGGATTAAATCCATGTGCCTCCACTGGCCAGCCCCCTCCCCCCCCCGATCTGTTTTTGAGTCTTCCCTTTACTTACTGTGTATGCTACTGTCTACATTTAATTGCTTGTTGTCTGTGTTGTTCAAATTATTTCTCCCCTCACTATGACTGCCGCTGTCTCCTCAGGTTTACTTGTCTCTCGGAGACTAATTTTTCACACATTACCACCCTCACTCCCCAGGTGACCAATTTTTCTAGGGCATGTCAGTCATTTCTAATTTTCACCCACTTTCTCACTTATGTCATTATAGAACGGCATATCATGCAGAAGACGAAATTATCAACCTATTTTAAATTAAGTTATTTTAACAAACTAAAGACAATAAGACTTCCCATTTCTGCCTTTAAAACTTGGTGCATCTCACATTCGGGAAGCATGCTATCTTTAGGAGGAAACCCACACAAGTGTGCTGACGCTCTCGTTGCCGTTAACATTACGAAACTTTCTGTTCTTTTTGCCAAGGTGAATTGATGTAGTCCAGGATTTTGTTCTTTTCAATAGAAGACTAGCAGCTATGTGAGAAGCTTTAAGGAAAATGGGGTGCGGGGGGGAGGTCTTGTATAACAAGTACAACTTGAGTAAGTGATATTTTTACAGGAGAATTTCTGGCTCAATATATGAAAGAATATTTTACAGCTCCAAATAGCAATCTGAAATCCTTCAAACTGATGTGAATGCTTTTGAATATTAGGACTTCTATGTGATTTCTTTTTAAAACTAGGGAAAAATGAATTTTGATAATCATTTTCGAAAATTGAATTGTCCTGGGAGAATATCATGTAGTTACACCTCCATGCATATAAATATAAAAGACTAGTTATTTTTTAAAAAATCTGTACATTGTTTTGATGCCAGTAATAGGACTGGTGATGACAAATCTGGATTTGTGTTTGATGTTTGACTGTGAAGTTAATTGCCATATATAATTGTTTTTTCAAGATGGTCTTTCAAAAGGTGATTTTAATACCTATCTTGTTTATCAATAACATTAATATGAGGGTGACAGTAAGGTAATGTTTATGAGAGTAACTGTAAGCTTCCAAGCACTGCACCAATCTATGACTAAAGCTGGACAAGACACCATTCCTTATAAAATTTTATGTAATGAAAAGGTACTCTCTCTATACTCAACTATATTTCCTTGACCAATAAGGCTTTTGTACTCAGTAGCCCCCATCTTAACCAATGTAGCCACAGAGAATTTGGAGTCATGGTAGTGAGTTTGATTGGACAACGCTACTCTAGAAAATTCTTCTAAGAAGATAGACCTAAAATTCTACAAGTTTGGGAGGCTGAGACAGGAATATGGTAAGAGCAAGACCTTCCTGGGCAACAGAGTGAGTTTAATGACGGCCTGCACAACTTAGTGAGGTTTTTGTCCCAAAATTATAAAACCACACAAAAGTCAAACAAAAACACTGAAAAAACAATACAAAGGAGGAAAGGAAGAGAAAACTGGGACACAGAGTACTTGCCCAGCATGCATGCACCCTAGGTTTAATCCCAAACATTGGAAAACAAACACCAAAAATCCGCTCAAAAAAATGCCAAAGCAAAGCAAGGCAAGTTGAAAACACTGTTGGTCGAAGTGTGCAAACCGCTCTCACAGCAAAAGTGACAATTACATTTGTTGTGCAAAGATTGAAGAAATTGTGAAATGGGTAGGTTGCTCTGGTTATTGCCGATCACGCGGGCAGCATTAGCTGTCATTCTCGGCTGTTTTTCCTGTGGAATTTTAGATGTTGCCACCAAATATACAACATGGCACCGTGTAGTGTCAGAAGTTAGCTAAAACACTGGTAAACATATGTCACGTCAGTCATTAAGGAAAAGGTATAATTACACTTTTAAATGTAGGGAAGCATTTTGAAAGTGGTGTATAATTTCCCAGAATAGACCTGTGTGAACAAATCCCTTCCCAAGTGCTTATGCAGCCTGAAGTCTCCAGGTTTGTTCAAATCAGAGCCCCGCTGTGAGCAGGCCGGCTGCAGACAAAGGAAGTCATTTGTTGGTGAGGCTGCATTTCATTGAGAGAAGCCAGCAGAAGGAGGGGCTTCAGCACAGAGCCACAGACGGACAGAACACTCAAGACAGAGGGGTATACGCCCGGGTTAAAACAAGCAGCCGAAAGGGGCAACTTCCATTCATATTAAAGGAACACATCTTTTATCATTGATCATGACCAACAAAATACAGGAGCAAATGAGGCTTTATTCGATAAAAACTTGATATCTGTGCGTTTTTGAGTGAACAAGATACCAAACATATCATGATTCAGCACTCACACGTTTTAATTGCTTGTGTGCCTCAGCCTCCCGCTCCTTCATTGCTTGATCTAAAGCAGTGGCTCTCAACCTAATGTAAATTCCTCATGTGGTGGTGACCCCAAGCCAGAAAATTGTTTTTTGTTGCTACTTCATAACTGTTACTTTGCTGCTGATATTAATCATAATGTAAAGAGTTCTGGAGAAAGAGGTTTGCCACAGGAGTCATAACCCACAAGTTGAGAAGCCCGGCTCTAAGGTTTCTATCCAGCTCTACTGTTTCTTCTCGCCTGTGCACCATGGAGCTCCTGATCACAATGCAGGGCACAAAATCACTCCTCAGATTGCTGCTTCACACCGCATATCAGTTGACACCCAGTGGGTTCATAGTGAGCATGCTCTACGAATAAATAATATGCAGAGGCTATATTTATTTCTCTTTCTTCATCAAATCATCTCTTGAAGGCTCTGTGCTTTGGACATTTCTTAGTTTCTGGTATCTACCTTAGTATCTCATATATTTTCCTATTTGATAAACTTGATTGGATCAAATACAGCAACACAGTGAAATCATACAGAAAAAAGTTTTAAAAAAATAGAGATCTTTTTGCTCAGTGTTTCTTTAATCATAATATAAATATGCAATTCTATTGGTATAAAAAATCCAAATTTCTGGTCTATTATGTTTGTTCTAATTGTCTGGTCTAATTGTTTGGAGTATCTTGTTTTTTTCTAGTTCAGTTACCTGAATACAGCCCATGTTGGCCATTAAAAATGTAATTATATTAGGGTTTTTTCCGTATTTTTCAGTATAAGAAAATAACCAAAGGGCAGTGTTATTTTAATGACAGGAAAGCAAACAAACAAAGGCCCTGCTTCTGCTTCCAGCATTGGTCGAACATTTCCGAAGTGTGTATGTGTAGACTTGTAAACCCTCCAGTGCCTTTCGAGGTTAGGCAGCAGCTGCAGATTTTTCTTTCATTTTGCTTTGTCCTTCCCTGTCTCCTTTGGTTTTGGTTTTGGCAAGGCCTTGTAAACTTTACGTGATCTAATCCTTTCACTTGCTTGTTAATTCACTTGGTCAGAATAGCATCATCTTTTAATGGGAGAATTTATCCTATTCATATAGACTGGGGAAACTGTTCAGACAAGAGCCGTGAGTCTTCTTCTCTTGTCCTTTCTCTACAGGCATTTCCAACTAAATGTCCCCCTCCTTCTCACAGGCACAAGCCCCTCATGCTGTGCTGCTTGCTCCATAGACTACATATCCTTCTAGAGTTACTAGATGACTATTGGAGTATCCATGTTTTGATGGCACAGCTTTGTTGATATTGTTTTATTATTTTGATTCTTGCATGAATTTGCATCAGTACTAAGACATTTTACTTAACGTGTCAACTCAGCTTTATTTTACAGTTTTACCAAGGGGTTAATTTCAGTTACATCTGTGATCTCCAGTAGTTCTCTTCGTTTTTAAAATTTATTTATTTTATTTTGTGCCCAGTCATGATTTCCTGCATATATAGATGTATACCACATTTGTACCTGGAACCTGAGAAGGACAGAAAGAGACATCAGAGCTTCATGGATCTTGAGTTACCACAGTTGTACACTGGCGTGTGGATGCTGGGAACCAAATCTGTGTCCTGCACAGCTGCAAGTGATCTTAATTGAAGAACCATCTCCCCAGTCTGAGATGAGACAGCTTTCCATAAAGTCAGATCCTGCCTCCTGAATAGTCCTCTCACATTCCTCTGAGAACAGATTACACTTGTTCTAAATTCACCTTAGGTTTTATTGTTAATAGTATTTCCCTAAAGTTTGGGGGATTTTCCTTGATTTCTTCTGTATCCTATTGACTGTACTAAAGTGCTCCTGACTGTTTAAGCACACACTTTTCTTCCTTGTTTGGATTCTTGGTGCATGTGTATTGGTAAGGATGACATAAGGCTCTGCCTACTTCGTTTGTTATTAGAGCATGAATATTAATTTATGTCAGATTTAACATGATCCCACAAAGCTATCAGGCGTAATTTATGTAATTCAGGGATTTGAGATTATGCTAATTTTCTGTTATGGTCAATCATGGAGAGGTAACTACATGGGAAAACTCCAAAAGAGAGTTTATTTTAAATATACATTTTAGTCAGATGAAATCAACTAACTGATTGAATAAAATAATGATAAAATGTGGACTGGAAATCAGGATGTCATAAAAAAGAACCCAAAGAAGGTGAAGATGCAGAAGCTGCAGAACGTTTTAGTCCTTGTATGTGGGTGTGGAATGAACTCAGTGCTTCTTTCTCCCAGAGGGGTTGGTGTGTCCCTAAAGGAGGCACCACATGTAAGTCTCCTGTGACACTGCTGATGCTGCTGACAATTTAATTGCAAAAATGGCCATCTTTTCTGGAGAAAGATCTGAGCAGGAAATTGTGAGGGCTACAGGGTTAGAATTTGGCTTTTATTTGTAGTGGTAGACTAGAGGGCTGCAGGCCTATCAACTGCCCCTGAAGCTATTATTCAGTATAGGGGTATCATTTACACTAGGTGTTGGTGTCCCTGGTTAGCTAGGTGGAGAAAGCTCCCTCTACTGGTTGCCTTGTGAGTTGCCCTGTTAAGTGCCCTTGCAGAGGTTAGCCTCCTTCTCTAGCCTCATTGTTGGGTGTTGAGAAAAGAAGGGACAGAAGTGAAGAAAAACAAAGCAATAACAAACAAGCCCTGGTAGAAATGAAAAGTTACAATACACTCTTCACTCTATGGTCAATAATTTAGAAAGGTCGTTTCTTTTGCAAGCACTATCGTCTTGGTCTTATTCTTGGTCTTGTGCTTACTTCCCAAACTTTCAAAACTCTGCCTCATGTCTCATCTATACGCATTCAACTCTCCTCTGAACGTGGAGAGATGTCTCTATAAGAATTATGCCCCAAAAACTTCTGGGGTTTGTATTTAACTGCTTCCACATCTTAAGTTACAACTTTTCCTGGATGACCATTTATGGAAAATCCTGAGAGTCCATTTTATTGTTCATAAGCAAAGTGCTTATGAACGTCTCCATCAATATGTAGCTTTTGCCAAAAGTGCACGAAGCTGGATGGAACTTGGTGTTGAGCATTTGCCTAGGACAGTCTCCAGGGTTCCTTAGAGGAACAGAATGGATGGGGTGAGTACTTACAAAAAAGAAATTTATTAGATTGGGTTTCATGATAGAAGCTAGGTAGTTGAGCAATAGCTGCATACATGGCAGAGAGGCTAACTCAGTACCTCTTTAGTCCATGCATCTGGGTGTCTCAGCAGATTCAACACGACCCGAAAAACCTGGAGTATTCTACTGTTGGGCATTCTACCAACAATCCTGGACTTTGGAGGAATGCCCTTTAAAGGCTCATGAGTCAAGGCTTCAGCCCTAGGATGGCTTTGGTCCCAGAGTGGACCTGTTCACAGATGTTGGGACCTCTGGGAGGTGGAACCTAATGGGAAGTCTGTGGTCACTGGAAACATCTCCTGGAAGAACATGATGAGAATCACCCTCTCCACCCCATTCTTGTTCTTCCTGGATCACACTGGTAGCAGTTTGCTCTGCCGCATACCTTCCCAAAATCCACCAACCTTGACAGAGTCCAAAGGAACTGACTGCATAATTTTGGACTAAAACCTCTAGAATTCCTATCAAAAATCAATTTTTTCTTCATAAGTTAATTGCTTCACATATTTAAAGTACTGAATTATTCACGTTTATATTTTCTTTCTTAGTTATAATTCGGTACTTAATAACAAATTAGATATGATCTTCATTAATTTCTTATGAACAAAGCTATAAAAACTGTTAAGGACATAACAGGTGTTGACAAATATGATTACCACAAACAAACATTACTTTATATACTTGCTGTCTACTTTTCTAACTTTACAATTATTTATTCCCAAAGGCAGTCACTATTTGTAATTCATATTTGATGCTACTTATAATGATCCAAAATACATATTTGTTAAATAACAGTGATATTTGTTCTTCATTGGCAAATATTTGTACATCTCATTTATTGGAGTCAATGAAAAAAAGTGTTTAAAAGAGATCTTTGTGTTCATCATGTCCTGAGGTAGACATGGCATCCTGTGAGTGACCAAGGTCACCCTCTGGCATGAGATCTGGCACACCCCGTCCCACTGGTCTTTTCCTCTTCTCATGCCACGTCTCATCCATTTTAGAGCTTGTTTAGCTCCATACTTACCCTCTCCCTGCCCTTGTTTTACCCTTCAGCTGTGGACTCACTCTTTTTTCCCACGAGAATTCTCCTAGTTCTCAAAATACAGATTTTTTTTTTCTAGACCCACTTTGATTTTTCCAGTTACCACAGTTCCAGCTCTGGTTGGAACCTGCTCAACCATCTCTGTTTTTCACAATTCTGCTTTGCACAGAGGACTCTCAACCAGCTTTTAATGGTCCAAAGTGAGAGCCAACGGACCGATGAACTTGTTCCAGCTCTTCAAAACCTGTTAAAAATATACATGCTCTGTTTATTTCACAGACGCTTAAGAAGATATACAATATACATAGGGCAAAATAATCTCTAAATTCTAAAACCAGAGTTACACTGTCTTAACAGTATTTTCAAAGGATGACCCTCAAATCTAATTCTGGTAACCTATTTATCTCAGAATATAGGTTACCTTGAGCAAGGGACACATAAAGATAAAATTATTTTTAAGGACATAAAAATATTTTAATTGTGTGCGCACACACGTGTGTGTAGATAGGAGCACCTGAGTATCAGTATCCGTAGAGGCCAGAGTCCTTAGATCCCCTGGAGCTAGAGTTACAGGTGATTGTGAGGTGCCTGGTGTAGGAGCTGAACTCCAGTCCTCTATAAGGACAATGCATACTCTTAACTGCTGAGCCATCTCTCTGGCCCAAAAGAACACAAGTTTTAGTCTTTCAATGAAATTCTTTCTTTAGTTTAGTACATCCATTTTGCTAGACCAGATGGAAAGACTAACGTCAGGCAAGGAAGTAGTGACAATTACAAAACTTGAGAGAAGATTTTTTTTTTTAAAGCCATTTTCCTAGACGTCTTAATGGGAGAAAGTTTAAAACTCTGACAGGAAGATTTTACAGTCTGTGAAAATCTCTGACTGGGTCGCCATTACTCGAAGGAGGATCTGTTGAAAATAAGAATTCACAGCTTTCCTGCTGACATGGGGAGAAAGAAAACTTCAAAGGAAACCTTGAAGAAATGATTTTTAAAGCAGGAGAGTTGAGGCTTGACCTAGTAATAGGTTTTGAAAGGGTGTTTGCTATCTCTGTGGTAAGTCAGGCTGTGCCACGGACAAGCTCCGAAGCTGAGTACAAGCAGGCTGGAGGCACCTTAATAACAATATTGATCGGCTATAAACAAAGACAGGCACAAGAAGCCAGGAGAGCAGAGAAGAATGTACTGGGGGAGAAAGATTATTATCCTCCTTTGGGATGACTAATGCCACGGTCTTAGAAATTCATTTTACAACTACCAATTTTGAGATCTTTCAATGTGTCCAGTACTTGATAAAAGGCACTCCTCTAGCCCTACCCTCAAGGTCTCTGCAGGCTACTTCGTGTCTTTTAGGCAGTTTGGTAGAAGAGGGAGGGACCCACGGCATCTATATGCAAACTTAAACCTGCCATTTCGGTATTACTAGTAACCCGCATCCCACTGAATAATTCTGGGAAAGGCCCTGCACCACACAGACTGGCTCTCGATGTGTCTCTGCCACAGTACAGCTCAGTGTCTTAAGATGGCTCATGCATGTCACTGTTCTGAGCTTTCATTTCCTCTTGACGACACATGGGACACGATTACAGTCGTGGTGGTGGGAGGAAAGGCAACAGTAAACATAATAAATATAGAGTCAGCTTCTAGTTCTAAATTTTAAATTCTCATGAGATTTGAGATAAAGCACAGCATTCTAATGTGACTTCCAAAAATCTAGAATAGATTTTTTTTTCTTTGTGTAAGAATTGGTTTATATCCTGCCTATCGGGGTTTCTCTGGATTGATGATGCATATAGCTGGCTTACAGCCTTGGAGCTTGCCCTCCATCTGAGTTGTAGTAGGCAGAAGAAGCTCTAAATCCCCAAGCATCCCAGTAGGTGAGCTTTTGGGAGCAAGTTAGCTACATCTTAAAGTGGCAACCATACACACATCCGAGGCTCTGGAGTTCATAGTCATCTACCAACCAAAGGGCACTGCTTGAGGCAGGAAGAATTCTAGAACTGAAGGGGTTCGAGAAAAATAACTGGAGTTTATAATCTAAAGAGGAGACAAACAGCACCAAACAACAAAGAACATTATAAATCACGACTCCACATCTGTGTTCGGCCATGGCCATGGCAATGTTATGTGCCACCATTGACCAGCTTCGTACAAGTACAGTTTTGCTGGTGTGTCACTGTGGGCCTGTGGACCTCCATATGACTAAGAGCTTCTTGGACACTACTGAGAATATGCTGAGTGTTCATTCATGGAACTGTGCCCCTGGAACCCTGGGTGTTGGAAGTCTGGGCAGGTAGATGCATGCATTCCCTAGTTCATCTCTGTAGATTCTTTAATATTCATCTATTTAGGTACCTTGGCATTTTCTGCCAAATTGGAAACAGTTTTTGTATTTGTTTTTCTTCTCTAGTCTGCTCCTGCCCCTTATTCCAATACTTTAAAAACATTCCAACACAAACTATCTCTTGTGTGATTTTTGTCTTGAGATCTAGAGACACTTTAAGACACCTTAACTTATGCAAAGCCTGACATATTCTGGCCTGTACAGAGCTGTTGCCGGGTGGGGGTGGTGCACGCCTTTAATCCCAGCCCTCAGGAGGCAGAGGCAGGCAGATCTTCATGAGTTCAAGGCCAGCCAGGTCTACAAAGACCTAATTGCAGGACAGCTATGACTGTATACAGAGAAATTCCCTCTCAAAAAAAAAAAAGCCGTTGCTTCGGAACCCTTGTCTCCTGGCACTCCCCTCCGAGCAGAGCAAAACCTATGAAGAGGTGAGGCAGTGTGGCATGTTGACAGGAAGAAAGATTTCCAAATTATTTGCAAATACATCTTTGAAGCTGTACTTCGCATTTAAAAATCCACGTGAATGTTGCCTTCTGCACAATCCTCATGTATGTTTTATTACACACAATGCTAGATTTGTAGTCCTGGCACAGTGTCTAGACTTCTACAGCAGGGCTCTGTTTAATCTCCCTGTTTCTGGTATTGTCAGTAAGTGACACTTTCCATTCTAATATGCAAACCTGATCACATCCTGCGTTAGCTTAAAACTTTGAAAGAGGCTGACTGCTCAAGTTCAGGTTACATTCCAATTCCTTAGCCTGCTTTAACGCCCTGCATTGGCCTGTGCAAATCTTCCCAGAGCATTTACTGTTGTCTCTTTTCTTAATGCTCTGCTGTCGTAAATGCACCCAATCCCTTTAAATTTCTGTGTTTTCTTGACTCGGACTCTCATTCTCTTGGCTCAGTCTGGAATTTCCTCTGCTACCCTCTAACCTGTCCATATCATCGTTCTTCTGTGTTTCGTGCCTCCCAGGTAATGATTCTCTGTCTGGGCTTATGCCTATCCATGTGTTTCGGTTGCTTCTTAATCTTTCCTCACCATAACACATTTCTTACCCCTTTGCTTTTGCCTGTCAGTCTGGTTCTTCCTTGGAAGACAAACACATGAAGGAGAATGCCCCAGGGCTCCTTGATGTCCAGTATCTTACCCAGGTAAAGATTATGAGGTCCTTAGGGTTAAATATTGTTCCCAGCACCAGCCAGCCTGCCGCTCTATGAGATCTTTCAGTCCTGGATTCCTCAGCTGTATACTGTGGAAGATAATATCCTCATTATAAGATGATTAAAAACAAATAAGTCATGTGGTTTAGCACAATGACCCATAGAATGTGTATGATAAATGACAGCTACTACTACTATAATTACTACCACAGTTATTAAGATTCTAATAACAATTTTGATGTTCTTAGGCATTCGATATATAAGTATGTAATGACTGTATAAAACCAAAACAAATGGAAATATTTCATACCTTTCATTTGTTAATGAGCCAAGTATTTGTCATTGCCTATCAATTTCTTGGAAAAAAACAAAGCTAAACTGGAGCTAATGATACATACAAGATTAAGTAGCATCTAGGAAAATTTTCTTCATTGCTTTATTGTCACAAATAAATGTATATATGTGGAGGCAACTGACTTCTGTCCTTTAGTGGATTTCTTATAATTATATAATTAGGATAATAGCCAGAGAATGTCATCAACTGACTGAGATTTAGCTCCTCTGAAAGGCTCCTACATCTTAATCCTTGGAACCCACGAATATGCTATTTTGCATAGTAAAAGATTTTGACAATGTGGTTCAATTAGGGAATCTTAAAATGGGGAGAGTACCCTGTATTATTTAGGTGAGTTCAATATAACCACAGGGCTTGGAGCAGCGGCATCAGGAGGCCGAGTCAGAGAGGGACGATATAATGATGGGGGCGGGGCCAAAAGGACAATATAACTGTGTCAGAGTGAGAGTGGCCCCCAAGAACTAGAACAGGCAAGGAGCAAATTCTTGGGGATCCTCAGACGGAACAAACCTTGCTGGTACCCTGGTCGACCACGGAATACTCTGCCCTCTAGAACTCTACGCGATGATTTTCTATTGTTTGAAGCTGTACTTATTGATTGTGGTGGTTTGTTACAGCTGTAGCCGGAGAAAGACGGCTTTGCTGACATACACTGAAATATTGCTGACAAGTGGCTTTAGAACACTGTTTTGGGGATGAAGAGATTGCGAAGCATAAACTGACAATGAAGAGATGATCTCCTCTTCTGTAAGAAGAGATGAAGACACTCTGGAGATAAACTTTCAACTTCGACTAGCTATTTCAAGGGGGTAGGGGACCAGCCTTTCCTACTAGAGGCTCTGGCACATCCGTATTGACTTACCGCTTTAATAATGCTGTTTTAAACATGTGGCTCTGTAATGTATTTATCTATGTGCTATAACTAGCCTTCACTGGTTACTTTTCCTTCCTTGAAGTGTCTGCCTTTTGCATTTCCATACCTTTCAAGTGATCTGAAAATAGTCGTATCCTCTCAAAAGCAGTTCAATTTTATTTCAGTTTTTATTGGCTTTTGGAGATATTTTGGAAAAATAGGCATCTTACCTTTATTAAGGCTTCTTATTCATGAATAATGTTATACTTCAGACCAATCTGTCTTACCTGAGTTCTCAGGAAAGTGTCATCTCTTCAAATTAGTTATGTAGGTTTAGAATTTGATTGAGTTCTAGAAAAGGCATTTCTGCTCTGATGAATAGATGCTTCCACCTTCTGCTATACTATCTTCTCATCTTATCTTGTTGTCGCAGCAACTTATGCTTGATCTGTTTTCCTGTTTTGGTCTCATTCCTTCCAGGTTATACATTTTATGCTCATGAGAAGTCCATGTATTTTATATAATTTTCTTTTTGTTGCCTGGGATATTTTTTTTTCTGGAACAGAGTTTTTTTTTTTCTTGTGTAGTCTATTTCTTTCTCTTCTGTGTGATTTTATTACCAAAGAAAAAATTTGATGCTTCTCTTTGTTGGAGGAGGAAGGAGAGGAGGAAGGGGAAGGGACAGGAGGAAAGGGGGTTGAGGGGGATGAGGAGAAGAAGAAGGAGAAATAGCAGCAGCAGCAGCAGCTTGGGAGGGCAATAACTCAACAGGCAAAGAGAAAGGTGCTTGCCACCAAACCTGACAACTTGGTTTAATTCACGGAATCAACATGGTAGAAAGAGAGAGCTCCCTGCTGGCAGTAGTCCTATGATGTCTACACATTCACTGTGGCATCTGTATGAACACAATAAAAATAAAGTCTTACAAAAAGAAATAATAAACAGGATGGGATAGGCAGACACTCAACAAAAGAACGCAGAACATTCAGTGAGAAGAGTAAAAGAAAGAAGATCAGGTCCTTTACCTGAAAGGGTGGTCAGCTAATCCTCAAGTCCTGTACCATGTGAAGCAATACACCCCAAGTCTTAGTCTATCTTCTACTTTGCCCAGTACTTACTGAAATCCCAGCCAATCCTTACTATGCTTTCATTCTCCTTTGTGTTGTACCAAAACAAACCATTATCTTATTTCACCTGGATGGAGAAATCCTCTACAATCCTAAGAGAAACCAGTGGTTATGAGCTCTTAGGCATCTAATGAAAGATTCCCATTGCATTGTGGGACACCTCATTGTTGGGAAGGAAATTATTACCTGCCAGTTGATACAAGTTTACTTGGATGGTAAATGTCATTGACTAAGTAGAGAGCTGCAGTTCTCTGATGTACCAATTGCTTTCACAGCGTTTGATTATCTCTGTGCATCCTACAGTAGTGCTCTCTCTGTCTCAGATTCTCAGCACTTGCCATGGCTGTGCTCATCGGTGAAAGATCTGTACAATACATGCCTTCCTCCACATCAGAAGGAAAACATGAATCCTGAAGAACACACCATGGTTCCAACATTCCAAGGAGTAATTGATTTGAAGGAGAAAAATAATTTGAGATTTAAATTTTTATTTGAATCTCTGTCACCCTACTGGAACTGATAGCAAGGCAAAGATATCATGGCTAATATAATATATGTTAAAAGAATGATCTCACTGATAAATATGAAATGCAGTTTTATATATTGTATCTGTGTATTTATGAACATATTTACATTTATGTACACATGTAATAAATACATATAAAGAAAATTAGGAAATATTAATAATGGTTAAGCCTAGGTACGAATATATGAAAATTGTTGGCATATGTATTTTAACTTTATAATACCTAACCTCATAATTAATGAATTTAAAATACCCATAACTACATTAAAATTTCAATGCACATAAAATTTGAATGAGAAACTTTCCCACTTACATAAGAACATGGGTGGTAGAGTGAACGCTATGCATTAAGCACATGGAACGCAACACCAGCTGGCAGTGTGAAAGAGGCTGTGGCATGCCATGGTGGCACTCAGGATCTAAAGCAGCAGTCAGGCACACATCCTTGCCTTCCTGCTTCCATGCTTCCTGATTCCGTCTGCTGCCTGCTTTTCTGCAGTCATAGCCAATGGCATGCTTGGGATAGGATCGGAAGTCTTTTCAACTGGAGCTGCCCATATGTTCATTATAAAAAATGTGTTTGCATTTTCCCTGCAGCGCACCGCAGATCCTGACAGTGCCTGCCTGTGAATTCGTAGCTGGAAGAGAAGAAGGACTGGCAGATGAAGTGAAAGAAAGTTGGTAAGAAGTAGAACTCTGGTGTGAGAGTTTGGGAGTTTTGTGAGCCTGTGCGAACTCTTCCCTTTCGCTTAGGTCCCATGACAGAATGCTTGGGTTACTGATTTCCCTCCCCTCAAGCTCATTCCACAAGATATACTTATGATTCCATCGCTATAACAGCACATGAACTTTCTCAACACATTCCCATATGCAACAAATGTGTCTAATCTCCAGTTGGTAGATGTCTGACTTTAAGAGGGTTTTCTTTTTCCCAAGCATCTATTCCATTGATTCCTATTTCATGGGTACTCCTGTAGTTAACAGCCCTGTGTGCTCTGATTTAACTGTTCATCGTGTGGTTAGAGGGAAAAGTGGTGAGATGGGTGAGAAGATGGGTGGAGAATAGATAGGTGTATGAGCAGACAGATGGGCAGAGAGAAAGAAGGGACTCAATGTTTGCCTTGCTTTTCACTAATCTTAGAACATCTATTGGAGAACAAGTGATGACATCTTGCATACAGAAATTGAGAAAGTTTTATTTGTTGAATCTACATTATTATGCTTCATTCAATTGGCACCTGTCTGGAATGTTGTATCACCTTGTCTTAATAAAGTTTAGGACTTTTGTAAGATTTATTACTTCTACTAATTTCAGGGAAATGCCATATTGTAATCGATTTTATTTTGTAATTGACTACCTATGATTTCATTTGCCCACGGCATGACCTTGCTGGAGAAGACAAAGAAGTACAACAGTTTGGGAGACTTAAAACAACAGAATTGTATTTACAGTGTAATTACAGTGACAAAGTATTAATGAAGTTATTTTATAGTTGCAGGTCATCATAGTATGAGGAATTGTGTGAAAGAGTTTTAGCGTTAAGAAGTTTGAGAACCACTGAGCTCGAGGGTTTCCAAGAGGGTTGCCTTTCACTCCAAATGTTACAAAAATAAGATATCGGGAGGACTCAGGCGAGAGCTCGGAACCTAGAAATACCTTTCCCCACTGTGTGCTCCTCTGGGAAGCCTGAACTCACCAGGTGCTGGCTATGACTATCAGCTATGCCCAGTGCCGCTCTTTCTTCCTGCTTCTCTTGTTGTTCTTGCTTCCTCTAGCAATGTATTCCTTCATGGATCTTCCTTATTATCAAGAACCCACAGATTATTCAATGTCTGAATTAAAAGACTTCTTCCAGCTCTCCTCCCCCCACCAGTGCATTCTATTCTATTCTATTCTATTCTATTCTATTCTATTCTATTCTATTCTATTCTATTCTATTCTTTCCTCCACCTTTTTATAGTAGGGGTCATTCTCTTTGAGCTTAGTTCTCAGACCCACTATATACTCACATGTTATTTCATCATTTATTTAGCCTGGTTTATAGTTTGGTAAACCGGAAATAAGAATAATATCTCTATGTATATTGTTTATCATGATTCTTAGCACAAAGTAAGTCAATGAATATATGTTAACTACTCACTGTTAGCATTTGTTTTTGTCCCGTGATTCTTTGTAAATGCCAATGCATGCTTTACTACTCTGGGTAACATAGATCGTCAGGAATTGCGCTCTCTCCAGCCTTGCATGCCACATGGTGTTAAGAATTTTCTTAACAAATAGATGTGACAAGTAAATGTTTATAGTTTTAATAGAGAAAGTAAAACCTTTCAGATTCTGTCTTAAATCTTACTCAGTATGACACATTTGAGCCTGTTCTTTATTGAAGTCATAGTAGAAAATTTTTCAGCAATCACACACTCATCAAACATTGTGATTTTGTGTTTTGATGAATTAATAGTAGAATAAAATAATTGCAATCCTCATTGTAGTACAATTTTACTTGTTAGACACTTGATACTTATTAGAAACTCGTGTATTTATCTTGATTTTTCATCTTCATAGAACCATGCAAAGAAGCTTTTAATGGTTTACCAAGTTGACAGAAATTATGAAGCTCAGATAGGCTAATCTAGCTACAACATGGAATACCACAGTTACATCATAGGATAAGCCAGCTTCACTGTGTTGTCTTCTTTCCTTTGGCTATTGTAATATTTTAAAATGTGAGCACTCGAGGGAGTTGTCTACCATGATTCCAATATTTTCTTCCACCTGCTGTGTTCATTGAATATTATCTTCTACCTTTCTCCACTAACAGCATGCAATTAATTATTCCATCATCCACAAATCTTCCCTATGACACAGCCATCCTATTCTTACTGAAAGTAGCTCCTTACCTCCCCTCAGCTTCCTACTTATTGGAGTAGTGGATCTCAACCTTCCCAATGCTGTGACCCTTTAGCACAATTAACTCCTGCTGTACTGACCCCAACCATAAAATTATTTTGTTACTATATAATAACTATAATTTTGCTACTGTGTTTGCCTGATCGTCTTAGGCAACCCCTGCAAAAGGGTCATTTGACCCCCAAAGGGGTTGTGACCCATCGGTTGAGAATGGCTGTGCTCTTCATATTTTTTTTCCGCATATTGAGTGTGAACTGAAGTTCCCAGGAAAAAAAAAGGGCCACATCTGTATTAATTATTTTCTAAGACTAGGGACCTGGAGAGACAGTTCAGCACTTAGGAGCACTTGTTGTTCTTTTTTTTTTTTTTTTTTTTTTTGGATTTTTCGAGACAGGGTTTCTTCGTAGCTTTTGGTGCCTGTCCTGGAACTAGCTCTTGTAGACCAGGCTGGCCTCGAACTCACAGAGATCTGCCTGCCTCTGCCTCCCAAGTGCTGGGATTAAAGGCATGCGCCACCACCGCCCGGCTTTGCTGTTGTTCTTGAAAAACTGAGTTAGCGTTCCAGCTTCCAACAGCAGGTGCCCACAGGCTCCTGTAACTCCATCTCCAGGGACACCTGATGTCTCTGTCTTCGGTAGGCATGTATATTTACATACACAGACCCAAATGCAGATGTATGGCGTAATTAATTTTTTGAAAATCTTAAAAATAAGATTTTACATGACTAAGTTGATTGATTTAGATTTCTATGATAATAGAATATAGCAGACCTGGGATCCTGTTATCTGGGCTGTCTTTTCCCTTCTATGCTGTTTATTACTCACCTCTGTGTCTGACCTAATTTCCTTACGACCCTTGGGCTTCCACCAAATGAAAATTTAAAAGAGGAAGATAACAGATTTTTTTTTGTTGTGTTGTGTCTGGTCTACCCAATACTCCCATAAATATATGGGGGTCTTTGTTCTGCTACTACAAAGTTGCATGAAAACATTGCAATGTGAATATGGTATTCAGGTAATTGTAATCCACATTCCTGGGTCATGGCCACTTATATTTGGCTACCAGAATAAAGTACCTCCTATTTCCTTTGATTTGAGAGTTGTGCCTTGCTTTGACATGAACATACTAGAACTTAGGTTTAAAGACAACTAACTCCATTTTCAAACTTGGTAAGTTTATACTTCTAGAAAATGGCAAAAGAAAATAACACAATTAAAATAACAGATAAATTCTCAAAAATATCAATCACTGCAGATATTACTTCCTCAAACATCTCTATAAGATTAAAAAGCAGGACAGACAATAGAACACGAAAAACGACAAGGATGAAGACAATATGATTTTTTTTGGTAATTATGTGTCTGGATAAAATTAGTTTGAACCATAAAAATATGATAAAATGAACAGTTACATCCTAGCACTTATTTATATTGTCCTTTATTATTTATATTTCAATGGTTTCTTGTTGTCAGGGTTAATAACATTTGCTTCATTTTCATTTCATGTGTCTGTCAAATACTTTCATGACTATAATTCTTTCAGTAGCAATGATTACTTACTAGCTTACTGGCAATCTACCCACTCCCCTTTAGCCTATGAGAGAAAGTTTATACATTATAAACCTTACCCATTTCAAATGTATGGTCAACTACCTCTTAACATGTTCACAGAATTTTTCAATAATTATCATTATCTAGTTGTAAAATCCCTTTTCCTCCAAAGAGGCCTGGTATGCTACAAGTCATTGTCCATCAAACTTCCCAGCCATTGCAATCACTTTGCTTCTCTCTGCAATTAGTGAGAGGTATTCATGCAAGAAGGAAGATGAAGGGAATCAATGTAGGCTTGCTACTACAGTGTTCTCTTGAGATTTACTAGAATAGAGTCCCCCCAAAGGGAGACATAGGATCTGGATTGAAATATATTCTCAGAGCCACCAAAAGGCAGTATATTTAGTCACCAACTTTTGTTAGTAATCAGCTTAGCTTCTTTGGGAGGCGTATTCTACACTGGTGTTCCTACTTCTATCACTGCAATATGTAGACAGTGACATCCAATAGGTAGGAGAAAACTTGCAGGAACTGTTGTGAATTCACTATACCAGACACATAGATGGACACATTTATGCAGGTCTAAGTAATAATTGAGTAATAATGTGTTTAAAAGCAACACCAAGTTTACCTTTGACTGAGGTTTGCCAAGTAGTCCCAATTTCCTTGACATATGGCTATCGGAAACACCGCTTTTCTTTTTCAGTTTTAACAATATTAACTCTTATACCACCACATTACACAGTCTCTCTCTCTCTCTCTCTCTCTCTCTCTCTCTCTCTCTCTCTCTCTCTCTCTGAATGTGTGTGTGTGTGTGTGTGTGTGTGTGTGTGTGTGTGTACGTGTAGATTACTGAGTGGCTACAAAAGGATGAAAGTATCTGTAGCTGAGTTGGAGTAGCTAAACAAGGCCTCATAGAGGCAGAGAGCTGATACAGATGCAGGGAGACTCTCTGAAGTTAGACAAACTATTAACACACACAGCTGGAGAACTACTTGAGGCTGAGTTGCAGGACCACAATGATGAGCTAGGCATCAGGGTTGAGCTGAGCTCTACAGATGAGACACAGGACCAGGCCTAGAGGACAGATACAGGAATAGATAGGAGGATGACAATTCAGGTAGGTGCTCAGTAGTGAGGACTGAGTTGAGCCCAGTCCTGAGAACTGACAGTCACTTGATAAACCATGTGGTTAGATGACAAATTGGAGGAGTTATTGTCACACCTTCTGAGGTTCATATGAGGGTGCTCTCCCTTTTTGAGGTCTAAGTCAGGGTGTTGAATTTTCCTTCAGTCTAGTGAGTTGATATTTTGGGTCCTGATTTATTGATATGGTTTTAATATGCTTGTGTACTCATTTGTTTTAATCTATCTTTGCATGTTTATAGCCATCAGTGTGATGGCTGATCTCAGTTGTCAATCTGACTGTATCTGGAATCAACAAAAACACAAACCACTGGGTAGTCCTTTGAAGATTTTTGTGATCAGATTTTTTGAAGTCAGAACACACAGCCTAAATATGGGCAGAAAGAAAATTTGGCTTTTTCCTGTTTTCCCTTGCTTTCACTGACTAGTTCTCTTCAGTTGCTAAAGCATTTCTCCACCCACATTAGACCAAATTTGTTCGGGTTTCTAAGGCAGCCTCCCAGAACCCTTCAGTCCTTCAGTGTCATATTAGGAGTATGGAGTTGAGTCACTGGTAGGTTCTCAGGTCCTCTGGTGTGAGTCAGCCATCATGAGACTTGGAACACATCTTATAGACCAACCTAATAAATCCTCTATGAATACATATTTATACTTAAATACATGCATTCATCCTACCAGTTAGGTCCCTTCAGAGAATCCTAACACAAGAAACTTTTACCTTTAAGATGAATGAGTTACCAGCCTCTACCGCACAGATGGTGCTGGAACAATGGTGGTGTCAGCCTGCATGGTGAGAAGGAGAGTAGTCCTGCCTCTACATCTGCATCCAAAACTGAGACAAACTCTGATTTCAATGGAGTCTTACACCACACAAGCCACTGTTTTATATAGTGTGAATAACTTGGAGAAGGCGCATATGGAGACGCATATCTGAGCAACTGGAAGTAGTGTCCGGTAAGCATCAGTAAGTCACAGATCTATAGATGTAGTAATAGGGGCGGCGGCAGGGCTGCGTCCCCAACCCCCAGCCGCCTGCACGGCTAGCTTTACCCGAAATAATTACACGGAAACTGTATTCTTTTAAACACTGCTTTGGCTCATTTCTACCTAGTATCTTCTAGGCTAACTCTCCCACCTGGACTAGCCCATTTCTTATCATCTGTATAGCACCGGTCTTACCGGGAAGATTCTAGCCTAACTCCATCCTGGGTCGGAGCTTCATAGCGTGCGTCTTCCCTGGAGCAGGTAGCATGGCGTCTCTGCTGAAGGCGTCTGCTCCCGAGAGGAGAGCTGTCGAGTCTGACCTCACTTCCTCTTCCTCCCAGCGTTCTGTTCTGTTTACTCCGCCTACCTCTATGTTCTAAGCAATGAGAGCCAAGCAGTTTCTTTATATTCAACCAATGACCTTCCTCCATTATATAGATGCTCTAATATCTGGATAATTTTTTTTAACCATTTTTGTCTGTCTGAAAAATGTTCTTTTCTGCTCTCTGTTCCCTTAACTTACTTTTGGAACTCGAGCTTTTTGGATGCCATGTATTGTTTCCTTTTTGCCGTATTGCCTTACTTTCTTAGAAATGGTCGTTTTTGTTTAGCTTTTTCTTCTGTCTGCATGTGCACTCACTGTGACCAGCTGACGTCCTTTCAGTGTTTGCCATGTGGTCATACTCCCCCACCGCTGCATGACAGTCTCTTTCTTTTTAAAACTGCTTCTCTCTGGTTGCTTCAGTCAAGTCTCTTAGGAAAAAAGTTTCCAGCCAGCATAGAAGGAACCAATTTCCTTAGAAATTTTCAATAGTTGAATTATGATTGATTAATTATTCAGTAGCTCAAGGTAATTTGCAAATAAATATAGAATGTACTAAATCAAAGTAGTTTTATTCCAAACTTTGAAATGCAATGTAAGCCATGAATATGGTACATGTGTAACTTAATTATTCTAAGCTATAATAAAACAACTAAAAACAGATGACATTAGCTTCAGTAATACAATTTTTTCCTTTTTCCCTATTTTTTTCTAGTCCCTTCCTCTGACCTCCTATCTGTTCCTCTCCAACCACTCCTCAGAAAGGGTAAGCCTCTCATGGGGGGTCAACTAAGCATGGCATATCAAGTTGAGGCAGGACAAAGCTTCTCCCCCTGCATCAAGGCTGAACAAAGCATCCCACCATAGAGAATAGGTTCCAAAAAGCCAACTAATGTGCCAGGGACAGATTCTGTTTCCACTGCTAGAGGCCACAGAAATAGGTCAAACTACACAACTGTCACCCCCATGCAGAGGACCTAGGTCTGTCCCATCCAGGCTCCCTATCTGTCAGACAGTGAGCATCCACAAGCTTGCATCAGTAGGGTTTCCCTATAATAATCTTGATACTCCAACCCCATTGCTTATATAATTTTGCCTCCCTCTCTTCAACTGGACTCCTGGAGTTTGGCCCAGTGCTTGGCTGTGGATCTTTGCATATGCTTCAATCAGTTACTGGATGAAGGTTCTATGATGAAAATTAGAGTAGTCACCAATCTGATTACAGGAGAAGGCCAATTCAGACATCCTCTCCACTATTGCTAGGAGTCTCAGTTGGGTTCATCCTTATGGATTCCTGGGAGTTTTGCTGGCACCAGGTTTCTCCCTAACCCCAAAAACCTCCCTCTATCAAGATATCTCTTTCGTTGCCCTTCCTCTCTGTCCCTCACCCATCTCAACCCTCCTGAGCATCTTCAACTGGTGTAACTGGATATCAAGTTACAGAAGTTTCAGTAATATATTTAACCCAATATATAAAAACAGTGTCTCAATATATGATTGATATAAAGTTAATAATCAGATAGCTTATATTCTTTTTGGTATTAATTCTTCAGTATTGGGGAACATTTTGAATTTATAGAAAACTTCAGTTCATCTTAGCCACTTTTAATAGCCAAATGTGGATGAGAGCTATTATTTTATACCACACACTCATATTTTGTGATAAATACTACTAATTATCCCTATTAAATGTTCTTTGTTTTCTTGTCTGTAACAGTTGAATCCTGGCACCAGAGGAGAGATGTGACAATACGCTCAAACCCCAGTTTGCCTGGTGATAGGACCGCTCAAGAGACAGTCTGGCCAATGAGGACCCAGAATCAGAAGAGTAGGGGGAGGAATTCAAGGTATGACTTTTCTCAAATAATGTCTTGTTATTTGCTCTCTGTTGCTTTCTTCTGCCTGCCTAGAATACAGCAGACGTGGCACAGCACCTAAGTGACCTCGTGACGCTCAGATGACTGACAGTGAGAGCCACTCTAGGCCAGATAGGCGAGAACAGAGAGTGCTGACAGTGACATGAAGCTGGTGTGCCAGCCAGGGCTGCCTGGATTTCACTCGTGATTGACAAGTCCACTGTGGTCCACAATGCAGAGCATGAATCTTGCCTCATAATATCATTTCAAACTTCATTCCATCATTTCAAGAAAATAGATCTTCCCTTACTAGCAAGGGCTAATTTTTGTTTTTGAAATGAGGGAAACAACCAGGAACTCTTGCTAGTTCAGTATTTGTTAGCAAACATGCCATACACAGGAACGAAAGTAAAGATAATGAAAGATGTCTGCTTTCGTTATTGTCCCTAGATGGCCCTAGAAAGGATGAACATGCTGCACTGTGGATAAATAGGTCACAGCACTGATTATCTTCTGTGACTTGCCACCATGAGAGAAAACTCCATCACAACTGTGTGCTCAGAGCTCCTGTCTTTGGAAAAGTCCGGGAGCTTCTTTCTGACTCAGTTTCCTCACCTATAATACAGAAGTTGAAGTTGTGTAATCCCAAAGGGTTTTATTTTTGTTTTTGTTTTGCTTGTTTCTTTGTTTTCTTGTTTTTATTTTGCTTTAGCATTCTGCAACACTAAGCAAGAGTTTCTTGTTTTTTTCCTGGAGGCAGAATTTGTACCCTGATTTAAAAAAAAAAAAAAAACAACTTTGTTCTTTAAAGCTGAGCTTGTTTAAACCATTGCTTTGCATTCTGGCAGTGATATCTCCTGAGCATCCATCACTTGGAGCTCTGACAAAATCCTTCTCCTGCAGAATGTACCCTTTTATACCGTTCCACTACCTCGGTACTGCATAAAGCACCTTCATCAAATATCAAGGAGAAAAGATTTTCAGGAAGCCAGATTTAGTATCTAAATTCTGTTTTTAAAGGCTCTAAGAAATTATTTTCAGTGAGATAAGAAAACAAGAATGACTGAAATGATTTGACACCATTATGTGTATTTGTTTGGTAATAGTATTAGACAGGATTCTTCTAATCCTGCCTCTTCCATCTGAAAAAATGAGGCTTCTATTAGACCTCTGCTTTTTAAGCACTATTTATTTTAAAACTGTTACTATCAAAAGCATGTATTCTACCACATGAAAAACTTGCAAACAATGAGCCCAGGAGACAGCATTATCTAAGTATTAAGAATGCAGGGGTCTGTTTGTTTTCTAGTGAGAGACAGAAAGGGGATGTATCTGGATGTGAGGGGAAGTGGAAGGAACTGGGAGGAATAGAGCGAAAGGAAAACATAATCAAAATATGCTATATAGAAACAAAAATCTGTTTTAAATAAAAGGGAAAAATATAAGGATCTTGGAAAGAGATCTGTTGGTGAGGCAAATGGCTACTCACACTAAACCTTATTTTCCGTGCTTGTGTATTGTAATAAACATCTTTAAGATGATGGTGATGAGAATGTAACCCATATAGATCCTTAGGTACCACTGACACACAGTTAGCATCTAATAGCTTATGTTATAATATTAGTTGTAAATGTCAACTATTACTTTAAGTAGTAACAGTGCTCGTAAATCGGTTATTAGAAATCAGTTTTTCGTGGTGCCAGCACCAAATACCTCCTCTCTGTTATTACATAAATGAGGTGAAGTTGTCCTAAATATATTTAAGTGCTGAAAATGGGATTCAGGACCTCATGTCTGCTTGGCAAGTTTCCTAGCACAGAGAAAAAGTTTTTCTGGCCATGGTGGCCATGGCACCTTTGCATTGAGTGGTTTTCAGTTTTCCTACAATAACTCTACCCAAGATTTGAGAACAAGGATAAGGTCCTTATATTTTCAATGAATGTGGCTATGCCTGATGTATAAATTCTCATTTTGGATAATTACCCAAGATTAACTAACAGCAGAAGCTTGACCAGGGTCAGCTTAGCAGGAGCAAAGCCAAAGAGATGACTTGAGCCTTTTGGGCTATCAGACTACTGAGACAGTGGATCTCAAGAAATTAGGACTTCCCAGGAATGTCCTGACATGAAAAAGACAAGACTAAAGCCTGGACCAATCAGAAGGGAGCTCATTTCCAAGGCAGAGATTGCTACTTCTGAGTACCTATTAAGGTGGCTTGCCGGAGAAGTGGGATCCAGGACAATGATGATAGAATGGAGCCCACTTGACCAGAACAGCTTAGTTATGGACACTTCTTGTCTTCTACTTAGAGTTAACCCTAGCATCAGGATCCCAAGGATGAGCTTTGAGGTCAGTGAATGCCTTTGCTTCTTCTCAATGTGGCTATATCAAATAAATCTCTTCTGCTTTTTACTGTCACTCTTTCGTTTAATTGGCCCACTGAAGATGAATGGCCAAGTGTAACTTTTCAGGGTCACCAAGACTCAGGCTTGGATCCTAAGAACTCTGAGAATAGTATGATGTTCTGGTATTTTATTATACTGTTCTCCATTAAAAAAAGAGAAAAAGAACCAAACCCTAATCCTAATGTAAAGGTGTGAAGTAGAGCTTTTTTGTTGTCTTAATAATAAAGCAGATTCTGTAGGCAAAGAGAATGGTTCATTCTGAAAACAACTAAAACCCTAAATAAAATTCTGAGGACTTGGGGACATGACATTAGAGTACTCCCAGGAGGTGACGGGAGAGAGAGCTGCTTATAGAGATGACAATATCAAGAAGGTAAGAGCAGGTTTGAATTCCACTGTTGTATGTATAAACACTGCATTTGCTATGCTTTTCTCTGTTCCTGTATAAAAGAAAGAGGGAAGTTACTATAGTTAAAATGAAGGGCGAATGAAAAGGCAGGCTCAACTCTGACCTTCTGACAAGTATGTGTTTCTCCTGGGCCAAAGAGACCCCTAAGATGTAGGTCACTTTGAGTCATATTGTGGATGCTCCACCATGGAGGAATCCAGTAGTGACAAATGAGGATGGGGGAAGAGTTTCTCTGAGATGCTGAGCTTCAGAGGAACTTTGAGAAGAAAATCTGCTGCAGAACATTCTCAGGAAAGCAGATCAAAGCAGACCAGGGTCTGCAATGACTTGTGGGATGCCTTGCAGAAATCAAGTTGCTAAAGAGGCAGACTGAGCCTATGAACACTCTATACCCCACTGAAACCAGCTCCTGACATGGATGCTGCTGCAGAAGCTGTCCAGGGTACCCGAGAAAGCTGGGACCAATTATGGTCCTAAAGCAAGCACCCCTAAATAGAAACTTATGATGGCAATAAAACATGTGACACATGATGTTGTATGAAGAACTACATGTAACAGGCAGAGTGTACACCCCAAAGCCCATGCTATGCAAATGAGCCCGAAACCTATATTGAAGCAACATAAAAGCCTCACCTTGTAGATCAGAGCAACTCCCGGGTCTGGTCTGCTTCTTCTCTTGGAAGTACATTCTTTCTTGCTTCGTTTGCGCTCTGTCTGTCTATGCCCAATTCTTTGTTCTGGGACACAAGAGCCTGGAATTCTTTCAGAGTTGCCATCTGAGTTCCAATATTCAACATCAGAATCTGTAAGAGTAGGGGCAATTTGCATAATCCAGGCAGCAGCCTCAGGCCAGGCCAGTGCAGGATACTAAGTAAAGACAACATGAAATATAAAGAAAGAGTTTGACTTTTTTTAAAAAAAAATAAACGATCCAATATCTCTACCCTAATCTAAAAGATGTAGACAGCAGGTAGGGGAGACAATAAGTCGATCAAGGTTATGAAAAAGAAAAACTTGAAGTGAATATAAAATCAAAGTATCAAGACAAGAGTGGAAGGGATTCTAGCTTGCTTTCTGTTGCTGGGATAAAATGATATGACCAAAACCAAGCTGGGGTGGAAGGTTGCTATTTCATCAGGTCATACTCCATTATCAAAGCAAGCTGGGGAGGGAAATCAAGGCAGGAACCTGAGGAAGGAACTAGAGCAGAAACCATGAGGAACAGTTTACTGGCTTGTTCGTCATGGTTTTCTAAACTTGGTGTGTGTGTGTGTGTGTGTGTGTGTGTGTGTGTGTGTGTGTGTGTGTGTTAAATACAGTTCTGGACCATTTGCCCAGAAAGAGGGTAAGCAAAGTGAGCTGTCATTAATCAAACAAAACAAACAAAACAAAGCTTGGAAGACTTGCCTATGGGCCAATCTGACAGAGGCGTTTTCTCAGAGTACTTGTTCCCAGGTGAGGAGTTGACAAAGTAATCAGTGCAGGAGGTTTTACTACTTCCCTGTTAAAAGTACCAAGATGACTGTTCTAATACTAAGAGTTGCAGGTTCTGTAAGGAACATATGCCAGATGTTATCAAGTGGTATGCTAAGAATGCTCAAAGAGCAAGCAGGAGGTCCTGACAAAAGAGAATGACAAATCTCTTCTAACCCTTCTGTGACGTGAAGGTACCTCAGGGCACCAGCGACAAGCACAACAGGCTCATGCTGGAAAAGGGTGGGAGAATGTCGAGAAGATCAGTACTTTGATAGGTGGGCCAGTAAAACTCAGCTGCTGGATTCACCTTGTGTGGTGCCTTTGAGAATCAGAAGAGGGGATTCCCAGCACAGAGCCCCACCCATGCCTCTTGTTCTCCACACTGGCTGCCTCCCATGAAAAGGACTTCCCTCGTATTGCTCTTTAAATTAACAAAGCACTCCAGTGAACCACTGCCTTGCCAAGAAATGTTTAGTTGGGAGAAAATTCTGTGTAACGAGGTGTCAAAACAACCATTAACGATGTTTCTAAGAGCATTATCTCAGCGCTGCAGGGAGTCGGCACAGTGCAGGGAAAATACAGTACTGGGAATCCGAGGCTTGTATTCTGGTCAGAGCTCCATAAGGAGCTTGAGAAAGGAGCCTGGCATTTGGCTTCAGATTGAGATTCAAATTTTGGCTTTAGCATTTAGCAGTTGTATGACCTAAAGCACAATTCATAACCTCTTTAATACTTGATTTCTTCATGCATAAAATGGGGAAATGCCACCTACTTCCCAGGATCGCTGAGAGAAATAATGAGATCCCACAGAGGCCTGGAAATGTATTTGGAACCCAACGGGTCCAATAACGAGTTTTATCAAATCATCCATCAGCTCCTTTTTGGCTCTGCTGACCTTAGAGAAAGCTGTTGGTGATGAAAATACAACATATTTTAGAAAAACTCTTCCGAGTGAACGCTACTTTCAAATACTTTTCTTGTTCTCTTTCTGAGTGATATCTCTGAACTGTCGGGCTATGGACTGAAGAAGAGAGGTAAAATTTTCTATTGTCTTAGAAAATACCTTGTAATCTGCAGAATCGATTTTGCTCTTGGGCTTTTTGAAACTAGTTACTTTTGTTGGTATTTTATAGACATTGTATTTTCTTAATTATAAAAGACATATGTAATTATTGTAGACAACATGACGAATTTTGCAGAGCATTTTCTTCCATTTATTTCTAAACAAGGCTATTTTGAAGAATCATATTAATGTGTGTAATTTTATATAATTTATTTTATTTATTATGACAAAATTGGATTTTTGATTAATTGAAATTTTGTTAAACATTAGACAATCCAAAAAGGTATGGAAATTCACTGGCATATATAGAAAATGGAAAGGTAGACTCTGGAGGAATAAGAATAACCCCCATAGGCTCATAGAATTGAATGTTTATTTTTATATGTGGTGGTGGCGCACGCCTTTAATCCCAGCACTCGGGAGGCAGAGGCAGGCGGATCTCTGTGAGTTTGAGACCAACCTGGTCTACTAGAGTTAGTTCCAAGACAGGCTCCAAAACCACAGAGAAACCCCATCTCGAAAAAAACAAAAAAAAAAAAAAAAAAGAAAAAGAAAAAAGAAAAAAAAGAATTGAATGCTTAGTCACTAGAGAATGGAACTCTTAAATAGGATCAGAAGAATTAGGAGGTGCAGCCTTGTTGGAGGAAGTGTGTCACTAGGGATGGAAGTTTCCAAAGCCCACTCTAGACCCTGTCTCTCCCTTCCAACCATTTTCTTTCTGCCTGTGGATCAGGATGTGGCTCTCAGCTGCTATTCCAGCACAATGCCTGCGCTTAAGCTCCCTGTCATGAAGAAAACAGACTAAATATCTGAAATAGTAAGCAAGTCAATTAAATATGTTATTTTATATGAGTTACCATAGTCATGGGTGTTTTCAAAGTAATAGAACATTGATTAAGATAGACTCTTTTTTTTGTTTGTTTGTTTTTCGAGACAGGGTTTCTCTGTGGTTTTGGAGCCTGTCCTGGAACTAGCTCTTGTAGACCAGGCTGGTCTCGAACTCACAGAGATCCACGTGCCCCTGCCTCCCAAGTGCTGGGATTAAAGGCGTGCGGCACCACCGCCCGGCTCTGAGATAGACTCTTAAAACTATCTGGCATTAACTTTATCCAAGTTACAGAAGACATGATGAGCAGTGAGTATTCCTTTGGTAGACTACATGACCAGTGCCTGACTACTGAAGGCACTGCCTTCTCTCTTTACTGGTAGTGTTCTGAATGCTTCCCAAATGTATCAGCCTACTGTGTGAGCTACCAAGGAAGCCAGGGGCCAGTAGGCTCTTCCCCTGTCTTGATTTTAGATGCCAGGTTGTTTCCCATGTCACTGAATGTAGCCACCTTTTCTCTCATTGTCTGTTCTTAGTTTATTCATTTATTTATTATGAGTAACTAGAAAAGACTTTTCAGCCTCAAGATTATGACGAAATCCATTGATGTTTTCTTATAAAGATAATTCTATGACTTTCAAAGATATTCTGATTTTTTTGTCATACTATTCTTGTCTATTTCATGCAAACTATATTTCAAAAAGTTACATTACCTGACGAGTTATTGTCTAGATGTTTATAGTTTCATATATTATCAGATTTTTTGTTTATTTAAGTATTCCATTTTGTAATTTGGTTATTGTTTGTGTTAACTTTGTTGCTTATTGTTCTCAAAGATTTTTCTAGGTGTCCTGTCATATCATCTGCAAATATAGACACTTACCATGTTTTAATTCTTCACAGTACTAATAAATATTAACAGTGCTACCTAAGTATCATTTCTTGATTTTAAGGAAAAATTAATTTCTACTGTTTCTGCCTAAGGTAAATGTTGGTTTTAAACTATTAAATTGGCAGACACAGATACACAGTCTGCAGACCATTCTTACCTGTATTTTCTTTTTTTCCTTTTTTTAAAAAAATAGAAAATACATTCTTTTCTCATACGATATATACTTATTATGCTTTCTCCTCCTTCCAAGGCACCCAGTTCCTACACACCTCCCCTTCCATCTGGATCCATCCCCTTTCCTGTCTCTCATTAGAAAAGAACTGACTTCTAAGAGATAACAACCAAACTTGACCAAATAGAATACAATAAGATGAAACATAAAGCATCACATTGAAGTTGGACACAGCAACCTAACAGGAGGGGAAGAGGCCCCAAAATAAGCACACGACTCAGAGACCCACTTTGGTGCGTGACAATTGTCACGCATCCTAAGGCAAAAAAAAAAAAAAGAAAGAAAGAAAGTGAAGTACTATCAAATAAAATTTAGCATACTTGGAAAAATAATGCGCTGTAATTAGGTGGACTTTTTATAGAAATGCAGAAACGGTTTAATACAGGGATATCTATGAGATATTTACATCCAGGTCTTAAACAAAGAATCATAGAAATATCTCTCTAGATGGTCATAAAATATTGATAAAATTCAATAATTTTTTCTGATAAAAATCTTTAAATAATACTTTAGTTCATGCATTTATACTTGTAATTATGTTATACAAATTGTTCACATAGACAAAAGAGTGCCAAGTAGATCAGGAAGCAAAACTATTTACAAACTGGAACATATTATTCCTCACTGGAGAAATGCCATGGATAGGTTTTTGAGGTCAAGAATGATAATTTAGCATGAGTTAAAGAATTGGCAATGGTGACATTCACAGGCTGGCACTGAAGGCAAGAAAAAATGAGCCTAGGGCTTTGAGTTTCTCACAGAACTTGAAGAGGTCAATTCAGCTAGACTGGAGGGCCAATGAACTCCAGGGACCAGAATGTCTGTCTTTTTTCCAAACTGGGTGATTTCAGACACACACCACCACGTGTGGACTTTTACATGTGTTTGGGGTCTGAATTAAGGTCCTGATGTTTGCACAGAAAGCATTTTACCAAGTGAAACATTTCCCTAGGCCCTAGATACTATTGATTTTATATTCTTTATATTTATTTATTTATTCATTTATTTATTTACCTTCTTGTCTAAGAATGGATTTATAATTGCTTACTTGAAAATTTAAAAGTTAGAAAGATATATTTAAAGTAAATTGGGAAGTAGAGGCAGAAGGATTGGAATTCAAGGTCATTCTCAGCAACACGGTAAATCTATACCTAAAATTATGTTCATGTCTATGTAGATCAAGCAAACAAAAAAAACCTCAACATTGGATATCTATTGAT
Source organism: Microtus pennsylvanicus (assembly GCF_037038515.1). Taxonomy (NCBI): domain Eukaryota; kingdom Metazoa; phylum Chordata; class Mammalia; order Rodentia; family Cricetidae; genus Microtus; species Microtus pennsylvanicus. The sequence goes on from NC_134583.1 coordinate 96,468,307, forward strand.
AAAAGGCTAAAAAGGATTTCCATTTGTTTCTGGAAGCTCAGATCCTGTTGAAGGGCCGAGGAGGGATGGAGCCTCTGATACTACAGTGTGTGAAGGATAGAAATAGCATGCTATGCAAAGGCAATAGAGTTCCTGTCCTTGATCATAATATTGCTGCTCCCAGCTGATGTGAATGGAATGCATGAGAGACACCATGATTTTCTCAGCACACCACATCCAGAAGGCTGGGGCCACATTACTAACTAGGATCATTCTCAACTCCATATAATTCCGTGAGTTGGAAAAACTATTTTGATGTCTTTCCTCATCTGTCCCCACCTCCTACCTTTTCTAGATGATATAATATCTTTCTCCCAAGAGTCTTGTTCTCAGTTACAGTTAATCAAGCATAAGTGAAGCTATGGGGTAATGGGAACATAGGTCAAAAGATTTAAACATCTAGGGCAATACTTTCTCCAGCAAGCACTCTGTGTTCTTCCTTCGTCTCTCCACCCAGCAACGGTGATACTTGAAGCAAGCATTATATAAAACATGGATTGAATACAAGTTTGTATTATTCATAAAATAAGATGAAAATGTAACTTCAAACATTTTAAAAACAGAGAATTTCTAGCAATTAATTTTCAAATATCGTTCTTGTGACAGGATGGTAAGATCACAAACTGACAGAGTGTGTGGGGTTGAAATTTCTCCTAGTGATAAAGGGTTAGTAGATTTGACAGAACCAAGGGTTAAGAGGAAGATCTGAGAGACTGTGCATCCTAAGGACAAGAACAGGACAAATCACAGCTGGGAAAGTGTCACAGAGAAAGGAAGGATATGAAGGAATCAGAGTTCTGTTCTGTGCGGCTCATGTGGAGTCATTAGTTTAAAAACAAAGGCTGTGTCTCATCAAGACACATACTTTCTACTAGCTATCAAGATGCTTTCTACCACTTTTCCATTGATTTCCATTTCATATAATATTCTGGTGTCATTTCAATCACAACTGCATGGCTTAGGGGTGCTGAAAAAAGAACAGGTAAGAAGCGCATTTTAGAGTTAGCAGCTCTGAGTGGTAAGACATGATCAAACCGTCAAAAGCAAGCCATGCTGCATCAGGGCGATTTCTGGAGCCACACTTAACCTACCTCTATCCTATCTAAATGTAATCTCTGCTTGTTTCCTTCCTTTTAAAGAAGTTATAAATTGCAGTGGGGTGCTAGGAGCCTTAATGCAAAGTCACAGGAGACACTTTGCAGAAAAATGGGAATGAGGAAAAAGATCTCTTTGACTGAGCTGTCTTAGCCCATGGGTAACTTCTTCAGGAAAGAGAGTTTTCACACACTCCTTTCTCACCCAAGGACCCATAGAACATTCAAGAAACAAAGTTAGGCATACTGGGAGATTCTAGTGGGGGCAATTTATCATGGGAAATAGGTTAGGTTATTTGGAGCTAGCAAACTGAAGCCCAACAGAGAGATGAAGTGACACAGATTAACTTTTATAGGAAACAGCTACCCCTTGACAGCCAGAAGAGGAAGGCAGTGCTAGTAGAGTCCAGGGCATCGCCTCCAGACCTGAGGTGTGAGCTGAAAACTGGGACCAAGGTTGCTTGTGACTACACGCCTGAAGCATAGAGATGACAAGGAATGCTGATTTCCAGCCTCTAGCTTGTACCCACCTCTTGGCCCATAGGAGGCAGAAACTAGTTGGTAACTGTGGAACCCTGTTTTCAGGAATCCCAATCCTGTGACAGAGCAGGAAATGAGTCTGAGGTATACCAGGTCCCACAGACAGGCAGGAAAGGGCTGAACCATTAGTTCAGTTTACCAAGGTACTCTATTATGTTTACTTGTTTTGATTTATAAGATGGTCTTTACGGGCATGATGTCAGCATGGTATTACCATCTCACTTCAAAAGTTTCCCTTTCACGTAAGTGAAACCACTGAAGGCCATTCTACCTAAGATAGGTGGTTTCTTTCAGTGCCAATTTAAAATCATTTTCATAAGTATATATGTATTTGAAACCGGGGAAGAAAAGAAAAGGGAAGGGAGTAGAGAGCCATACAAACCAGAAATCCATTACAATGGACTTTGCAAATACTGTAGGTAATTAAAGACTTTTAAAGGCAGCTACGGTATTATTTACTTGACAGTAGAACTCTTATCGGCTATTATGTAAATACACATTGAGCACATTTTAAAAGTGCATGCTATTTACTATTCATAAGTGTTGTTAATATGTATTTCATTTAACCCTAAGGAGCCATTTCAGTCTCTTGTGTGAATTTACATTTATGAATGTTTTTATAAAATGCATATTATTTACCCAATAGGCAGCTCTGCCATAAGAAACGCTAGAGCTGATTGCCAATTTAACTTCACGTGAGTTTCTGTGCAGTGTTGCTTAGGTTGGCTCTCCTGGCTGGGCATCCATAAATAGTATTTCCTTTCAGCACCCTGAGACCTATGAACTGTTCAAAGAAAGGAATTTTCTAGTCTGTTTTGTTAATTTTGGGGATTTCAGTAGTGTGGAAAAAGAGGCTATGATATATCTCAGAAGATAAAATAAAGATTTCACCAATGAAACTAGATGTGCGTAATTGCCTTGATCTGAAGTCAACATTCACAAAATAAATATGAACAAGCTATATTTAAGAATGAACTTCCTCCTTCCCCTTTCCTTCCTTCCTTCTTTTCTTTCTAACCTTTTCTGCTTTAGTTATTTTCATTGAGACATCAATATGCCCTCCCCCACATTCAATATGGAAAATTTACAAGGGGAATAAAGATTCTTGCCAATAGGCACACCATATGCAGATTTTACAAATGGAATCTGTTTCATGACTTCTGTACCTTGCAGTCAGATTGGAGACATAATTAGAGATCAGGGGGAAATTAAAGAGAACAGACTGGCAAGGAGAGAGTCTTCATGTTCTTCTAGGATTTAAGCTCCATTCCCTTCACTGAGTGAAGTGCTATATTGTGATACCAAACCTATAGAAAACACTCAAACCTTGGAACTCCGTTTCTAGAGAGAAATACATATTTGGTGCTGGTCTTTTAAATATTCAAATCTGATGCCTCCAGGTAATACATAGGGAAAGGGAAGGGTTGCTAAACTGTTTTGATACTAGACACAGAAAGATTTTGCTAGAATTGTTGGGATAGCAATGAAGGGTGTATCCTATGACCAGATCGGGCTATGCAATAATTAGAGAAAGCAGATGTTAAAGGGTATCAGTCCTACCTAAAAGTCTAGAAGTATAAAATTGGATGTGATGATGGTAAAATCATAAGCAATGCTCTAGGTCATAGAAACAGCTGGCCAAGATCCAAACTAAGCACGAACTCCAGGAAAGAGATGAAGCTCATGACTTTCTCAAATACAAGGGTCAACTTGAATTCTTGAAGGTCCACACAACTAGAAGCTGTCTCAGTGACTTCATACTGCCTTCTCACCTTTCTCCTCTTTAGAATCTGTCAGAGTAAATGATTAGTGAATTAGAGAGAACATGGCAAATTTAGGAATGGATGTTTAAAGACTTCAAGGTAGCCTAGAACATTTGCATTGTATCTTCCCTCTGTTTATATACATAACTTTGAAACTGGAGTATAGGAACAGGCTTATCAAAAACTGCAGCTATTTTATTCAAACTTTTATCTAGATTGATTGGCTAAGTCTATAAAAAGTATAAAACATGTTTCATACACATTTGGAGTTTGTCCTCTCTTGTTATAAATTCTGTCACCACCACCGCCCTGTGAAGTAAGCCTGTTACATGATGTGAGATTTGAATCTCAGGGTCCCAGTCAAAGGCCTGTCATGTGAGACCATTGCTCAGTGTGGGTAGTTGATCCATGGGACCAGTGAAGCATCACTGCTGAACTCAGCTTAGATGACTGATTTCAAAGAATTTGGAACAGAGATCAAAAGGATATTGGAAGTCTTTTGGTGCATTGCATTTGTTTTGTGGTGGAAGTGACCACTAGGGCCCTCTCCCTTGGAGTTTCAGTGCAAAGTGGGATTGAACTTAAAAAGAGGAGAATTTCAAAATGTGTGTGGACATAAACATTTGAATTTCTGAATTGAGCCAGTATTTGCAACTGAGCACAAGCAGAGGAATCTTTAATCTCCAAAAGTCATTAACCTGTATGAATTTCACTTATATCACATCAGAAGAACAATCACTCCTATTGAACAGAAGTCAAGGCATAAGCCTAAAACTCCAGTTTTTTAAAAACTGCTTATGAATCATTTTATGATATTTATTGCCCATTCATAAACTGGTGTTCAGATTCAACATGATCTACAAGCATCTAAACTGACTTTACTGGACACACATGGCAGAAAAGAGCTGGCCCAGTCAAGTGTACCTCTAATAGTCTACCTCCAGTGTATACATCATGTCTAATAGCAAAAATATAGTAGAGAAGCCATATCTATAAAATGGCTTTAGCAGGGGATGCTTGGTTGGGAATAACTATTGGATATATAGACTTACATATCCATGGTTGATTAAAGAAGTAGTAGAGGATTCACAAAGCCAGTTCTCAGCCCAATTGTTTGTCCAATGACAAAGCCTCTGGGGGGGGGGGTTATGTCAATGGTGGCTTCCCTCACAGAATCATGCTTTGTCCATATGTACCCAAACCACGAAGAACTTCTGGTGGTGAGTCCACCTTAGCAACTCAGTCCTTTTTGTTTCCTGACTTCTATGTGGTGACTCTTCTGCACCTTTCAGGGACTACAGAAGTCTAAATTCTCTTTCCAAAGGAAGACACACAACCATTGGCAATAACACTTAAACTATCCAATACTTTTACAGTCTTAAACAGACATAGTAAACAAGCAAACTCACTGGGATGATATGAGCCTCAGATTAATAAGTGAGAGATACCTTAAAGTTCTATGAAGCAAAACAGAGTAATTGCTTGAGCAGTAATAGAAATCTACATGCACTTTGTACCCCATATTAATCTCAATCCAACATACATGTGCTGTCACTACTGGTTGCAAATATGATGCTTATTTCAATGAGTCTATTTCTTGTAATTCTAATTCATGTTTCTACTCTCAACATCTAGTATCCACTATTTTGCATACAAGGAACTCCTACAGTCACAAATGTATTTTGATTTCAACTAGAGCAAGCAGTTGCCAGGCTCTGCATTAACTAATTTGCTTGGTATTTTGGAGTTCCATTAGTTTAATGACTTGATTATTCATTTACCCTTTCCCCACAAAACCTTAAATTTGGATAGTTTTGAAACAGAAAATTAAAACGGACTATACACTACTCAATTAATTCTTTATCATTTATTTTATGAGTCTTATGTAACAAGAGAGGTCCTTGTCCTAGTTCTGCTTCATCGCTCTTCCCTCAACTTCTAAAAGTATGAAAAAGAGAGATGTGTTCCTCCAGTAGTGCTCATGTATAGTTAGAGGACCCCTCCCTGACCATAGGCAGCACAAGCTGTGACATCTGGATAAACATTTGCTGTTTTAATGAGAGGGCTCAGAGATGCTTGTTCAGGGCTGGCCCAGGGTTGGTCCAGGGCTGGAAGTTTTCTTCTTGGGAGGTACTGCAATATTAGATGACTGTAAGGTTAAACGTGCTGGTGAGAAACTGAGGCAGAAGCTGAGGCCTGGTCACATCTCAGATGCATTATACCAGTCCCTGACTTTCTACTTCCAGACTTTGTTATGTGAACAGAAAACCAACTTGCATTTATTTCAGCCATGAGTGGATAGGTCTTCAGTAATTTGAGGCTGGGGGAAAAAAAAGTAAGCCAACTGACCCCCCATCAAGATTTCTTTTCCTAGTGCTGGGATCTGAACCTTCCTCAGAGCCCTTGCCATGCTATGGTCCTTCTGATTACCCATGGTTTTAATAACTTTTCTAATAAACTTATTAGTTGTCAGTTACTAAAGATATGGATACCACAATAACATGAAAAATTTAACACGCATCATCCACAGGAATTATCAGGGCATAGGTTAAAAATATTTTGTTAGGGAATCCTAATAATGAGTCAGGAAATTTGCTTTTAGTAATAATTTTTACTGGGAGCATCATTAAACATGCCACATTTCTCTTCTTGCGTGGCTATAGAAAGCATGATTTGGTTCTTTGATAGAGATAACACTTCAACCATCTTGCAGTAGTATCAGTTCATTATCCAGAACACCAAAAATTACTTTGAAACTAAACCTTATAAAATATCTGCCTGTCACCTGGGTTTGATCATATAAGTGACAATTACACAAGGCTCAACATCTCATAAAGTACCACCTTCATGAATGTAAGGTATACCTTGACCCTGGAACTAGCCACATCTAACATAGAACACACCCTTGGAATATATTTGAAAATTTGATTTATTCATGTTTTAGGATAATTGAGTTATTCTGAAAATCTCCACTATAATATTAAAAATTAACCAAATGTTAATTATATTTTAGGAACTCAAAGAAATGTAAAGCCAATGTACTGAACTGGCATATTCACAGATCTTCAATATATGATTAGTTAGGATGTGATAATTGGGCATGAGTTTATGTATGTCAAATCTACATACATAGACATACATACAAGTACATGTATGTCATGTACAACTCACATTAAATTTGCTATATATCCAGTCATCTTTATTTTCAGAACACATTAGAATTTCTTTAAAATAAGAATTTAAAATTGTTCTAAGCTCATTAAATTTCAGGGATAATGACATCATCATATGTGAGACATTTGATAGCATTTTAGTGCCTATTAATTTTTATTAAAATATAATAAATATTATTAAAGCACTTTTTAGGAAATACACTCAGTTTTAAAATCTGTCTGAAATGTCAAAAATAATGCATTTCCATTCATTCTATGTAATTTCTCATTGAATTCAAACTTTTAAATAAATCTTCCAATATCTAATGTATCATATTATCAAAGCACAAAAAACCATTATATGATTATAAGAACCTCAGAACTCACTGTCTTCAGATTTAATGGACTCCCAAAGCTTTTTTTCCCCTGCAAAGACTGTTTTTAAGACATTTCACAGTATTTTATACATTATAAATGGATTCCATTCTTGGCTTAGTAATTCACCTAATGGACAATGGATACAAAAAGCTGTAACTCCAGGGACATTAAATTGGTTCTAAACTCTGAAAATTACAGCTTTTACAAAAAGAAGAAAATACTAAAAACATGTCTAATGCAACACTGCATCTAATTTCCTACTACCTCCAGACTGTGTCTAAAAGCTCCTAAACTTCTTAATGACACAATATGTTAAAATTGCCTTCCTTTATATTTAGATCCCAGAAAGATCTCACCCACTTTATAACCCCAAGGAGGGTGTACTAGCAAAGAGGGCTTCCGTGCATATGCTGCAGACATGAGAAAAAAAGTCAGAATCCCAAGAGATGGAGGCTTCTCAGACTGCGCCGGGATACTAGCTAGCGCATTTGGGTAGCATCCTTTCCACTTACCAAAGAAATTATGAACCCAGATTTCCACTTGAAGAGGTAATCAATGGTATTTCAGTAATGAATGGAAGATAGGGTTTTCCTAGACATACCTATGATTAATTGTAAGTCCAAAGTGAAGCCTTGAATTTGATAGGCCCTTATCCTTCAGAGGACACGTGCAATTATTTCTGGAGCTAAAGAATATGTTCAAATATTGGGAGGAACAAAGTTAGGTAATCGAACTATCAACACAGGCCCTTCATATTTCTTTAATTCATATTTAATAAAATATGTTCAATATCTGAATGTGAAGAAATATATCATGGAGTTAATTGTGTGAGTCCTATGACTTATTCTAAATTCTTAGGAGACACTTCCTTACTCCTCCTTACCACTTTCGTGTCTTTAAGAATAAGTGGTCCAGAAATATTACCATAACACAGGTCCTTGGTTTAATTCTTTTCTCCTTATTTCTACATTTTTATGAGATTAGAAATTTTCTTTCTTCAAGTTATGGTGTTCTTGAGAATTTTTCCATGTCTTGGCAGATGGTGAAAGAAAAACAGAGAGTGTCTCACATGCACCTCTGATACCATGGCGGCAAACTCATCTGGTTGTTTGTATTTAGTAAGATACTTCTTGATTCATGATTTTACTTGCCTGGTTTAAACACTCCATAAACCAAAGAGGTTTTCCTACAATTTAGAAAATTTGTATTTTTTTAAAAAAATTTTAACACTCTGAACATCTAGATAAATAAAAAGTCTACTTAACATTATTATTTCAAATCTAACCTATTATAAGAGAAATTTATTTAGATAGAATCATTTGACTGCCTAGATTTTAATACTTTTCCTTGTAATACAACAATCATATCTTCATTTTTTAATGCTAAATGAAAGAATGTCTTGCTCATGCTTAAATCTTAGCGGCTCTATTAATCTTCACCTATTCTTTAGTAAAGGCCACATGACACGCTCTAACTCTCAAGGACAGTGTTTGATTTTAATGAGAAATTAAATTGTTTTTGCTAGAGAATTAGGTACCCTCTTTGGCTCTTAGTTTAGTTTGTGAGATTTCCTATAAATAGCTTAGTTCAGCTTGCTTCTTAAAACTTCTTGGACACTCTCCATTCTCAGAACATATACACCTTCATATCATGTAAGGTGGCTGTGGTTAGCATTTCCCACCGTTGTTGTAAAAAGCATTTGTGTGAAAATAAATCTTCATTTCTCTGTGTTCTGGGGTGCCCTTTCTCCGCTTTCTTTGTTGGTTATCATCTACCATTCCCATGAATTCTCTTGAGTGCAAGCACTTAAAATCTTGCCATTCTCTCACCACCATCCACTCATTTCCACACAAAAAAAAAATCTTGTGAATTCTGTTCTGTGGACATCTTTCCTGCTACTCTATAAATCTACAGTATCAACTAAGTACATTGCAAAGCTGTAATGGGTCAGTGTTGTTAACCATTTATTTTACTCTGTTCTGTTTAATATTTTTGTCATTTAGTTTCTGCTCTTTAACTCAGAGGATTAGAACTTTAGTTAGTTACATAATTGCTCAAGTTCCCTGCTTCCCGCCCCCCCCAAACCTACGGAGAAATGATCATTTGAATCCAGGCAGGCTGGCGGGCTGATTTTGATGTCATTGCAGTGTGGCTTGATTCTTGATTAGTCTGCTTGAGATATGCTGAAGTATTTCCCTAGACCCTCGTTTCATCTTCCTTCCTGTTATCTTCACACACCTACTGACCTGACTTTCTACAACACAATTCATTAGAAGAAATAAGACTCAATTCTGTCAACCATTTATCCCCCACACCTCATCTGTCCCCATTCCTGTGGCTCCCAGAACGTGATCCTGTCTGTTCCAGAACTTATATTTTATATATCTTTCTGTGACACTCTACTCAAATTCCACTGCCTTGCACACTCCTGCATGTCATGCACACTTCATGAACACACTTGCTCATAAATGTCACCACTTCTGTAGAATCTTCCTGAAATGGTTCAGCAGAATTAACCTCTCCCTTCACTGAGTTGTCTGGGAATTTTGCTCTGAGCTCTGTTAAGCCTGAATTTGCTCTTTCTCTGAATTATGAGCATGTTGAGTGATAGTATCACATCTAGATATTTCTCATCTCTCATGTGTTTCCTATTTAACGATGATAACTAACAGATATTCACCAATTCTTTTCTTTATTCTTCACTTTCCAAATGACACTTTCTTCCTTAAATGAAAATCATATACTTGAAGATATTATCAAAGGATCTTTAAGAAAAATCCTAACTTTAAATCAGACCAAGCTCATCCTTAGGGTCACTCAAGCAGGTATTTTCTCAGAGGCCCCTCTCACTAAGTGTCTGATCACCTCTAGCTACCAACTCACAGTGCAGAGGCTCCCAGACTTTGTCTGGAGGAGCATCGGTAGCCCAAGGCCCAAGGATCTGGGCTTGAGACTACTTTAATTGTCCTACTAGTCTGTTCGCCTTCTTCCTTCTTGCCCAAGAGCATGGAGTGGAGTCTTCCAAAGGCTGCTTAATGCGTAATGATACTGCCAGGCATTGTCTACCAGGGTGTGTGCTTGTACTTATTGTACTGTACCATTTCTTCAGTTTTCATTCCCAGTACAGTAAATGTTAAATATTACACATACAGAAAATTCTTTGAGGTCTTCTAAAATTTTAATAACATTAAAAACTTTTAAGATGGACATTTTGAAACCATTGAGCCAGCAGCATGCTAGGGTGGGCCCTGATGCACTGTCAAGGCAAAGAACATAGGAAGAAGGAAAGCCCCCAGGAGCCCATACATACCTCCATCGTATAGGTTTCATTTTTTTCTTACTTGAAAAACACTATCAAAAAATGTTTCTGCAAAGCAATGTTGTGTTTTTTTCACCCAAAATTTTGTGTTTCTCATGGTTAATCCTGGCATCGGCCTAGGTATCAAAGTTAGGTTGATTTGTAGGTAAGTACAAAATTTGTTACACATGACAAAAGTAAAGACACCTATATATTTTCATTTCTCAGCCACTTGCAAGACTCCATCAAAGTGCATGGTTTATTATTTCTGTCTTGGTTTTTGAAATTATTCTGATTACTTCCATAGTCCCTGAAATAGATAGTGCCTGTTTTGATGCCACATACAAATCATAAGTGCTAAAACTGTCTTTTATTTGTCTAAATGTACAAACACTTCTCACAATAATATACACTTTAGTCAGCTGCCTAGAATTCTATACTTATGTGTTTAAAAATGAATTATCCCATTCTCATGCTTTTATATTTTCTTAAACGCAGTAATGAGAATATGTATGAAAAATCTATTCTAGGATGAACCTTTATGCCTTCTTTCTAATAATCCAGATTTAGCATTTATGAGTTTTCTTATGTAATTTCTTCTTTCACTAAGGCATACACAAAAAGAAGTGCTAAGAGATTTCTAGTTATTTCTACTTTCTAAAAATACCATGCATACATTTATCTTGGCTAATCTTACCACGTGTAGCTTCAAATAGATTATGTTATAACATGTTCTCTGGCATAAAAGTCCTTTATGATTTCTGACTAAGATATTAAACTCAGACGGGAAAGAAGGTACTTAGAAAAGAGGCTTTACTTCTCCTTACGGTGATAAAATGCATCCTACATCCAAAGGTGATGCTGTGGAATGCAACAAAATATCAAAAGAATTGGAGTACTTAACACTCAATGTCGACTGATATTTCAGGGACCCTTCAAGGCCTGGGTCTTGATTTTTAGCACCAAAGTAGGACACATTTCCTCCCACGATTATCATTCGTGTAGAAATAGCTGGTGTTTAATGAGGATGTAGCCAGCAATGAAAGGAAAAGAATACAAATCTCAAAATCTGATCATGAAATCACAATGAGCTAAGTTCTGTCTAGCACAAACTCCTGGAATTGCTCCTGATTCTCAACCTCACTGCCAGGTTGGACTCCTCCGCATGCAGCTGACCTTTAGGGCTCTGCCCAGCCTCTATAGACACCCTGTTGTTTCTCACATTCTCTTGTAATTTGAAGAGATAAATTGTGCCAGCTGGCTTCAGCTTAACTCAAGTCAGGATGATATTCAGCTCTTTGAAAACTCGTTACACACCTTACAAGTCTTGCCAGAGGGAATGAAGAGCAAAGAGTGGTGTGTGTGTGTGTGTGTGTGTGTGTGTGTGTGTGTGTGTGTGTAACTCAGATATGAAAGGGCATAGAGGAAAAGAAGTAACCCTAAACAAAATTGTTGGTGCAGCCTTCTTTGGTGATTTCACAGGCAGATGAAAAGTAATTCTTGCAAAATTACAAAGAAAGCACATGGATTTGGGTGAAAGTTCTTACAAAGGTGGTAAAACAAGGACTTAATATGGTTGGAGAATCTTGACATCAATATTTCTTTGTTAGGTCTTTCTCATTCAGTAGCTGAGTAGACCAGCTGGGGACAGAAGATGGTCAAGGGGTAGAAGTCCAGGAAATATTTAAGCGACTTTTCTTGTAGGAAAACCTGTGTTGAAATAAATGGTGTGTACAGTTATAAGTTTGTACTCCACTGTTACCTTTTCCTCTTGTTTCTCTGCTGGGTAGATCAAGTCCCCCTGCTACATGACAGACACACAGCATCTGCCGATGGAAAGGCCCTTCTCCATCCCACAGTCCCACTGGACCAGTTTCTCTCCACCCCCTGGGTCTGCATAGCTGCTTATGAAATAATCACGTGGAGGCTAAATATCAGTTACAATTGTTTGGCCAGTGGCTTAGGCTTCTTATTGACTAGCTTTCTCTTATATAAATTAACCCATTTCTACTGGTCTGGGTGTCAGCATATCATATGACCTCTGTTCTGGCATCTGTCTCCTTAGGCAGAGGTTGGCATCTCTCTTCTTGTGCAGCTACATGGTGTCTCCCTGACTCTGCCGTCTCTTTCCCTGCATCTTTGTTTGGACTTCCTGCACAGTTATATTTTGCTTGTACATTGGTCAAAAAGTTTTATTCATCAACCAATAAAAGCAACACATATACAGAAGGACAGTCCACATCACCCATTACGGGAGCACTGTAGATGAAGTTTCCCAAGCATTTATGTGATTTTAGATGTTGCCCTTCTCCTTCCTAGGCAGATTTCATCATCTTTTTTACTTGCCTTATCCTAGGGGACTTGCCCACAAGAGATTCTTAAATAAATATTTGGTTTATAACTTTCATACTCTTCAGCTCATTTCATTGAATGTGTTCAGAACATTTTTTCTCTAATCATGTATCTAACCAATATTTGCCAAGAGTCAACTTTTTCCAAGTCTCCGTCTCACACATTAAAGACAACTCTCTAATAACAGTAACAACCAGAAATGGCATCCATGAAAGAAAGATCAAAGCCAGCGTGGCCTACATAGTGAGACCCAACCCAGACTGTGTCTATTTAAAGACTTTGTTTTATATTATCAAAAATGGTTTACTTCTTTTTATAACTCTTTATATTCTCTATCTTCTTTCTCCCAAGCCTACATACATTTATTCAACACTGCAACGAATTTAGAGGTCTTTTTTTATCTGAATCTTTCTTTATTGTATATATGTAGTCATTTTCTGACAAGATGTGCCCCCCTTTTGTTAATGTTAAGCGGACATGGCTAGGGCCAACATGGCCTTGCCTGCTTGCTCTGCCCAGTCCAACATGGTGAAGGCCTGTTTTCTGCCTCTGAAAACCATGTACATTGCCCCATTTTCAGACACACAGCAGGTCTAAGTTGCCATTAAGCAAGTTGTAGCACTCCGCTCACAGACCCCATTTATATGCTCGGCCTCCTAAAATAGCCAGAGTTCATGCTGGCAGCACAGCCCAGGAAGCTGTTGTTTTGAAACAGCATGTTTTTGTTTGCTTATTTTGTTTTATGACCACTGAATCAGGAAGACCTCTCTCAAAGGAATCATGCTTCTAGCAAACATATCCCACCTGAGAAAATGCTGCTACCAAAAAACCATGCTTAACTCTGTTTTTTGTGCCTAGAATTCCTTTCCAAGCTTTCTCAGGTTTTACGTGGATTTAGTCAACACATTGGCATGCCAATTTGTTGGGGGAGGCCACTTGTTCATTTCCCAGAAGCCCAGACTCCCAAAGTAGCCACACAGAAACTATATTATTTGCAATATTGTTTGACCAATAGCTTAAGATATTAAGCTAGTATTGCTCGCTAGCTCTTACATCTATTCTCATTATTTTGTAGTTTACCAAGAGGCTTATGGCCTACTGGCAAGGTTCCACCTGGCAGCTCACATCTTTCCCCTCTGGTGGCTACATGGCATCTCCCTGTCTCTACCTACTCTCTCTATATCTTTTCCAGCTTGGCTATATTCTTTTAAGCCATTGGCCAAAAGCAGCTTCTTTATTCATTAACCAATAAAAGCAACACATGCAGAAGGATTTTAATGATCCATTTCTATTCATAGTTGTTAAGTACATATTTATACCTGTTTTATGTGATAGATTTTAGTTGTCTTAAGTTCACACACAGTAGAAGGCGCTAAGAACTGTCCATGGTGCTGAAACAAACAAATTCTATTGCATAACTTTAATCAACAGTACTTATTTAGCATAATCTTAACCACAAAGTCAATGATGACTTTCATCTGATAGCCATCTCTCATTCTTCCTTTAATACTAGGTGGAATTGATATAAATGATGTTCAGCTAAAAAATCACATTTCCCAGAGTCCTTTGAAGCCAGGTGTGGCCATGTGACTTATATTCTGAATATGAGTTACAAGAGTGGGAAATGTGCCTTAGACAGAAGTATAATATTCACTCCACATTTCCTAATGCGTTTTTCTGCTACCTCCTGGCAGGAGAATCATTTGGACCTGAGGGCAGAAGCATATTGAAATGGCAAATAATCAAAATAGTCACGAACACATGGAACTGCCCAGCAGCCTCCATTCACGGCTGACACTCAGACTGCATATTGAGTGAGGAACATCTTTTCTGTGCTCCGACCATTATTCTTTTGCTTTCTATGAGCAGTTGTGCAGTTCAGCAAGTCTATGTGCTTATTCTTTCTGTTAGTGAAAGATGCAGAGTTTCTTTCATCACCAGCTTTGGCACCAGCATTGCTTCATGAACACCTTCCCAGCATTCCCCTGTGATCCACAGGGATCCACCTGAGACACTGTATGAACAAGGTACTCAAGAGAGGGAGTGTACAGTCATGGGGTATGATCTTATGTCACTGACTAAAACCTTCTGGTTGCTCTATAGAATAAGATTTTATTCCTCCCTCCCCCATCTGGGTCTGGGTCTCTCTCTCTCTCTCTCTCTCTCTCTCTCTCTCTCTCTCTCTCTCTCTCTCTCTCTCTCCCCCAAGGTCCAAATGAGGAACAGAAGGAGGGAGAACATGAGCGAGGAATTCAAGACTTTGAGGGGCGCACCCACCCACTGAGACAGTGGGCTGATCTATTCGGAGCTCATCAAGGCCAGCTGGACTGGGACTGAAAAAGCATGGGATAAAACTGGACTCTCTGAATATGGTGTTAAGGTATGTTTATTGGATCCATTCTTTCAGTCTGTGTATTTTTATTAGGACATTGGTAACATGGATGTTGAGAGATATCAATGGCCAATGATGGCTGATTTTCTGTTATGTTGTTGTTGTCATTGCATATGATTTCTTTATTTTTATTTGTTGGTCTGGAATTATTTACTTCTGGTGTTTTCTTGGGGTTAGTGAATATTTTAGGTAGGAGTTTTTCTTCTGGCATCTTGTGTAGGGCTTTATCTGAAGGTAGATTTCATTTAAACTTGGTTATATCATGGAATATCTTACTGTCTTCATCTATGGTAATTGAAAGTTTTGCTACTTCTAGTTGTGTGGGTTGGCATCTGTGATCTCCTAGAGTTTATAGCACGTCTCTCCAGGTTCTTCTGACTTTTAGAGTCTCCATTGAGAAGCCAGGCATTATTCTATTAGTTCTGAATTTATATGGTACTTTGTTTTTTTCCTTTGATGCATTTAATATTATTTTGGTATTTAGTATGCTTAAAGTTTTGATTATTATATACTAAGGGTAATTTCTTTCCTGGTCCAGTCTATTTGGTGTTCTGTATGCATCTTTTATTTTTTTCTGTATCTCCTTCTTTGGGGTAAGGAAATACTCTTCTATCATTTTGTTTAAGATATTCGGTGTGCCTTTGACTTGAATTTCTTCTCTTTACTCTGTTCTTACTATTCTTAGATTTGGTCTTTCTATACTGTTCCAGATTTCCTGTATGCTTTTTGTCAGAAATTAGCATTTCTTTGACTGAGGTATATTTCTTTCATTGTGTCTTCAGTGCCTTGAGATGCTCCCTTCCATCTCTTATATTCTGTTGTTGAAAGTTGCCTCTGAAGTTCATGTTTGTGTTCTTAAAATTTTCATTTCCAGAATTCCTTTGGTTTGGATTTTCTTTATTGATTCTGTTTCTATTTTCAGGTCTTGATCTGCTTTCTTCATTTCATTCCACTCTTTGGGGTTTTTTTTATATAGATTTCTTTAAGGCCTTCATTCATTTTCTCTTTAAGGACCTATATCATATTCATAAAGGTTATTTTAAGTTCTTTGTCTTGTTCTTCAGCTATGTTGCAGTTCTCAAAGCCTACTATGGTAGGATTACTGGACTCTACTGGAGACATAATGTCCTGGTTGTTATTGTGTTTTTATGTTGATGTTTAGAAATCTAGACTTGGAAAAATTGTAATAGAATACTGATATCTGGTCTTATCCTTGTTGGGTAGATATTTAGTTCCTTGATTTCTGCTGTTCTTGGGAGGCTGTGGTGGTTTTGTATTGCCTGATAGAGAATTTTTAAGGGATACTGATATGTATGCCCATTGAGGGTTCTGTATAAAATGTGCCTCTAGGTATTGGAGGCTGAAATTTATGACGGGGATGAGCTAGGAAGGGGCACAAGGTGAACAAGGAAAATAAGATGTTCTTCCAGAATCTCCTTAGTCCTCTTGGAATGGGGGCAAAGAATGAGGAGAGGCCACATAGGCAGGCTGTTTCAGAGCTGGGCATGGGACTGCAAGATTGGGTTTGCAGTAGAAGAATGAGAGGTGAAGATCTGTAGTCAGCTTACATGTTTCTTTGGCAGGAATGGACTGCTGGTTCCCAGGGAGTACCTGTTGGTATTGGGAGCTGAGATAAAGTGATGAGTAGGAGGAGGAAGTTTGGAGAGGAAGATCTATGTGACCCAGTAGAGATGGGCCAGAATGGAGTCAGGCTTCATTAAGTGGTCTACTATGGTGCTGGGGATGAGACTAAGGAAACGGATTTGGAGGACAGCAGGAAGAGGTGACGATCTGCACTTAGGCTATCTGCTTCCCTGGCTGGAGTGGAGATTTTGTTCTTGATATAAGTGTGTTTCTTTCTTCTAAAATTCTCAGTCTGTCATCTTTTTTCCAGTCTACAGTTTTAGCAACCTTAACCATTGCTTAGTTTAAGTTTTTTCATAAGAAACAAACAGGGATAAAGTTAGAGGAAATACATGGAAGCTCATACCCATTTGGGGAATATTTTGGCTCCTGTTGAAATTCAGATGTGCATCTTTTGTTATTTATTTATTCATTTTTATAGTCTAGGTCTTTTATTCATTTCTTGTGAGAAGCCATGAATTCACAGGGAATATGCTCCTGCTGTTCCTGGTAGTTCTTACCAAGTGTGTTTCTCTGGGTGAAGCAGAATGGCACAGTTGAACCTTGGGGCCTTTCTCTTTTGTTTTCTTTTTTTAAATGATCATTTAGGAAGCCATCTCTCCTTCTAGAGTTCTCAATATGATCAGTCTTCACATTCATTCTCTTGACAAGATTCTTGCCTTTACTTGCCTTCTTTTAGTGATGTTCACAACACTGATGAGTGATATTGTAGACATGCTTAAAGTTGTGCCTTGATGAATAATACTAAGGGGGGGGGCTCCTTTTTCAGAAGTGCCCATTTCATCGATAGCTTCAATATCACCCTTTTTATAAACTCACATATATGGCAGCAGAGTAACTCCATGTTTCCTGAAAGACCCAAGGAACATAAAGTGGGTGCCTCACTGTGTTCATTATTTTGGCAGATTCCTGGAAGATGGTTGTCACAGCTGGTGATGTGCATCTTTTAGTGAAAGAATACATAAAATCTTACTTACTGATAATGGAGTTTTATAATACTTGATAATCTTGTGACTTATCTTTATGCTCAGATAATTTTTTGTAGTCTTAGATTAAAGTTTAGGCTCAGTGTCCAGTATGATTTAACTGAAGGAAACATCATGGCACGATGATCTGTGGCTTTGAGCTTAGACTAACAAACCATCCCTGCCTTTGCCACCACATAAACAGAGGCATTTTACATGTCCCTTTCTGCCCTCAATCTTTATTTTCCCCATTATTCATAAGATAGGTAGACCAAAACAATATCTAGAACATTTGTATGCATGCTTCACTAAGTCTCAAACACTAAGCTAAGTTCTGGTGACAAGAAGATTAATGTAATGTAGCTTGTTCCCTAAATAGGCTTATTATCTGGGGATAAATGTAGCAACCCAAACACATAATTCAGTGCTGCATTCTGTGAGATGCAGAATGTACCTTCCCTGTGATCTTTTCAGTCTCAGCTCTGGTTCTTGTCATAGCAGGGCAAAGTGTTCTGTACGAACATACTGGTAACTCCATAGACTATGTAGAATACTGGGTCTGAAGCTTGCATGTGCCCACTACAATGATGTAGACCCATTAAATAATCAGATGGATAGAGCAGACCATTCTCTAGTGTCATCATATATAATATAATGTCCAAATAAGAGATCCATTTTAGTTCAAAGATGGTGGGTGGAACACTTAATCCCAGAACCGACCAGTCCTTCTATATACTATATTGCTCAGAAAAGAAAATTCATAAGGAAGCAATGGCTGAGGTACAGGATAAGGAGAACAATGTGTATTGCTGGCTATTTCTTCCAAATGCCCAATGTCTGCTTTTCAAAGCTAAGCCTTTGAATTCAAAAATGAAGTCCATGTGTTACCTCTCATCATTGATTTTTAAAGACCTATTGAGGAATTTGTTTCCTAACCCCAGACTTTGGGACCTTCAGAAATGTTTTATTTCCCAGGGACAGAATGTTTCTGATAGAAGCCACAGTAAGAATTTCAGTTGACTTGAGATAGAAATCCTATCAAGTCATTTCAGGCAACTCATATTAGTAGAATAATAACTAATAACAAAACCAGCAAAGACCAAAAATCACATGCCAATATATGAGAAAATTTTTGATGCTACAGCATGTGGCTGAAAGAACTGTCTAGAACATTTCAGGGTCAGTTCTTTGTTTTCTTCTTTTCCTTAAGGCCAATGAAAGCAATGGTCAAAGGTTTATAAAAAATACAGCCCAGAATAGCAGTAAACCTGAGTGCAAACTCCTCAAGAAGAAAAAAAAAAAGAGAGATTCTAGACAGCCACCAATCAAAGCAGGTGGAATAAAGGTAGCTAAAATAGATGTTTAAGGAAGGAGACAATGGATGCTTTGATGACCAGTTAAAGCTGTAGAAACTTGACATGTTCCATGGAAACTTGCATGTGAAACAATCGTGGAGAAGGGAACAAAGTCCCACATCCACAGCTCATTGTTGGCAGAGGCTACTAATTCGTTCCCCGCTGTTCAGTCTCAAAATAACCACACAGAATGATTTTTGTTGAGCTCTACATTTTTCTCTGCTTCTCCCTTCCGCTTCAACCCTCTCCCAAGGTCCCCATGTTCCCAATTTACTCAGGAGATCTTGCCTTTTTCTACTACTCATGTAGATTAGATCTATGTATTTTTCTCTTAAGGTCTTCATTGTTGTCTAGGTTCTCTGGGGTTGTGATTTCTGGGCTAGTTTTCTTTGTTTAATGTTTAAAAACCACTTACAAGTGAGTACATGTGATTAATTGTCTTTCTGGGTCTGGGTTACCTCACTAGCTCCATCCATTTGCCTGGAAATTTCAAGATATCATTATTTTTTTCTGCTGTGTAGTACTCCATTGTGTAAATGTACTACATTTTCCTTATCCATTCTTCGGTAGAAGGGCATTTAGGTTGTTTCCAGGTTCTGGCTATGACAAACAATGCTGCTATGATCATAGTGGAGCACATGTCCTTGTGACACGATTGAGCATCCTTTGGAAATATACCCAAAAGTGGTATTATTGAGTCTTGAGGAAGGTTCTTTTCTAATTTTCCAAATTAACCCATTTCTATTAATCTGTGTATCACCACATGGCTGTAGCTTACTGGCAAGGTTCTAGCATGTCTTTCTCCTCCAGTGGCAGCTACATGGTGTCTCATTGACTCTGCCCACTCTCTCTTTATATATATATCTTTTCCAGCCTGGCTATATTCTGTTAAGTCAATGCCAGACTACAAAAAATTAATTTTAAATAAAATGTGTAATGAATCCAAGGTGTTTATGGCAGTGCTTGCCTATATTTCATCATGTGACTTCACTGTAGCCTAGGTTCTTAATATTCATATGTATACTTCATGTCATATATACAGGCATGCCAGGAACATCAGTGATTTTTGTCTGAAGTACCTCAACTCATATTTGAAACTATGAACATATTATGAACTGAAATATTTTCACAAAGATCTTACTGTCTTTTATAGAAATATCATCATTCAAAACAAAAGACTTTCAGTATTTTCCTACCATCCTTCCTTTGAAAGTATCTAATTAGTATGTCATCTTTAGATTATGTTGGGTATATTTGACTTTTAAAATTGTTATCCTAGTAACTATTCTAGTTTAATAAAAATTGCTAAGTTAATTTTCATTTCGGATTCAGATATTATTTTCAACAGTTTTTGAAATGGCCGCTAACATACTTCTGTCATTTTGTAATTTCTATTCATCCAGAGCAGTGTCCTCAGAATTAGTGATTATAAAATCAAAGTATTCGAAAGGGTTGATGATTTTCTGCATCTTACAATAGCAAATAGCAAATATCCAGCCAAGGTGAAAGCGTTTGTTGTTGTTGTTGTTGTTGTTTTGAGGTGTGGCCTTGAGTTTACTATATCACTAAGGATATCATTGGACTCGTGATATGCTGCTTCCATACACTAAGTGCTGGAATTTAAAGCATAGGCCACCACATTAATTTTTTTTTAATGCAGTGCTGGTGATGAGACCCAGAACCTCATGTAAGGTTCTCTACTAAGTACTTTACCAAATGAGCTATAATTCCAGTTCAACAGGCAACTCTTCACATTAGAAAAGCAAGTGTGTCTATCTTATTAGTGTACAAACCTGTATCATCTTTAACAAATGATAAAATTATATGTATACCAAAGAATTGCTTTAAAATAAAAATTATGATAATGAATCATAATTATGTATACCTACCTTATATACCTCTATATTAAGGCTCTGTAACATTTTTCTAAGGCATAAAGAGGTCATAGGTAAAGAGTTTACAAAGCCCTTCAGAGACATCTTAATCATCAGATTTATTGTCATGGTTTGTGGGGCTTCTGGTCACGTCGCCCTTGTTTTACACAGTGAAAGCTCCAGTGTGAAAGAGTGGTGAGACTGACGATTTGAAAATGCCAACAGGAAGCCAAAATGCATTTCCTTCAGGGAAAAATATGGAAGGCATTGACTTAAAGAGGAAAATAAAACTATTGTATAGTGAAATTACCAAGATATTCTGAGAGAAAATACATTCACATAATTTTGTTTCAGTATAATTATGGCTCTATATTCTTATTACTGATTTTTAGGCTCTCACTCTTTCTAACTTTTGGAGTTAACTATGACTTAACTACATCTCCATAGGAAACTCACAGTAACTGTCTAGTTAGATACTGGCCATGATTTCAGGAATGCATGGCATATCTTAGGATACATACCCCACAGATAAACTGCAGTCACTGAACTCAGAATTTAGACTCAGCTTCTCCAAAACCGATTGATTTTCTTAAAGAAAAATCTGTTCTTTCTCTTGACTCAACCTTTATGTTCTAAACTGAGTAGTAAAGAAGAGTGGGAGTAAATCGACTCTTAAGAAGGTATCTGGAACAATGGCATATAAAAGTTAGTTATATGCCTGATCTATAGACTGGTTCTGGAATCATTCTATAAAATTAGAATTATTTTCCATTTTTTTCTGTTTCAAAATGTCATTAAAATTAAGTAATGCTTAAATGAAAAGATCATGCTGAAAACTCTCATATTCCTACTATATCAATGCAAGTTATTATTGCAATTAGAAAATTAGCATTAGGACAAAAGCCTCAGTTCCGGGAGTTCCAGCAGAGTGAACTTAGCCACCTGTCTCAATCCACCAACGACAGAGAAGAGGGATTGTGGAGAGCAGAGGAAGAAAAGTTCATTAATGTTGCACCTTGGAGGAGAACAGAGAAAAGAGTCTAGGGACTCCGCGACTGTTAGAATTAACATGAGTTTACATAGAGAGAGAATTAGGGCAGAAGGAAAGAGGTATGCATAATTAAGTATTGTTGGTCAAATTGGGATGGATTGATTACAGTTTCAATTCTGGTTCTGCAAGAAGATTCCTCCCCGCTTGATGGGGCCAGTCTGTTCCTGTAAGATTTCTGCTGTTCATCATTGTACAAACTGCCCTCATTTGAGGGTGATGTGTATTGCCTGGCTTTGCTGGGCTTGGAAGCTGAGGTGACTGCTGGTTTATAACCATGCCCAGAGACCTTTGAAAGTATTTTGAAGGTTTGAGACAGGACCTGCTGGAAAGCCAAGGATAAGATGCCTTAGCTAGTCTCATCTCTGTGTCTGTAGCTTGAAGGGTAATGAGAGAGGTATATGAGCTTTTCCACAGACACCTTTTGAGAAACGACACACCTGTGAGCAAAGGTAATCCTCGGGCTGACCTATAGTTCAAGAGAAAGATATAAAATAAAGCATTTATTCTGCCTCGTAGACCAAGTGAGGAATCAGTGCTCTTCAACAAAAGTAGTTTGTTGAAGTAGTGTCTGCTTCAACCTTACCAGTTCGAAGCAGGGGGTAATCTCATTGCCTGACTTCAACAAGGAGCATTTCGAACTTTCCAGCATTTGGAGAAGAAAGCTGTTGTGATCGTGTCAGCTTGCCTGGAAAGCTAAGCAGTTACCAGTCACCTTCCCCAGGCCGTTCCCCCTTCTAGGGTTCCATCTTCAAGTTCTCATTAGGAGTGCAAGCGCTGGGAATTTCCCCTCTTCTCTGTTCACGAGGGTGGCCTCTACTCCCAGCTTCTCTGTTCATGAGGGTGGCCTCTGTCTTGCCTACTTAAAGGGTTACACAAAATCTACTTGTGAGAAGGTTCTGGCCATATGGACAGTTGACCGGTGGCTTCTCCCTGAGAATGAGACGACACTGGGAGACAATGCTCCTTGTGTTGACACAGAAAGAGACCATCACATAGATCTTTTGAGGACTGTGTGACTGTTTATTGCAGCCTGCTGTCATGCATAAAATACCTCAACACACATATATACACAGTAAGTGGGTTTGGCAACCACAAAGTTTCACTCAGTAGTTCTTCAAGGCCATTCTGTGGTTATAAAAAATTTATGTCGAAAACCTTCCATAATAAGCTGTAAACATTCTGATTTTACAAACGAAAGGAGACACTCGGAACCCTCCTTACTGGAAAGGCTCCTCTACAGGGTCCTGGTTAGGGCCAACTGTGAGCTGAGTTTATCCTCTCTATTAAGACAAATGTCTTCCTTGTAGCTGCAAACCCTTTGTCATTATTGGTCCAGACTAAGAGGACATTTTCTCTTGTTAATAACGTTTGTTCCGAGCATCTTTTAAGCCTCACCACTCGTGTTTCTGCCGCAGCGTTGCATCCTCCTACACCTTGCCATTCTAACCTCCCCAAGGCTGCCTGAACTTCACATGGCAGGCTTCCTCTCACTCTGAGCCTTTGTTCAACTGCTCTGTCTTTCTGGAAAACATTAAGAAATGTCTTCTAAGCCCCACTTGGGCTCTAAAGGGCCAATTCTGTAGGCTATGCTCTCTCATCTTTGAGATGAGCCATCTCTCAACAAGAAAGTCAATTTTGCCTCAAAAATGTCATTTTTTGTAATTATTTAATGACAGATAGTATTGAACAATCCAAACATTAACCAGAAACAAATCCTGAGACATTTTCAATGCTGTAGAGTACTCATGGGTTGGCAAACAGGTACTGCGCTGTCTCAAGGATCTCCCCCAAGATTTACCTTCAGGGACTCCTCCTCATTGCAAGGGGAAAGCTGGCCTGGCAGTGGATTTTAGAACCCAGGCCTAGAGACCCTGAACAAGTTGGTTTTAATTCTCCAGCATGTCACTAGTTGCTAAAATAGTTTTTTTCAGGCAGGCAAGCATAAGAGACAAGTTCGTACCTTGAGAGCCTAGTTGGTTTATGGTTATGCATATTGTCTCCCTCTTGCAATAGTACACTTAGCAGCTTATTTCCTTCATGTGCACAGAGTATATATAAACCCTCTGCTCCAAAAGAATGCACCTAGAAACCCTGTAAGCCCCTCACCCCTCCAGGTGCACCAGGTTACATGGACTTCCATCTCTGAACAATAAAATTTCCCTCATGAGTAACATTCAAATTTACACAAATTCTATTCAAATATATCCTGGTGTATCCAAGTTTGAAGAATAGAATAGCTAATATGGCCTGAAGTGGGTATTGCTGAATGCACAGTAAGGCAAAATTGTGTCCTCCAGCAAATTTTTGGGGAGAATCCCCTATTTATCATCTTATGCCTATGCATAATTGAATGTGCATGTGATTAGAATTAGATGCATTATGGGAAGGAAAATGTGCACTAGAAATAAATGAATGTATGACCAAATTCATCAATCAAAATAGAGAACCACCCTCATTACACCCCTTAGTAATCAATCCCTCCTTCTCTTGAGCCCTATAAAAGGAAGCACTGAACAATAGACAGACCCTTGAGGACTTTCGTTCTTGTGGCCTGCTGTCAAAACTGACAGCACATCACCCTCAAATCTGAGCTGTTGCTTTGCTCCAAATAAAGTTATTCTGCTTCTTTGTAAATCTGGGTGAGCCCTTGTTTGCGATTCTTTGAACGAGAGCCAATAACTTGAAAGCTCTTGGCCCAGACCCTGACCACCAGTAACATTTATACAAGTCACTAAATTCGCCCAAGCTCTGGAGGAGCAACGGCAGTGATTCTGTGTCAATAATATAATAATAACTGACAGGGAAACAAATCTAAGTGTGGCTGAAAATCCAATCTGCACTTAGGAAAAGGATCAATACAGCACTATGCCCTGAACCAAAAGGATCCAAGAGTCCCATGGAAACTGTCAAGGAAAGACAACAAAGATTAGGAAATTAATGCTTTAAATGCACCACCTAAAATGGTTTAATTGACATCATCAAACAGGATAAATGCCTTTTATCATAAACCCCTTATTTACTGCAGCCATTCACATGTGTAGGTGTTGAAACACATTTTGGTTTAGTATTTAATAACTTGTCAAATGCATATTGAGCTTTTGTGAATCTGGATGCATCTAGCATATGCAGGAGAAAATAATTATAGAGAATTTACAATGGGGGCAGTCCCATGGTGGGATTTATTGGCATAATTAAGGCTAGTGATAAAAGATGTGGGGAG
The DNA here is from genome assembly GCF_037038515.1 of Microtus pennsylvanicus. Classification (NCBI taxonomy): domain Eukaryota; kingdom Metazoa; phylum Chordata; class Mammalia; order Rodentia; family Cricetidae; genus Microtus; species Microtus pennsylvanicus. Next base: position 96,493,424 of record NC_134583.1, read on the forward strand.
GCAAAAGGAGAGACACAGATTGCAAAGAAGATGCTGACATGCACCACAATGCGTCTGACTGTGGGAGACGTTTACCAGATAATATCACTTCTACTATTGTGTAACTTATGAGATGCAAAATGAAATACGTAACAGACAGAGGAAATAAATAAAATTCAACCATAGCACACACGCAGAGAAATGAATCTGTGAGTGAATGTCCTCAGATCCACATGTATTTAAATGGAATCAATATAGGCAGTGGTAGGCAGGTAAGCAGAAAGCATCCTTAGATCCTGAAGAAAAAGTGAGCAGTTTGTGAAGGAATGTGAGTCAGAGCAAAGGGGCTGTCAATCTCATGAAGAGTTTCCGGGATCCTGCTATGTGGGGCATCCTATTGAGCAGTGGGCGCTGTAGAGACCCCTACAGTCCTTTAAGGGACCCCCACAATCAGGAGGGTGGATGGAGAGCCACAGAGCCACAGATCATTAGAATCCATTTCAGGCAGTAATGAGTGCTGTGGAGACAGAAATGGGCCAGCTAATTCTGATTAAGAAACATTAGGCAATGCTATATTTTGAGATTAAATAGAGACCAATTATGAGAGACTATTTTTTTTTTAACCAAAGAAAACAATGTACGATTTGGATGTTTAAAATCACTTTCATGGGGTGACAGTAAACTATCCAGCGGCAAAGAACACGCTCCGAAAGTCTGGGAAGTCTAAGGAAACGTCCATATTACTGTTCCTATAATAAGAAACAAGTCAAGGAGAGTGTAGAGCCAGGGCTGTCTAGAGGGAAAGAAGCAATAAGATGAACATATCTTCAAGGGGATGTATTAGATGGGCTTATGCAATACAGTGTATGTGGTCCAGCAATGGCTGCCTTTACACTAGAGAGGCTTCAACCCTGGTGGGTGCTCAGTCCACCAGGCTAGAAGCCTCAGTAGTTTTGATCAGACACAGAAGGTCTGGAGGATTTCTGGAGATTCACTGATCTTCAGTACATGATGGAAGGCCAAAACCTGCATTCTGATGCCACCGAAGGATGGCTGCAGCAGCTGTAAAACCCAGTGCGGCCGTAACCAATAGGAAAGAAAGCATTTACAAGCAGAAGGTTCAGGCAGCCAGATAGACCAAAAGCTTTTCCTCTGGCTTGTATCTGCTAGGAGGTGCTCTCATATTTAGGGTGGATTTTCCTGTTTCAATTAACATAATCAAGAAAGTGTCTCACTAGTATGCCCATAAATGAGCCTAATCTAGATAATCCTTCACAGATGTGCCCAGAGGCTAACGTAACCTAGAGCCTCACTTGCAGATATGCACAGAAGCTGACCTAATCTAGATAATCTCCCACAGATGTGAGCAGAGGTTAACATAATCTCGATCATTACTTATAGGTGTGTCAGAGGCTAACATAATCTAGATAATTCTCCACAGATGTACCCAGAGGCTAAACTAATCTAGATAATTCCCAATAGATGTGCTCAGAGTCTAGCCTAATCTATATAATTCCTCACAGATGTGCCCAGAGGCTCAGCTCATGAGTGATTCTAGACACCGTAAATTAAAATCCAACATTAAACATACAGTGAGTTTCAGCATAATTATATAACATTTTAAAATGAAGTACTGTCCACAAGAGAAGCTGTGTCTCTGATCCTGCAGCATTGCATGGCATTGCTTGGTATTCACAGCCTCAAAGCCTCCACCATCAGACAGACTGGCTTCTGCTTTCTGACTGGCCCAGTGGGAACTGGTATTCAGACCCACAGCTGGGTGGAGAATGGGAAAAGATTTTTCCCCAACTCCACATCCTATAGTGGGATAATACTCAAATTATAAAAAAAAAAACTCAAGAAACTAGTTATAAAGAAAACTAATAATCCAGTTTTAAAATGGGGTACAGATAGAATTCTCAATAGAGAAATCTCAAATGACTGAGAAACACTTAAAGAAATGTTTACCATCCTTAGCCATCGCAGCGATGCAATTCAAAATTACTTCAAAAATTCTACCTTACACTTGTCAGGGTGGCTAAGATTAAAAACACAAGAGACAGCTCATGCTGGAGAGGATGTGGAGCAAGAGGAATTCTCCTCCATTGCTGGTGAAACTTTACAATGACTATGGAAATCAATATGATAATTCCTCAGGAAACTGGGAATCTATCTTCATCAAGACACAGCTACTCTTGAGCATATACCCAAAGGCACTCCATCCTCCCATAATGACACTTGCTCAATTATGTTCATTTTTGCTCTATTCCTAATTGCTGAAAACTGGAAAGAACCAAGAAGTCCCTCAACTGAAGAATGGATAAAGAAAATGTGGTACATTTACTCAATGGAATATTACTAAGCTATTAAAAGATGACATCATATAATTTGCAAGCAAATGGATGGAATTAGAGAAAAAAGTCATCTTAAGTGAGATAACCCCAGAAAGACAAACATGGTGTGTACTCACTTGTAAGTGGATATTAGCTGTTAAGTACATGATAATCATGCTACAATCTGCAGACCCAGAAAGGCTAAGTAACAAGGAGGACTGTAAAGGGGGATATATTGATCTCACTGAAAAGAGGAAATAAAGTAGATTTTGTGGGTGAGACAGGGGAAAGGAGAAGTTGGAATGGGAATAGGAAAGATCAGGTGAAGGTTGGAGGGAGACAGTAGAGAGAGAGAGAGAAGACTGGAATTAGAGGGCATTTCGGGAAGGGAACAATCTGGAAACCTAGGGAAGTAGAAACTACCAGTCATCTATGTAGGTGGCCTTAGCAAAGATTCCTAGTAATGGAAGATACAGAAGCCTGAATTGGCCATCTTATATAACCATGCAACTTCCAGGCAACATGGCCACAAAGCACTTGAAATACAATCTATCCCACTTGCAAGATGTGCTGGGGCAATGAAAGGATAGAACTTAGGGGAGTGACCAACCAATGACTGGTCCAGCTTGAGGCCCATGCCACAAGTGGGAAACCATGCTGGTCACTGCCTGAATGACCAGAAACTGGAGGCTTGGCAACACAGAGATCTAGGGTAGAAAAAATCAATACTATGATTTCCAATGGTAGTCTATTAAACTCATAGATCGGTTCCTAGCCCAATCACCATCAGAGAAGTTTCTGCCAGAAGTTGATGGGAGCAGATGCAAAGACCCACAACTGAACATCAGCTGCAGAAAGATCCTAAACTGGACATCCCTACTGGGTCCCTCTCCTTGGAACTCAGGGGAATCCCAGAGAAGAGGGAGATTAAGAACTGTAGGGGCCATAGGGATCAAGAATACCATAACATGGTCCACAGACATCAACTAGGCATGGCTCATAGAGACCAAAGGGGCAATCATAGAGCCTGAATGGATCTGTAGTAGGTCCTCTGCATGTATGTTATGGTTGTTAGCTTGGTGTTCTTGTGGGCCTCCCAACGGTGGAAAAGGGGGTGTCTCTGACTTTTTTTTTTTTTTGCCTGCTCTCGAAACCCATCTCCTCCTACTAGGTTGCCTTGTCCAACTTTGATATGAGGGTTTGTGACTAGTCTTATTGTATCTTGTTATGCTGAATTTAGTTGATATCACTGGGAGGCCTGATCTTTTCTGAAGGGAAATAGAGGAGGAGTAGATGGGGAGTGGAGGGGGAGAAACTGCAGTTAGTATGTATTGAAAGCAAACAAACAAAAAAGACACAAGGCTTTCTGAGGTGAGAAAATATAGAATTGTTGCCTCTTCCAAGGCAATAAACCAGCATGAACTGGGGAGACTGGGAAATATGTCTTTGTGCTAGGCATCTCACAGCGGCGAGGTGTCCTTTTTTTCTTTGTATGGCTCATTAAATCCAGCACAAATAATGGAGCCCAAAGGCCTCGTGCTTTACATAGTGTCAAGAGAATCTGATCACTTTACAGTCCATAAACTTTGAAGATTTTAAATTAAGGTTGGTCCTGCTGAGGGGAAAAAAATCCATCCAAAGGAGTCTGATAGCACACGTTAGCTGCAGGACATGTGTGAACACAAGGAACACACTTGTTTTCCACCTTAAAGAACATCTGGCTGGGGATTTCTGCCACAACCGCTCCAACATATCACTAAAATACCTATAAAGAAACAGCACACGATAAAAGTTCACACCTCCCAGGAATGAATACTGATAGAAAACTTAAATTCCTTAAGTCGGAAAATTCTATCGACTACCCAACTCCAGGTGCTAGAATAAGAAAAATATGCTTGTACCTCCAAGTGCCATATTTTACGAAACACAGCATAAATAGGGTAGGAGATATTTCACTTTTCCTGACTGGTTTTTGTCAAAAAATTAAGTAGACAATTTTGTACTTTTGAACACACACACACACACACACACACACACACACACACACACACACACAAACACCAATCTTTCTATATCCATCTGTATCAATCTGCTTTCTATTGTTGTGAAAAAACACTGTCCAAAGTGGTCTTTTGGAGGAGGACAGGGTTTGTGTAGCTTACATATGCTAGGTCACAGCCCATTAATGGAAGCCAAGCTAGAAATTCAAAGTAGGAACCTGGAAGTAAGAACTGTTTTTTAATTTTTATTTTTGTTATTTTTTTATTTTTAATTTATTTTATTAAAGATTTCTGTCTCTTCCCCACCACCGCCTCCCATTTCCCTCCCCCTCCCCCAATCAAGTCCCCCTCCCTCCTCAGCCTGAAGAGCAATCAGGGTTCCCTGTCCTGTGGGAAGTCCAAGGAACCCCCACCTCCATCCAGTTCTAGAAAGGTGAGCATCCAAACTGCCTAGGCTCCTACAAAGCCAGTACGTGCAGTAGAATCAGAAACCCATTGCCATTGTTCTTGAGTTCTCAGTAGTCCTCATTGTCCGCTATGTTCAGAGAGTCCGGTTTTATCCCAGGCTTTTCCAGACCCAGGCCAGCTGGCCTTGGTGAGTTCCCGATAGAACATCCCCATTGTCTCAATGTGTGGGTGCACCCCTCGCGGTCCTGAGGAACTGAATCAGAGACCATGGAAGGATGCTGCTAACTGGCTTGCTTTCCATGGCTTGTTCAGTCTGCTGTCTTACACAACCCAGGACCACTGCACTAGGAATGCTATCCCTTGCAGTGGGTTAGGTCCTCCCACATTAATCAAGAAAATGCCCCACAGACATGCCTATAGGTCAAGCTCATAGTCACATCCTTTTTTTTTTTTTGATAAGGTTCTCTGTTTTCCCAGATAACCCTAGCTTGTATCAAATTGACAAAATCTAATCAGGACCCAATATTAAAAAGTTAAAGCCATTATTTTTCAAATTTTTCTTAAAAATTTAATTCCTCATCATTCTATAAATTACCGACCTATAGCTTTGATTATCAAAATTAAAAAAGATTGCCACAAGTAAATAAAGATACAATCTAATGTTTCTTGTGAATGAATATACAGGAGAGAATCACTCTGGAAACCCTAGCATTTAAAATACATAAAGTGTTAAGAGACAAGTATCATGATCAGGTGATTTAACTCAGAGCTGCAAGGACAGTGCAATCTCAGAATGCAGTCAATGTACAATCTCATAGTCACAGAATAAAGGAGTCTCATAGTAAATCACTTCACTAGATGCAGAAAAATCACTGGACAAAACACAATACCCTTTCATAACTAAATCAGTCAACAAGTTTGGACAAGAAGACACTTCCTTTGGGTTACAGTTATCAATATACACCACAACAGAAGAATGCCAAATTCAATATTTGGAAAAAACAAGAATGTTCTTTTCGCTCTCCTCCACTCTACATTGTACTGAAAATTCAAGCTAGGGAAATTAAGCAGAACAAAAACTATAGAGGCATCTCAAAGATGGAAAGGGTAAAACAACCTTTATTCAGAGATATTATTACCATTGAAAAAGTTTATGGAATTCATGCTTAAATGCTATTATAACTCATACAAAATTTCAGCTAAGTTACAGTCTGTAAGGAAACGTAGAAAATAAGATTTGATTCTACACACATGTGATTTTTATACTTTATTATTTTTAATTGAGCTATACATTTTCCCACTCCCCTTCACTCCCATCACTTATAATCTATAAAAGAAATTAAGATAATCTTGTTTACTATATGAAAAAGTTTAAAATATTTAGAAATAAGATCTGAACAATCATAAAGTATAAAACTTTGTTTGTTTGTTTTTGAGGTATGGTTTCACTGTGTAGTATTGACTGTCCTGGAATTTACTATGTAGATCAGGTTGGCCTCAAACTCACAGAGATGTACCTATCTCATCCTCTTGAATAATGAATGCATTAAAGGTGTATCTTACCACATCGGCTTAAAACATTTCTGATAAAAATGGAAGAAGGCATAAATATAGAAATGCATATAATGTTCATAGATTAGAATACTAATATGGATAAGACAGCAACACACCCCAAAGAGATTGAAGATTTAATCTTTTTATATAAAAATCCTAATTGATTTTTACCCCCAAATAGATACAGAGACCATTAAAGAACTGGAGTAGTTTTGAAAAGGAAACATAAATCAGAGAAGTCATACTTCCCTAACTCCAGACTTACCAGAGGAAACATTAATTGAATTATAGTGAAACTAACATAAGTATCTACTTATAGTCCAATGGAATAGAATCAACAGTTACAGAACTAAAACCATGCATCTGTATGGCTATAGGATAGGGTCATTTCAAATAAGCATGGGATGAAACCGAACTTTCTGAACATGGTGGACAATGAAGGCTGATGAGAAGCCAAGGACAATGGCACTAGGTTTCGATCCTAATACATGAACTGGCTTTGTGGGAGCCTAGCCTGTTTGGATGCTCACCCTCCTGGACCTGGATAGAAGTGGGAGGACCTTGGACTTCCCGCAGGGCAGGGAATCTGGACTGCTCTTCATTCTCAAGAGGGAGGGGGAAATGGAGTTGGAGGGAGGGTAAGAGGGGGAGGGGAGTAGGGGAGGGGGAGGGGGCAATGTGTGGGAGGAGGGGGAGGGAAATGGGAAATGGGGAGGAGGCGGAAATTTTTTTTTCAACAACTAAAAAAAATAAAGAAAGAAAGAAAGAAAAAGAAAACTGACAAAAAATAAATAAAACCATGCATCTGTGATGAGTGGACTGTAACAAGATTGGCAAGATCACTCACAGTAGAGCCCTTACAGCAAACGGGGTTGGCAGTGCACACAAAGAATGAAGTTGCTTCCTACTTTGTATCACCAAAAACATAGCTCAAAATAGGTCCAAGACTTAAACATGAGAACTTAATCTGTAAATCACATTTAAAAAAATGTGGGCAGAAAGCTGTTTCTTTGATGTGACTAGCTGTTTCTTAACTGTGACACTGATGGAACAAGGAACAAATTTTAAGAATAAATATATTGGGCATATCAAGGTAAATTTTGTGTGTGTTTGTGTTTGTGTGTTTGTGTTTGTGTGTGTGTGTGTGTGTGTGTGTGTGTGTGTTTCAAAGGGAACATTTAAAATTTTGAAACACAACCCAAAGCATGTGAGAAAATATTTTTAATCTCATATCTGATACAAGTTTAGCACATAGGTAATAAAAATTTCTCAAAATTCAATATCAGAAATAAAATTAATGGAAAGATAAACATTGATTGATTGATTGATTGATTGATTGATTGATTGATTAGTGTATGTGTCACAGTGTGTATGTGAAAGTCAGATAACAACTTACAGGTGTCATTTCTCTCTTTCCACTAAGCGGGCCATGGGGAATCAAACTCAGGTTATCATATTTGGTGGCAAGCACTTTTACCGATTGAGCCCTCTCAGTAGCCCTTTAACAGACATTTCATCAGAGATATACACCAATGGTCAGGAATCACATGAAAAGAAGCTAGAAGGGTTTGGCCACTGGGGAAGTGCAGAGCAAGGTCACTCAGAATTACTACATCATACTCATTGGGTGGCAACATTTTAAAATGAAAAACCAGCTCTCCTTGACACATAAATTTTCAAGTGTTAAGTGAGGTTGTGGAGAAATTACATTGCTTGTGTAAATGTAAATTGGTGCATTCATGTGGCAAATATTTTGACCTTTCCTCCAAAAGTTAAGCAGAGTTTATTTCCAAGAGAGCAGAAAACATGTTTCCCAAAATGAGTGCTCACAGCACCATTATTCACAGTCAAAGCTATAAACAACTCCGCAGCAATCAATTGATAACTGGAAAGAATAAAGTATCAATACATGCCACAACACACATGAGTCATGGTAGCATTATATTATGAGAAAGAAGGCAGTCATATGAAATCACAAACTGTATGATTCCATTTCTATGGCAAGTTTCGAATAGCTGAAACCATAGAAACAGGTTTATTCGTGTTTGCCAGTGGCTGGGGTGAGAGACAAGTGCCTAAGATGTCTGTGCTTATCCTTTGGGGTAATTAAAATCAGGCTCAGTGGTGATGGTCGCACTGCATTGTGAATGGAAACAAACGACTGCATCAGAACTGGTGAGTGACTCACAGGCCAGCAGTGACCCCCTCCCTGGACTCTGTTTCCAGGGCCTTCACATGGCCCACACATTCCCAGCTTGTCTTTGGCACCGCTGCTGGGCACTGCCCACAACTCCAGGGGGCTTCTTCCACTCAAGCATGGGCCATACCACTCAGAACCAGTGAGGGACACTGATTACTGTAAAGTGACCCCCCTTCCTAGATATACTTCCCAAGGAGCCTTCCAATGGACCACACCTTCTCAGTTTGTTGCTGGCCCCAATGATGGGCCCTGACTCTAACCCAAGGGCATTTCAGGCACAAAGCCACACCAGTCAGAACAGGGGCAAGCCTAACTTGAACAACCTTCAGCTGCTTAGGTGTAGGCCACACAGGTCAGAAGAGCAGGTGCAGACCATCCAGTCAATTAAACACAGGCACCTTGCTATACCAAAGGCCAAGCTAACTGCCAACTCCCAACTAGGGCAAAGATACACTACTAGATCAGAGGTCATGTTAGCCACCAGAAATCCATGCCACAAAAACTGGAAAACCAAAGAGAAAACAGCAACCAAAAAACAAAACAGATATCCAACAAAGACAAACTCAGAGACAGGCACTAAAATTCACCATTCCAAACCCAGATGGCTGGACAGTAGTGTAAAGATAAAATCAACAACAACCAGGGCAATATGGCACCACCAGAGATTAGCTATCCTACCACAGCAGGACCTGAATATTCCAACCCAGCTGAACCACAAGAATATGACCTTAAAAACAACTTTATGAAGATGATAGAGGTCCTTAAAGAAAAAAATGAAAAAAAAAACTTACAGGAATTGAGGAAAAGATAACCAAAAAATTAGAGGAAATCAGCAAATCCCTAAAGAATGCCAAGAAAAAAAAAGAGGTGGAGGAAACTATTCATGATGTGAAAATTAAAATAAAAGCAATAAAGAAAACACAAGCTGTTCTAATCTATATGAGAGTAGAAAAAGACAAGATCTCCTGAGTAAATTGGGAGCATGGGGACCTTGGGAGAGGGTTAAAGGGAAAGGGAAAGGCAGGGAAGAGAACAAAGAAAAATGTAGAGCTCAATAAAAATCAATTTAAAAAAAAAAGAAAGCAGGTTGAGCAAGTTATGAGAAGCAAGTCAATAATCAATACCCCTTATGGTCTCTGCGTCAGTACCTGTCTCCAGGTTCCTGTCCTGTTTGAGCTTCTGTCTGACTTTCTTTGATGATGAACAGTGATGTGGAAGGGAAAGCCAAACAACTCCCACCCCCAAAATAATAAAACACAAGTTGAAGAAATTCAGGAAATGGGAAATGTAGATAGGTGAACAGGAACTTCAGACTCAAGCATGAACAACAGAATACAAGAGATAGAAGAGAGACTCTCAGGCTTTGAAGATACAATAGAAGACATAGATTTATCAGTCAAAGAAAATATTAAATCTAAACAACTCCAAACACAAAACATACAGGAAATCTGGGGCACCATAAAAAGAAAGAAAGAGAAGAACCCTAGCTCAAAACCTCAAAAAAATACACTTGACAAAGCCATAGAAGAAAATTTTCCCAATTTAAAGAAGGACATGCCTATAAGGGTATAAGAACATCAAATAGATTGGATCAGAAAAGAAAGTCCCTGAGTTACATGATAACCAAAAAAACTAAACATATAGAACAAAGAAAGAATAGCAAAAGTTTCAAGGGGAAAAGACTATGAAACATATAAGGAAGACCTATAAGAATTACACCCAAATGCTCAATGGAGGCTCTAAAGCCATAAGGGATTGGACAGATGTCTTATAGACTCTAAGAGACCATGGATGCCAGTCCATTCTACTCTACCCAGCAAAACTTTGAATCACCTTAGGTGGAGAGAACAAAGTATTTCATGGCAAAATCCAATTTGACCTATCTATTCACAAATCCAGTCCTAGGGAAAGTACTAGAAGGAAAATTTCAACCCAAGGAAGTTACAACACTCAGGAAATCAAAAAATTGGTTCTTTGAGAAAATAGCAAGAACACATTGGCACAGGAAACAATTTCCTGAAAAGAACACCAATCATGCAGGTACTAAGATTAACATTTAACAAATAAGACCTCATAAAACTGAAGAACTTCTGTAAGGGATAGAATACTGTCAAAAGGACAAAACATCAGTCAACAGAAAGGGAAAAGATCTTCATCAAACCCACATTTGCTAGAGAACTAATATTCAAAATATATAAATAACTCAAGAATCTAAACATGAAAAATCTAATTATCCAATTTAAAAATGCAATACAGATCTAAACAGAGAATTTTCAACAGAAGAATCTCAAATGTCTAAGAATTACTTAAAGAAATGTTCAACATCCTCAGTCATCAGGGAAAGGCAAATTAAAATGTCATTGAGATTCCATCTTATACCTGTCAGAATGGCTAAGATCAAAATCACAAGTGACAGTTCATGCTGAAGAGGATGTAGAGCAAGGGGAATACTCCTCCACTGGTGGTGGAGTGCAAGCTTCAATAACCATTTTTGAAAACAATAGTACAGATTTTCTGAAAATTGGGAATTGAATTACCTCAAGATCCAGCTCTACCACTCCTGGGCATATACCTAAAGGATGTTCAACCATACCACAAGTTCATTTGCTCAACTATGTTCATAGCAGCTTTATTTGTAATAGCCAGAAACTGGAAACAAACTAGATGTACCTCAACTGAAGAATGGATAAAGAAAATGTGGTACATTTACACAGTGGAGTATTACTCAGCTGTTAAAAGCAATGACATCAGCAAATATTTTGGCAAATGGATGGAACTAAGAAAAATCATCCTGACTGAGGTAACCCAGACCCAGAAAGACAAGCATACTATGTACTCACTCATAAATGGATATTAACTGCAAAGTAAAGGATAACTATGCTACAATCTACAGATCAAGAGAAGCTAAGTAACAAAGAGGGCTCAAGGAAAAGAATGCATGAATCTCACTGTGAAGGAGAAATAGAATGGCCATTTCTAGTGGATGGTGTAAAGGCAACTCTGGGACAAGCTACAAACCTAGAGCAATGGAAACTCATAGGAATCTATGAGGGTGACCATAGCTAAGACTTGAAGCAATGGGGCATATGAAGCCTGAACTGGCATCTCCTATAACCAGACAAGATTCCAGTGGAGGAACTGGGACACTGACCCAGCCACAAACCCTTTGATCTATATTTTGTTCTGCATACAAGATGCACTGGGGGTAAAGATGGAGCAGAAATTGTGGGAGTAACTAGCTAACCACTGACCCAGCTGGAGACCTATACCCTGAGAGGGAGCTCACTCCTGAGGGCCAAGATAAAGAGATATAGAACTCATCCCTGATGCCCTAGACCCAGAGTCTGGATACCCCCCAGACCTAGGATAGAACCAAACAAGACTGACTAAAATTTGTCAATAAAATGATTCCTGATGATATTCTGCAATTTCAAGTATTATCAGAAAGCCTTCACCTAATGACTGATGGAAACAGAAGTAGAGACCCAGAGCAGAGCTGGGGAATCCTGTGGAAAAGGGCAAGGAAAGATTGTAGGATCTAGTAGTGTCAAGGGTACCACAAAAAACCTACAAAACCTCATAGGTGTTCACAGAGACTGAACTGACAAGCAGGGATCCTACACAAGACTGACCTAAACCCTCTGAATATGTTACAGATGTGCAAGGTGATCTACTTGTGAAACTCGTAATAGTGAGATCAGGGGCCATCTCTGACTCTGTAGCCTGCTTTTGGGGCCCATTCCTCCTACCGAATTGTCTCATCCAGTCTTAGTAGGAGAGGTGCTAGTCTCACTGCAACTTGATATACTATGGCTGGCTGGCTGATATCCATGGGAGGCCTGCCTATATCTGAAGAGGAAACAGAGGAGGAGGAGTGGATTGAGGAGGGGAGAGGGGACTGGGAGGAGAAGAATGAGGGGAGACTTTGTTTGGGATATAAACCAAAAAAAAAAGCAAAAAGCAAAAACCAAAACAATTCTTAAAAATGATCATTTATTTATTATGTATTGTTTGAATTTTACATAGTTTTTGTGCGGTTTAAACTGGCTAATGTTGTGGGTTATATGGTGGTTTGAATGAGACTGGTCATCATAAATGCATATGTTGAAATACTTGGTCCCTCATTGGTGGAATTATTTGGGAAGGTTTAGGAAGCATGGCCTTTTTAGAGCAGTTTTGTCACTGGAGGCGGGCTCTGAGGTTTGAAGAATGGTGCTTTTTCACATTAGCTGTCTCTGTTTCCTGCTTGCTGTTCAAAATAATAAGCTCTCAGCAGTTTCTGGCTACCATACCTTTGTTGTGCCATCATGGACTCTAATCTTCTGAAACCCTGAATCCAATTAAATGTTCTTCTTTACAAATTGACTTGGTCTCAGGGTATGGTGACACACCTGTAATTCCAGCACTCGGAAGGCAAAGGTAGGCGAATCTCTGCGAGTTCAAGGTCATCGTGCTCCACAAAACCAGGTCCAGGACAATCAAGGCTGTTACACAGAGAAACTCTGTCTCAAAAACAAAACAAAATAAAAACCTAAGAATAGAAAAACAAAACAAAAGTTGCCTTGGTCTTGTCCTTTTACCACAGCAATAGAAAATTAACTAATACAGCTTACATATTATGTAAATTTTGAACAGTGAAAAGGGAAACAGAATATTGTTTTCTTTCAAGAACAAATAAGAAAATGACATTCCAATCAAAACAATGGTAAATATGCAGTAATCGTCCTCATAAGAAATGTGTGAAGCTATGGTTCTGTGCAGAGTCTTTCACAAGTAGCTCTGTCCTGCAGAACTACTGTCAGCAGCTGGACTTCTATTCTTCTTCCTGTAATAAACTTCAGTGTTTATCCCAGGAAGGATTTTTAAGATATTTCCTGGAGTTCTCCCATACTGAGGTAAAAGCTGAGTTAATCCTGAGTGAAGAGAAACATTCCCAGAATTATAGCTCTACAGATACTCTCTTCCCAGGGTACATGAAATTTCAGACATGTGTAACACAGAGAATAAATTCAGTAAGATAAATTCAGGGTATTCCTCAGTGACTAAAGCTCACTGGTGGGAGGTGGTGGCTATGACACGACACACCCTCCCAAGGAAAAGGATGCTGTTTGCTCAGCAGGCATCTCCATTAGTCCTTGGTCCGCCAAACTCTCAGTCATAACAAATTAAGACGCTTTAGAGGCAAACAGTGCCTATGAGTGATCTCTAAATAGTCTTCCTTCTATTAAATCCCCCTAAATGCCATATTTTTCATAAGATAATTGCATGCTTTTGTTGAGAAACATGCTGAGTTAGGAAATCTTGCTGCTTCCCTAGGTTCTTCGGGAATTCTTTCTGAGGTGTTTGTTTCCCTCTGGAAGGCAAGTCTTGCTTGGAAACTTGCTTGGCTTCATTGGAGGTCTATTGGCAAGTCTGATATAATTTAAGTAACCCCTGTCTCAGGTTCTCTCTTGAGTTGGTAAAGCAACAAAAGAAAAAAAAATAGGATCGAGAAACTTTTCCTCAATTTATAAAACAGCTACTAGGGGAAACTATGAAAGGACATCAGATGCCCAGAGAGATGAAGGCAACATTCCTCAGGTGTGGTGATTTCTTATACAAGGTGTACCTATACAGGTAATTGTAGAGTAAGTTATAAAGCAGACATCAGGTGATGTATGTGGTTGACCCAACATCATACAGTCAAGCAGGGTGGAGCTTAAATAAATTTGTTGTTTTGAAGTACATATTCTTCTGTAGAATATGCTGTCTCAAGCATTTCAATGACTGAAGTCTGAACTATTCTTGCTAGAACACTGTACAGAGCCATACCATAAGCTAACTCATATCCATAGTCCCTAAGCATGCAAAATATCATGGTAAAGATGACTTTTTGTTTTCATATAGCAGCTATTTCTACATTCTTTGTGAGTTCCATGCTAACCATCCATTCTTTTTGAAATTAAAGGTATGCATATTTAGGGAGAAAGATTAACGTTACTATAATGTTTTAAGTTTGAACTCAAAATGTACCTTTTACTTCAGGCCATACCTATGATTGATCCATAGCTATGCATGTCTGCTTTATGGTGTAGCAAAGCCAGTGTAGCCAAATGTTTGCATACGGTGACAGAGCTTCTCATCTATGAAGTTACAGAATAGCATGGCTCATTTTACATGCTTCATCCACCTGTGTGCATTGTCTTCAACACTACTGTTATAACCGCAGCTAATTGGAGTCAATAGTTCTTAGATGTTTCTCTCATGTGGACTCCTAGAATTTAATTTAAAATTGAGGAAGAGCTATTGTAGGGCTAGTCTCAGGCTGTCCTTGAACAATGAGTCTTTGATGCTATCTTGAACAAAAAGTTCATGAAACGTTAGTTTAAAATGCCCATGTTTCAAACTGGGCAAAAAGAGGAAACTTAATCATTGGCCGAAGTCAACCAGTAACCACCTCCCCACCTCCAATTCCATTTGCTGGTCTTTGTGTCTTTTTTCTATTACTGTATAAGTGTCTGATTGTTAAGATCTCTCCTTCTTTGCGTTCATGAAAAAAAAAACTATTTAAAAATAAAGTGTAATTTTGTGGGAATTTAATTTATGTAGATCTTGTATTAATAAATTAAATCAGACAGTAAACTAAGAGCCTGGGCAATGGTTTAGGAAAGCAAATTAAAAATCAGAGTGATACCAGATTCAACCACTGCAAAGGCATGAAGAGTTAGAGAATGATGTCTTCTGGCTGTTAGAAAGAAGGAACCGCTTTCCACATCACGGGACAAGCACATGTCTCCTGCTATGAGCATACTAAATGATTGAACCATGGTGATTTTATTCCTGTGGGACTTATGTTAACTTTGCAAGTAATACTAAAAATGTGTTTAACAGGTAGAAGTGGGAGAGCTTCAAATCAGATAATAAGAAAGCTGAAAGAAAAAATTTCTGAAGGAAAGTTACTGCAATCAGGTTGAAAAGAACATACAGCCAGTAATTTTGTGCTCTGAATTTTTCTTTGCAAATCTTAGCTCCATTTGGTGCTATGAATATAATGCATTTCTCATAATACATGTGTTATTATCTACATTTTTCTGGGTAAATATTCACAGTAAAACAGTGGCATTTGATTTCCCAGTGCACTTAGTTTTCTAGGCACATTCATTCAGCAAATCCCCTGGGCAAAACATTTCCAGGGGGCCACTAGTGTGTTCGATAGTTGAGCATTAAAAAGTTATGAATTTACAGAGTCTTTCTTTTTATCTTACAAAAAAATGTTTTGTTGTTAGGAACATATTTCTTGATTTCATTTTGTAATTGTGAAAATGAAGCAGATACCTAAGAAGAGTCTTAGCATAAAATAGCATGAGAAAGGTCATTTTGAGGTGGGTTTTGATACATGCCTATAACCAGCTATTAGAGAGGCTAAAGCAGGAAGATGAGAAATGCAAGGCCAGCCTGGGCTACACACAGGGGTGATGAACAGCCTGAACAAAACAGCAAGTCTGTCTCAAAACAAATGAAAAAAAAGAGCTAGGCAGACTGAATACTTGTCTTGTTTGTGTAAAATCCTAGGTTCAGTCCTAAGTACTGCTATAAGAAAATAATTTGGTAAATAAATAAATGATATTTTTTAAAAGAAAAATCTTCTTTAGTGGCAGATAGGAAGGAATGAATGAAGGTATAAGAATAAGCAAAGCCACATTACCTGTAGAGGAAGCAACATGTTGGCATTACTAAGGATTCATACTTCTAAGGTCAATTCCCAGCTACTACTATCTTCCTTGACTCTTTGGAAAGCTTTTCCGAGGTGACTGGGTGCCACTTCCCCTGTGGGTAGGGTTAGCTAAAGAGCTAAAGGATTGGTGTGCAGCTAGGCCCATCTCCCTTGCCTCTAACTATCCTAAACTACTTCTCACAGGTTTTCCCATAGCTCAGCTTCAGATGCCTGTCAAGGAAAAAGTAACCTTCCATTGCCTGCCTGTTCTTTCCTCTCTTGCTGTTCCATTTTCTAAGTGTTACTGAGTCTCCCAGACTAACTTGAATCTCATCCTAGGGCTGTTTCTGGAGTAGATGAAAGTGTGGCACCAAGATTGTTCAAGAATGAATAACAAAAATCATCTAAAAAAGGTGAGGAAGCACAGTCCAAACTGGGCAGGTGTCATGGATAATAGGAAGGCAAAGACAGGTTGCGTCTACTGCATCCAGACATTCTATCTACCATATTAGATGAAGGATCATGCAAAACCAGAGAGAAAAAGAATACTCCTTTTGCTTTGGAGCTGAACTGTAGAGCGTCATTCCTCTTCCGTGCATCTATCAATGCCTGGCATCTGTTACTTCACATGGCTGAGAGACTGACGGTAGAAGTGAAAACACATTGTCCCCGTGTTCAGCAAGGAACTAATTCTTAAAACAGTATTTCATTATTTAAAGGTGCCGTGCACGTAGTGGCAGGTCTGCAATAAATATTTTAATTCCTCTTTCCAAAAATGATTCATTATGATTTCTAAGTTCCGTCACAATGTTCTTTTCTTTCTTTCGACTTTCTTGTAACTACATAAAACATGAAGCGACAGATAAACAGCACTTTGGGCTGTGGGTACTTTCCTTAAGTGCTCCAGCGAGTGCCTTCCCTCTTTGTTAGGTTTGCTCAGCCCTAACTATGCTTTCCTCAAAGGTTTGAATGCATCATAATGCATGGTAAATACTAAATTAACATCCATTATTGCCATATATATGCATCAGGAGCACTATCAAATAACCTATAGGCATTTTCTAGAGTCATCAAGGACAATAGTTGGAACCTCAATGCGTAGTCTATGAATAGGGATCGGTTTCTTCACAAACTATTTTCTTTATCTTCAGCTTTAAACAACTCTGAAATTTCTATCATAATTTTCAACTCTTGGAAGGAAATGCAAACAGCGAAAAATACCATTTGGATTCATTTTAAAGACTGCAACAAAATGCAAGCCTCCTTCTCATTGTGTGAGAAGCCGCAGGTGTTAGGACAGCTAAAGGAACGTCTAGGCAAGAGACTTTACATTTCCCCAGAAATCTTCACACTTGGGAGTATGAAAGGCTTAGCTGGTTTTAAAAAATCAACATTTACAAGTTAAATGTAGAGGAAGGATGGTTCTGAGAGGAGCCCAGGGCCATTAGTTGGAACACAAACCAGGAAGTTGCTTTTTGTGAGAAGTATCCACCTCTGCTCTTTTTGGTTTTGTCGTTGCTGCTGTTTGTATTGTTTTGTTTTCAGAGGCAATGCATTGCTATGTAGCCCAGGCTGGTCACCAACTTGCCCTGCCTCAGGCTCAGGATTGCTGAGATTACAGGTGCCTAACGGTACACCCACTCTCAGCTGCTGGGAACTGGAATAACTGAGTAGCCTTTCTCTATTACTAAGGCCATCTCTATAGAAGTGGGCAATGCATAAGAGACGGCTGTGGCTCCAGGCTGTGTTCTGTATCATTAGGCTACAAAGACAGACTCATGTCTATCACCCAGGATTTTTAAAGAACAGAAGATTCGGGTCTTTTTCTCTGCTGGCTGGTTTTACTGAATTTGACAAGGGGCTTCAGAATCACAAACGATGCTGTAGTCCAGTCCCCTTCATCATTATTTGTGGACATCATTAAAGTCAAGCACATAAATATTTTCTCCTTTAACCTGTTCTCCCCTTTGAAAACAAATCCGATGAGCAAAGCTTGCAGCTGCCGACACCAAACAGATGTGTTTCATCAGAGCCCGACTTCGGCACCGCAGGTTCAACTAGTCCTGAATCTACTCTAGGGGCAGAACAGGAATAAATTGCTACATTTACAATAATTTCCTCCCAGAAGGGAAATGATTTTGAACAGAATTGAGTAGAAAATTCACCTTCAGGGACTGGCAGAATATTGACAGCATTAGACATCAAAGTCAACCCTGATACATGGAAAAGTGTTTCCTGAACTTAAAAATGAAAGATAATGTATCCAGGTTCAGTAAACACCATTCCGATCTCTTTTCTAATGCAGAGAAAAGTAAAAGGTACCTTTTCCCATTGAGCCAATGTTAAATTCCTTGGGTATGTTAATGGCACTGTGGTTATGTAAGGAAATGCCGTTCTTGGGATGTGCATGTTGAATTATTTAAGGATGAGATGTCATGATGTCTGGATCTTACTTTCAAATAGTTCTGGAAACGCTAAGCCACAGCCAGTCACTTGTGAAGGGAGGCAGAGAATAAAGCATCTATCAAAGAGAGAGGAAACAGGGAGAGAGAGAGAGGAACAGGAGAAGAAAGAGAGAAGAAGACTAGAGGAATAGACAGGAGTGAAGCCATTGCTTCGCAGCTAGTACAAGAGGTAATAATATGGTAATTAAGTATTCAAATGCTACTTTTTCAAGTTTTAACCTTTCAACAAAATCCAGAGTAAAGTCTTATTGTCCTAATAAAAACAAATAGAGCAAACGCCAGTAACATATTTAAGTTCCTGTCAAAATTATGGCAATATGTTCTTACTGTAACTAAGAATTCATGTAAATAACTGTTATTACCCCCCTCACCCTGATCTACCCTTAAAAAATGCTCTTTGATTCTCAGGATCCTAATGAATCTATCAAATATAGCAGACTTCTTCTAAAAATTCAAGAAAAACCAGCAGGTCCATGTGACAAGGACTTCCAGACAGCTTTCCCTGTCTTTAAAGCACTTATACGTCATTGCATCCTGGACAATCTGAAGGACACTAGGAACAACAACAACAGCGAGTGTAAAGGTTTGACCCCTCTGTCTTCATACTACTTCTGCTGATCTTTCAGATTCCTGCTCAGCTTTCCACACACCTGTGTTGAGCATGTAAGGAGTACTGTCTAAACACGGGGGATACAGAGATGGTTAGGCCACGTTGTATAACCTTGCTCTACCCTGGTAAAGGCTCAAGCATCAAGATCAGAACAACTGAGAGGTGAGACCAGTGGTTCAGATCTATAAGCCCAGCTACTCAGGAGACTGAAGCAGAAAATTGCCAATTCAATGCCTGCCTGCACTTTAAAGCGAGTTCAAGGCCAACCTGGCCAGCTTAGTCAGACCCTCTCTCAAAATAAAAAGGGGGGTTGCTTTTGTTTGCTTGTTCATTATTTATCTCCGGAAGAATTGGAGATGTAAATCCAAGGTACTGCACTTAGAAGAGGCTCTGGATTTAATCTCCAGTACCCTATAAAAAGAAAAACGAAACCACAACTCAGATATTTTCAAGATTACAAGAACAGTGAACCTTGTAAGCAGATCCTTTCCATGCCGGAAGCCCAAACTGTGGCTGGAGCTGCAGTAGTGGTCATTTCATGGTGGGAACAGAGTTACCTGCTGCCTGAAGCAATAATGTTTGCTCTGCCACTGTAGGACCCTACAAAACCAATTCCTGATCCATAAGACCACAGTCTGACCAAGACTGTTTGACTACGAACACTTGGTCTCATCCTGATTCACTGTATAGTCCTAAACATGCTTGGCAGAAGCCCAAGGAGAGCACTATGGATGCCGGGTTTCCTCCTCTCTCCTAGTGTGGCCATGCAGAATAATAAATTCTTTTCTGGCTTTGTGCTATTCAACATCTTATATGGACTGACTAGTAAGGTGGTGCAATGCAGCATCTTGTCTGTTAGCTGCTGCCCACCCCTATCCCACTGCCCCCCACTGTCCAACACCAGAGGAATTAGTTTTTCAGGGATAGGACTCTGGTAACAATTTCAAATTTCTAATGACATTAAGTTTTCCACTATCTGTATGACTGAGTTAAATCTGAAGGACATTCTCTACACCATTTTTGGGAATATACTTATAAGCCTCTAAGTCACCATAGCATGGAGATATGCACATTAATGTTTATTGCTTCATTGCTCACAAAAGTCAAAGAAGGAAACAGTCTAGATTTCATTAGCAAATGGGTAAAAAGACATGGCATACATACACAATGGAATTTTATTCGATTGTAAGGAGAATTAAATAATGACATTTGCCAAATAGTGTATTGAAACAGAGATCATTAGGGTAAATAAAATTGACCATATTCAGAAAGATAAACCATGCTTTCAGTCATGTGTGCAATATAGATTTAAACTTATACATACATGTACAGATAGAGGGATAGTCTAGGGCTTGAAGTAGAAAGGTGACTCTGAGAGAGGAGGAAATGTCTAACATGGCAGAAGGGATGTGTGACATAACACCCAAGAAGAAAATAAGAGGGGGATGGCAGGGAGGGGCCTAAAGAGAAATGGGGGTAGGGTCATTGGAGAGTGAATAAGAAAAAGGTAGAATGATACATAAGTGAAAACATCACATTGCAACTTGTTATTTCACATACTAACTTAAAGTTGATAAAAATTAAAAGAATTCAATAAGCAAATGAAGTAACTATGAAACTTAAACAAGACTTTCTACTACAAAAAAAATCTTCTCTTATAGCAGGGCTACTCAATGTTCCACCAATCGATGATTTTATGTAACCTTTGTCTTCTATGTTTTAAAAATAGACCTCTCATCTTATTTCCTTACAGTTCAAGAAAAAAATAGAGAAATATCTTTTCAAATAATTTGACAACACTACTAAGAAAGGAATACTATTATATGGTAAGACCGAGAAAATGAAAAGTTTCCAATAGTAAATAAGTTTTTCTAAATTAATTTTAAATAGGATATTAATGTTTATCACTGAGTCACAAATGATAATAAATTATAATCAATCTCAACATTTCATGAGAATTCATGAAAGTCGCATACATTTCAATGATACCCTCCACAAAGAAATCTATTCATATAAATCAGAGAAGACTCATCTAGGAATTGAATTTCCTTAACTAAGTGTACAATATTAGATCCCTTCCTCTGAAGTCCAATTAAAAAGTCAGGTACATCAACTATTACTGTTTTTATTAAGCAATGTGTAGACAGTTTTGTCAAGAAAAGTAAAGCTAGTTAAAGATGGAAGCTACATGAGAACACCAACGTGCAGGGTGTCATCAATGAGGACACCAAAGTGTGTGGCTGTCATCAATGACCTTCTCAGTACCTGTTCCTCTGCCTTTTATGTTGATAAGCTTTGTTGCCCTCTAAAAAGACAAAATATGACCAGGGCAGTGGTGGTGCATGCCTTTAATCCCAGCATTTGGGAGGCAGAGGCAGGTGAATCTATGTGAGTTTGAGGCCAGCCTGCTCTACAGAGAGAGTGCCAGGACAGGCTCCAAAGCTATACAGAGAAACTTTGTCTCGAACCCCTCCCCCCAAAAAAAACAACCCAAAAAAAGGAAAGAAAAGAAAAGATAAAATATACCAGATTTGTTTTCTGGACATCATCACTATAAAACAAACAGAAGATTGTTTTATAGTGAAAGATTATGTAAACTTTGACATAAATATGAATGAAAATGATAGTACTTGTAAACCACCCTGGAAAAATAGCTGAGGTTTAACATGCATTGTAATTAGAATGGTGCTCATTTTGCCTATAATTAATTTTCAGCCATATTTTATAAACACACACCTTCCTGTCCCTATGCCTTCATGTAAAGATTTTTGGAATTCAAACATTAATTCCTCCAACAAATTTTGTTCTGTCTGCTATAAATTGGTATCCATTGGTAACTGGGAAAGCTAAGTTACCTAAGCAGATTAAGAAATACATCTTTAGAAGACTGACTATAAAGAATTGCTATATCATAGGCAATCGCTTGGGAGGGGTGGGAGGAGAATTTGAAGAGGTAGGTCTTTGATTAGAGTAAGTTTCCCTGAATACCATTTTATGTATTTCATTCATTCCTTGTGAAGGAATTGAATATAGAATGGCCGGTATACAGTTATTATACTGCTATGCATTTAATATCCAGTTGTGCAATTCCTAGCATGCAAATAAAGGTTGTGCAGTATTTGGCCAGTAGTGCTGACTTGCAGTTCTGTGATATTAGATTACAGAATTCCTGCTGCTTAGCAGTCTTGGTCTTCTGGCACACGCCTGTGAAAAACACGTGATGGGACTGGTGCCACTTACTGACGGTCTAGTTTGCTTTTCTGCTGATGGGATAGGCACCACAAAAGCCCCTTGAGTAGGAAATGACTTATTTCACTTCACAAGTTGCAGTCCATCATGGAAGGCAGTCAAGGCAGAAACTCAAGGCAAGAGCTTGAAGCAGAAACCACAGAGGAACACTGTTTCCTGACATCCTCCCATTTTTGTATTCAGCTACATAAAGTAACTTTTATTCTTTGAGATTACAATATAGTTACATCCTTTCCTCATCCCCCTGCTCCAAACTTTCCCACATACCCCTCCTTGCTCTCTTTCAAACTCATTGCATCCTTATTTATTCGTTGTTATAATATGCATATGTATATGATGCATATGGTGTATATGTCCTTAAACACAACCTGTTCAGTCTGTATAATGTTACAAGAATTCGTGTTTACAGGGATGACCATTGATACTGGATAACAAATCTGTATGCTCCCACTCTCAACATCTCTTGGTTGCCTGTAGTTCTTTTTGTGGGGTTGAGGCCTGCTGGGCTTCTACCTCAACATGTCTGTTGTCGTCTGTGTTCAGTTCACATTTAGGCAGTGACTTTGGTGAGTCATCATGTTGCTTCTGACATTTGTAGGAAACACAGTTGATGGAGGAAGGTCATTGGTTAAAATAAAAGAAGCTGCTTGGCTCTCATTGGTTAGGAGATAGGTGGGAGGAGTAAACAGAACAGAATGCCGGGAGGAAGAGGAAGTGAGGTCAGACTCGACAGCTCTCCTCTCCGGAGCAGACGCAAGAGAGACGCCATGCTACCTGCTCCAGGGAAGACGCACGCTATGAAGCTCCAACCCAGGATGGACTTAGGCTAGAATCTTCCCGGTAAGTGCACCTAGGGGCGCTACACAGATGATTAGAAATGGGCCAAAGCAGTGTTTAAAAGAATACAGTATCTGTGTAATTATTTCGGGGAATAAGCTAGCCGGGCAGGGCAGGCGGCTGGGGTGTTTGGGGACACAGCCCCGCTCCCCCTATTACTACACACAGTCTCACAGTAAACCCACCATTCCTCTGGCTCTTAGAATTGTCCTGAGCTCTCTTCCCCAATCATCCCTGGGCCTTAGATGCAGAAGTTATATTGTAGGTTTTCTTTTTTTTCAGTTGGGACAGGTCTCCACAACTTTGTGTTTTGATTGACATTGGCTTTCTGTAATGGTCTCCATCTGTTTCATAGACAAATTCCCTGATAAAGGGTGAGGACTCCATTTATCTGTGGGTATAAGGAACCTCAACTCAGAAATTGCCTCCATTAGATGGACATGTGGGCATATTGGCTAGGAATTTCCTCTGTTAATGGCTGATGTGAGAGGGCCAGCCCACTATATGGGAGCTGTCTCTTTGGAAAGGCAGTCCTGGGTTGTATACGAAAGAATAATGAGTAATTCATGAAGAGCAAGCCAGTAAGCAGTGTTCTTTCATGGTCTCTGTTTCAGTTCCTGCCTACAGATTTGTTTGAGTCCTTAGCTTAACCTCCCTCAATGACAAACCAGCATGTGAAAGTGTAAGCCAAATAAACTCTTTCCTCCCCAAGTTGCTTTTGCTCAGCATTTTGCAGCAGGAGAAATCAGACTAGAACACATGACTTCCAATAGCTCTCATTTTACTTTCTTGCTTTCAAGAGCATTTCAGACCCCAGAGAAGAGCAATCTTTGCCCTTCCACCAATCTCCGCTTGTGTTTCAGAGAGTTACAAAGCAAAGAACAAATTGCTTGTTTTACCTCTGTGGTTTCATATAGAAAGATATGAAAAACTTTGGTAAAATACACCTTTAAAAACCAAGCTTAATGTCAAATAAAAATAGATGTCCATTAATCCACTTTATGAATTTAACAAGACCTATGGATTTAAAATACAACGTAAAATACCTCCAAAACAATATCAAGATAAAAGTCCGAAACATAAAATAGCGGTTTTATAATAATTACTAGTGGGAAAATTGCATGAGCATCAATAACACAGCTGCTGACACCTCCTAGCCCAGAATAAGTTGCATTATTGCAGAGCAGACAAAATGAGTAGGAACTGAATAAGTGCTATCCCTGATAATAAATTAACACCATATTTTGAATATGCACAATTTGTTTTTGCCAGACCCAAGCAAAAAGAAAAATGAACCTTTTCCATGGAATATTTTCCCTAGTAGTAAAATAAATGAAATCATCATTTCGGTCTCCTCACTTTACACCAGGGTCAGTTCTAGGAAACATGCTGTCATGTGGAATCTATTTGCTGACTATACCTTGGCACAGCATCTTCCTCTTACTGAGCTTGCTATAAATGCAGACCCTCAGGCCCCCATCAGAGATGCTCAGTCTGAATCTGCATTTACTAGATGCCAGGGGAGACTGGCTTCCACATTAAAGTTTGAGAGGCCCTGCTCTAGTTCATCTCACTTGGTTTTCTCTTTTGATCTGCTTCCCCACAGGGTGTTCTTGCTGAATAAATCGTTCTTTGTAAGGGGCAAGTAGGCACGAGGAAATTTTACAGGCAGAACAATATGTCCATAACCTACGCTTGCTGTTACTTTCTTCTTCTAACGTGGTACCCATCAATGCCTTCAGTGAGTCATCAGGCATGCTGGCCTGATTCAGGGCAAACGAAAAGATTTTCATCTCTCTGTGATGTTTTGTCCTCTTTTCACTAGAGCGCCGAGAAGAGAAAAGTCAGGGTTGACTGCTTCTACTCTTCCTTGCCAACTTCCCTCTCCCCTGCTGCCTTCAGAAATGAGGGCAATTAACACCCTGGGTGAGTTCAAAGAAAGCCCACTAGTATTTCTAGCCATTTGCCAAATTGCCAGAGCCCCTTCCCTCTTCTCACAGAGTCTCTGCAACCAAGCACAAGTCACTCTGCTATGTAGGAATCGGAATTGTCATTGCCATAGAAATTGCTGAGTTTCCAGGGTAAGGCATACCTGTCAGAATACTTTAGAAATGCATAAAGAAGAGCATATCCTGAGTTATGCCTGATAAGCTAAGGTGTATGCAAAATGTCATAGAGCTTAATTTCCCCTTATTTATTTGAATACCAATTTAAAAAAATCACTCTCCCTACCCTCAGGAAATTCGCAAGGTTCTGGGTTCTGGTGCGGAGCATAAACTCCTATAAAAGCAATCCTGAAAATAACATTTAACCCTGGCTAAATCCCAAAAACAACTAGAGAAAAAACCAAAAGGGATCTAGAGACTCTAGGTCAATCTGACAACTAAAATGTAGACATATCTTGTAGGGTTGTTGAAGTGTTAGCCACACAGGTTTACGAGTTCTTGTGTCTTCTCACATTTGCTCTGTGGTTAGGCACCAAAACCAGTACCAAAACTAGGAGGGTTTTGCTTGTTCTTCTTTGTTTTAAAGGAAGCTATTCACCTTTTTTCCCCTAGAGGAAACAGAGAAAAGAGCCTAAGTGTAAGCAGTAGAAGAAGGTAATAGAGATAACAACTCCAAGGATAGAGAGGCAGAGAAGGAAAGCACTGGCTCACCCCGGAATCCACAAGAGACAAAATATTTCCACCCACAAAGAATTATCCTGCTGGACTTCCAAATTTCTTATTAGACCTTTATATAGTAAATATCTTTCTGAAGTTTTCTAAGCATTTTAGCTAATAAGCAGAAATAATTTTCACACTCTTTTAATTATGGTGAATTCTCTAAGAATTCACTTTTATAAAAGTCATGAAATTATTATATTTTGCATTAATTTGTTTTCAGAAGTTAGCAAGAGTTCCATATGATTTTACTAATAGTGTTATGGGCAGCAATGCCTCTATGGGTTTTGAGTCACTATAGAGCATACCTATATCTACAGTGTATCTATATATTGGTATAAGCTATTATGTATATATATGTGTGTGTAATATAATATCTTAGTTATCTTGACAAATTATTGTGCTCAACTATTTGTATATAGAAATAATTTACCATAAATTATCTTTCTTTTATTGCTCCATATACTACATAGGTAAAACATTTTCAAATCCTTTTTATAAACTTGGGGTATAGGTGAATTTCATTTTTAGGACATTGACAAGGACATTGCATGATGTATTGCTAGATTTGATAGAGTTCCAACTCTATTGACCTAGTGGGAAGGCTAGTATACATATGACCACAAAAGCATGAGAAACAAGCTATATGAAGATGCTTGCATGAAATAGTACACACTGCCTATATTTAAGTTCCAACAGCAACTGTAAGAAAACACTGCACTCAGCATCCTAAACACCATTACAAACATTATGATCTGGTAGTTATAGTGATCCAGAATTCGGAAAGGGCTTAAATGTGCATCAAAAGTCTTGGCAGGGTCTCAGTTCCTCTAGAGCCTCTCGGAGAGTATCTGTTTCCTTGACCTCAGCTTTGGGTGTCTGCCTGTATCCTTTGGCATGTGTCCTCTTCCTGTCTTAAAGTATAACCACACTGGCTGTCAGACTATTGAAACAATAGACCCCAAGAAATTGGAATTTCCCAGGAGTCTCATGCTAAGAAAAGGAAAAGGTTGAAGCTGTTGCCAGCCAGAGTTGGAACTTGTTTCTCGGGAAGAGATTTAGGGGGCCTCTGGGAATCAGCCCAATTGCAGAACCTAAGACAATGGCAGATCAGTGGTGGATGGGATCGTACTGTGATCAGGACAGCGTTGCCATGCACACTTTTCCCCCTTTATGTAAGATTAAGGATCCTGCAGGATCCAGTGTGGATTTAGGGAATCACTGGACCTCATTTGTTCCTTTTCTCAATGTGGAAACAAGGACTAGATCTCTTTTCCCTACTGCTCACCTGTTTAATCGGTCTGTTCTCTTAGTTGGGGTTACTATTGCTGTGGTAAAACACTATGACCAAAAAGCAACCTGTGGAGGAAACGGTTTATTTGGGGAAAAGGAAAAAATTGAACTAATATGTGAAATATTTATTACATATCCCAAGATACAGTCCATTGAGGAGAGTTAGGGCAAGAACTCAAATCTGGTGGGAGTCAGGAGACATGATACAAAGGCCATGGAGAAGTGCTACTTACTGGCTTGCTCAACCCAGTTTCTCATGGAACCCAGGAACACTGCCCAATGGTGGCATCACCCATTGTTAACTGAGTACTGCCCTACCAATCACTAATTAAGAAAATCCCCAACAGCCAGATCTTATAGAGGCATTTTTTCAACTACGTCTTCCTACCTTCAGATTACTCTAGCTTGTGTCATGTTAACAAAAAGTTAGCCGCACAGATGTTGAAGTTTGGTATCTAAAGCTCCCTTGTTAAAGCTGTAAAACCCAGCTTTGAAGGGATCATTTAACTAGGGGCTTGCTTATAGTTTCAGAGGGTTACTCCATGATCATCACAGAAAGGAACATGGTGGTAGGCAGGCATAGTGCTGGAGATGTAGCTAAGTGTTTATAACCCTACCTTCAGGCAGAGGGTGAAAGAAACTGGGCCTGACCCACAGCCCACCTAAACACCCACTCCAGTGACATACCTCCTTCAATAAGGCCATGCCTCCTAATTCTCTCTAGTCTACCAACTTGGAACCAAATATTCAAATATAGGAGCCTATAAGGGTTATCCTTATTTAAACTACCAGCACCACCACCAACACCAGCACCATCACTGACACCACCAGCATCAGCACCACCAGTACCAGCACCAGCATCACATCCTCCCCACTCATCATCATTACCGCCTGTATGGAACTCATATGGTTAAAAAGAACAATGTTTTCACTGATCAGGTGATACATGCCTATAATCCTGACTCTTATGGGATGAGCCAGGATTATCACAAGTTTAAGATTAATCTGGGCTACACGGTAAGAAACTATAGAAACTGAAATAGAACCCAAATGCGCTATAAATGTGTTTGCTGACAATAGTGTCAGTAAGGTATAGGGTTGAATGCAGCAAAGGACTAAAACATGAACCAGAAGCAGACTTTTGCCTTCTAAAAGCCCTAGGTCTAGCCCAACATTGATGGCGTGGTTAACATAAAAACCACAATTAAGCCAGGTAGGTGGTGGTGCACGCCTTTAATCCCAGCACTCGGGAGGCAGAGGCAGGCAAATCTATGAGTTCAGTGCCAGCCTGGTCTACAGAGTAAGTTCCAGGACAGCCAGGGATACACAGAGAAACCCTGTCTGAGGAACAATAACAACAACAAAACAACAACAACAAAAACTATAATTAAGAAAAGTAGAGGTGGGAGGAATATTATGAAATAGTGTGGCTACGGGACTATGGAGGAATCAGAGCTCCTGTCTGAAGGGATGTTGTTTAAGATGGAGTGGAAAGTATTGGCAGAGTTTGGAGGTCTATCACATCCTCTGTAGTTGGGTTCATCTACAGAGACCATGTCAGCTGGCAAACATGTAAGGGAAACATTTTGGAGGAGAGAACATTATAGTTGGAAAGTCAGCTTAGCAACAGATTATACCAGCTGCCGGGATGAGGAGTCTCATATTTATTATTTAGTAATAGGAACCTTTAACTTTGAAATATAAGTTAACACTGCTCCAGAGGATCACATGTTGACTCCTTTGATTGCAATTATATGGGAACCAGCAGCTAACATAAACGAATGTGATTATTTCTTAGTGATTAGAGTGCTAAGTTTAAACTTCATTGCTTCTACTGGAATGGCTTTTAATTTGCAGCCTGAGGTTTCATGACTCTATTGCTGCTGTAGGGGAGGGCATAGAGTTGAAAAGGAATAGACTCAAAATGGGGGATCCCTTTTCTAGCAGTTGAGTATTTAAGGAACAACCAGGAAAGATGACTGGAGGTTGTCTTTCCTAAAGCAGAAGAGATCCATTGTGGCTGGAGTCATTTCATCTTTGGTTTTCTTGATGGTGCTGGAGAACAAGATTTGTCTAATCTTTTTCAGAAATAAATGAAGAACAAGGAGATGAGGGAGGGAGAGAGAAACAGTGAGGTGTGTGTGGGAAGGTGTTTAGAGACTTAGACATTTTTATATTTGTTCAGATCTGCTTCCTATGAGAGCGAGAAGTGATCAGGAAACCTAGGTATTCACAGAAGGTGTTTTCTTGAGAGTCTACTTAGGAGCTGTCCTCTGAGGAGAATGTTTCAAACTACATAGGGAGCTGTTTCTCACTGGTGACTATTTCTCAGAATTCCAAATGAAATACAAAAATACAAAGAAGTTTCCAGTGTCTACACTCTAGAGCCATAATCTTCATCAATAACAATGCAGAAGCTTAGATGCTTATAGAAAATGAAATTCATGAAGACTAATGATTTTAGGCACTGAAAATACATAAATATTGAAAACATTGTATCCCTTCATAGTGTAATGGGATGAGAAAATAATGGAGATGAGGTTTGACCCAATAATACGCCCATTCCAGGTGGAGCTGCTCTTGTGCTTCCGTGGATCCCTTGGTGGTAGTTAGAAATAAAGTCTAGAATGGATTAACATACAATGCAACTTCCAGAATAAATACGTCATTGAAGGGAGACGTATTCAGAGGGCGCCTTACACAAGGAGTTGGTGAGGATTACAGATACTCAGTAAAGGATTACCTGTTCTCCAAGGTAACCTGTAAGTCTATAACCAGGGAGCATGCATGGGACTGATTAAGACTCTCTGCTTTGGGGACTTTGGGAGACGGTTGAAGGGGAGGGGAGAGTCAGGGAGGGGAGCAGAGAAAAATGTAGAGCTCAATAAAAATCAATTTTCAAAACAAAAAAAAACCACTCTACTTATATGTTACAGTTGTGTAGCTTTATCCTCTTGTGGGACTCCTAACAGTGGGATCAGGGGCTGTCCCCAAGTCTTTTACAGGCTTTTGGGAGCCTGCTTCTCTTACTGGGTTGCCTTCATACATGGGGAGGTGTTTAGTTTTACTGCAGCTTGATATTCCATGTTTTGTTGATACTCATGGGAGACCCGCCCTGTTCCTAAACAGAAACAGAGGAGGAGTGATTGGGGGTGTGGGAACAGAAGGGGAATTGGGGTGGTGACTGGAAGAAGAGGGAGGGAAAACTGCAGTGGGCATCTTAAATAAATAAATAAATAAAAAGAACTGTCATTAGAGCATGGCAATGGGGTGAGTGTGAAGAGGAAATGCTGACCTCCAGGGGAAACAGAGGTTACAGTCAGCCACCTGGGCAGCCTGCTCCTATGACTGCCCTCAGCCTAAACCCTGGACATAAACGTTGGGTGTTTTTCCTTGGTGGGCATTATTTTGTGCTCACTGACCACAGCATGCTAGGAACAGTGAGTGCAGTCAAACAATTCATGGAAACTCATGTCTGGGACATTTGTGGGCCAGGCTCCCATGTTTCTTTCCTCTGCTGGGTTCTGCCCAGGAACCCCTCAGACAAGTTATTGAAGCTGAAGTTGAGGACCGGCAGGGACTCTGGAATTTCAATGCCCATTTTTGGGTTCATTCTGGTAGAAGCAAGAAAACGAATTCTCTGAAAATTACTAACCAAAGTCTAGATGAACATATATTTAAAGTCAGAATTCATAATACTGATCTATTCTAGAAAGCTCACAATACTCATTCTACCCAAGTTCAATTGAAAGTTGACCTGGTTAGTGATTTCCATGAGATGTCCAACTAATTTTTGAAATATTATTGGAGGACTAGAGGGATGGACCAGTAGGAATTCTTGCCATGCAAGCATGAAGACCTGAGTTCAGATCCCCAGTATCTAGGTAAGACATTAGGCATGATAAAATCTGAAATTCTCGTGCTGGGGAGGAATAGAATAGAGCAACGGTTCTCAACTTTGCTAATGCTGCAACCTATTAATACTCACTTCCTCATGTGTAGTGACCCCAATAAAAATTATTTTTGTTGTTACTTCATAACTGTAATTTTGCTACTGCTGTGTATTGTTATGTGAACTTTGTGTTTTCTGAGGTCTTAGGAGATCCCTGTGAAAGGATCATTCAACCCCCGAAGGGATCATGACCCACAGGTTGAAAACCATTATACAAACCTTGGATTTGCTGCCTAGCCAGTCTTACTCAATCAGTGAACTCAAGGTTCAGTGAAAAACCCTATCTTGAAAATAACATGACGAAGATATTCACCTTACCCTATGTGATGGTTTGAATATATAGGCTTATATACATGAGTGCTTGGTTACCAGAGAGTGAAACTGTTTGAAAGGATTGTAAGAATTAGGGGGAGTGGTCTTGTAAGACTTGGTTTGGCTTGTTGGAAGAAGGGTGTTGCTGGGGATGGACTTTCAGGCTTCAAAAGCCCATGCCAGGTCCAGTCTCTCTCCGCCTCTCTGCTTGCAGATGAAGATATAGCTCTCAGCTACTTCTCAGCTCTATGCCACCTACCACATTGATAATGGACTAAGCCATTCAAATGATAAGGAAGCCCCCAACCAAATGCTTTCTTTTGTAAGATTTGCCTTGTATGGTATCTATTCGCAGCAGTAAGACACCAAGGGAGGGGAAACTGTGGTTGGGAAGTAAAATAAATTAAAAGATTAATAATAAATAAAACTATAATATTTTAAAAAGAGCACATCAAAAGCACTTTCTTTTGTGGGATGGTAGGGTTCTGAGGCAGGAACTCATGAAGTTACCTACTATTTTGTAAGCAGCAAAAGTCTCCTGGCTGTCTGCAGCTGGTTGTTCCAATGTATTCTGCAGCTGGCTGTTCCAGTGTGTTCTCCAGGTCTTATTTTGGGATCAGTAGCTGATTACTAGAAACGAGGCTTTTGCTTCTTTGACTTATCTGGAGGGTTCTGCTTTAGTAAAGCCATGAAGACCAGAAGTGTTTAAGCCAAATGACTGAGGGTAATATGGGATATTGCCACTTATCCATTAATAAAACTTTAGCATAAGTTCCATCTTATGGTAGAGGGTTGGTGTTTCCCCCAAAAAGACTGCATGAAGCTTTTCCCCACAACTCTTCCTGAGGGCTCGCACTTCAGTGGTTTTCGGAACAAAAGAGCAGTGAGTGGGGAGATTTTATCTTTATGTTTGTTATATATTCCCTTCAAAGATTTTCTTTTTCCTTTAAAGCCCCTGTTTGTCATGGGGAAACAGGAAATATGAAGTCATAACTTCATGTCTCACAATCATTTTCTGAGAGAAAGCAATTCTGGAATAAAGGGCCTTACTCATTGGGCAGCTTTAGGTGTGGTTCACCTACAAACTTTGAAGAGGCAAACTGGATCAAGTTAAGAGCCAGTGGCCAAAGGGAACTCGGCTATAGGCAAGCAGCTTCTTTATTCTTTTTCTTTTACTGGCTGGAAATGACTCTATTTGAAGCAAGAAAAATATTTTACTCTTGACAATTTGAAATGATCTGTTGACATATTCCTTCAGTTCCTCTATGCATCACACACTTCCCTTC
Source organism: Microtus pennsylvanicus (assembly GCF_037038515.1). Lineage (NCBI taxonomy): Eukaryota > Metazoa > Chordata > Mammalia > Rodentia > Cricetidae > Microtus > Microtus pennsylvanicus. The sequence continues at coordinate 96,526,258 of NC_134583.1, forward strand.
CTTTTTTCATGTCGTCAGCTTCTACTCTGGTGAGTGTAGATGACCAAGATGATGGGCACATCAGGTTGGTGCTCCTACAGCTTCTCCAGGCTTCCTTCTCTATTGACAGTTTGGACTCTTCAAATATTCATTTATTTTACTCAGAATCAAATCAGGAACTTTGGTTAATTCATTGCTCCAAATTAAAATGTCGAGTGTTTTTAAGAGAATAAGAAAAACAATGACCTTAAATGGCATGGATAGAAAGGATGGAGAAGGAACTTTTTTTTGAAATGACAAGTATGAGTTCAGCTTATTTAATTAAAAAGAGAGAGAGAGATGCTCTAATTTATCAATTCCTGTATCTATAGCAACCATTTCTGGAAACTGGCCTATTATACATAGCAACCAGCAAAGGAAGTCAGTCTACTATCTATAGTGTCCAGCACAGAAAATCCATCTACAATCTATAACCATTCTAGTTTTGTTTATTGTTGATCAAAAACTACACTGACAAGAGGTGGAAAAGGTTTATTCCATTTATTACAGTCCATCATTGTGGGGAAGCCAAGGTGGCAGGAACTTTGAGTAGCTAGTCACAATCACAGCCAAGAACAGAGAGTAGCAAATTAACACATGCGTACTATTGCTCAGCTTGCTCTTTTCATTCTTACACATTACAGGACCTCGAACCTAAGGGATGGTTCCACCCACAGCAGTTAAGTTTTCCCACCTTAATTAATGTGATTAAGATACCTCACACCCCATCAGCTATGCCCACAGGCCAACCTAATTTAGTCTGCCCTTGAGAGTCCCTTCCCAGGTGATTCTAGGCTGTGTCAAGGTAACAAAACTAGGCATTCCAGGAAGCCAGTCTGTAGACTACAGCTATGAGCCTGGGTCCTCAGTGTACGGTCTCTAACAACTGTTCTAACAAGTCTAGCATCTGTCCTGGAAAGTTTGTCTATATATCTAGGAGGTCAATTTACTATGCGCATTAACTCGGGCAGAAAATCAATCTACTATCTCCAGCAATCAGCCCAGGCATTCAATCGACCATCTATATCAGCCACGCCGGGAAGTCAGTCTATTATCTACACTATAGATTCGAAAGCAATCAGCTCAGGAAGTCAGTCTACCATCTACGCAATCATATTAGGTTTCCAGTATCCTAAACATAGCCAGTGTCCCAAGAAAGTCATGGTATCCACAACATCCAGTCCAGGAAGTCAGTCTGCTAGATATTACATCCAGCACAGGAACTCAGCCTACCAACTGTAGCAGTGCTTATAGGAAGTCTGTTGACTATGTTTACCAAGTGGTTCAGGTAGTCAGACTAGTATCACTAGTACCCAGACATAGAAGTCAGTTTGCTAGTTCTAGTATCTAGTCCTGGAGTCAGACTACCATCTTTAGCAAGCAGACTGTGATGGTAAACAACCCATATAATTAGTGGCTAATATAAACTAGAATGTGCTATTTTGAAGCACACAGGCATCTTTCATAATTTTTTTTCTGCTATTTCAAACACAGAACAATCTGGAGGGTGCCAAAGATGCACCCTAAATGTCTCACAAGGTGCCCCAGTTTTCCTAGCCTGACAGCCTCCTGGTGGAGATGTGATGCCTTCCATTATTCCTACTGGGAGGTGTTGCTGGTACTCACCTGTTTTGGGGGTTCTGCCAAATGGACCTTATATAAAAAGTTCTCTTTTTCTCATTTCCGTGAGCCTTCACTTATTCGCATGCCACTGTCTAATTTCCATCACCGTGACTACAATCTGAAGTAATAACTTGATAAATGGTCTCTCTTTCTTCAGTATTGTTTCGCTCTGGGACCTTCTGTTATCAGTGACCCAGAGATTGTCAGAAATTCAAAGTACAGAATCCTGGTCTCAGTTTTAACTCTTGTGTTCTTTGATATTGGTCTCAGCATCACAACTTTGTCTTATTACACTTAACTCTAGGTTTTCAAAGTAACAGAATGCGTTGGTTTCTCAAAACGTTGTGATATTGTCATTTACTTCAACATTCTTGTACATACATTTTTTTTTACCAAAACAATTTTACATTTTTCCTCATTGTTAGATTCTAGTATCTCCACAGAGTTTATTTTAGTGGGATTGGAGAGGTGGTTCAGTCTTAAAGAATACTACTCTTGCAGAAGACTGCCACAGGGGTCCAGCATCCACATTGTGTGGCTCATAAGCACTTGCAGCTCCTACTCCAGAAAATCAGTAAGCACCCACACTTACATATACACATACACATGTACACATCATTTTTAAAAATCTTTAAATTTTTTTATCTTATCTATGACCTTTTCACTGACTTTTATAATCTTATCAGTTTGCCCTATCTTCAGCAAATATGTATTTCTACATTTATGTGATTCTGAATAGTTTGTTTCTGTGCTTTTTAGTATTTGAAATGTTGTATATATACACTAAATACTAAAACAATGAGTGATTGAAACACTGAATTTTCAGTGAATGAGTATGCATTATATATCCATGATAAATTCACAGGTACCTCATTACTAAAACTCCTAGCAGGCTAGGTAGCATAGTAGTTGTCTTACATTCTCCACGTATTTACTTTACCATAGGTATTCTGAACTTTGGTATTATTTATTTATTTTCTTGTAGACTTGATGAACCTGACATTCAAAGTCTTAAACTATTTGTTGAAAGCAGATTATATTGAAAATCAAAGTTGAGATTTTCCAAGAAAAAAGGAAATTTACCTTCCCATATGAAAGTTGTAAGGATGATCAAACTAATCTATAGGTAAAAGAATGTTCTAGATGTCAAGAATTATAATGGACACACTCAGTATAAAGTGTGATATTCTGGTATAAGAAACACATTCTCAGGACTTGGAATATAGCAGTGGTCATAGATTTTATTTCTCCAAATTTCAGAGCAACAAACTAATATTTATATTTTCCCCTGGTTCCTGAAAACCTTTGTAATAATCTCCTAAGAGAGGAAAATGTCTGGTGCAGTTTCCAAACTTCTTGGGAATTTTCTTGCTAATAGGAACATCATTTGTTTTAAGGAGGTAGTTCTTATGGGATCTTGAGTAGCCTCATTATTAAATCTAATTGCCAAAGGAATCAATCATGTAATTATGGAATTATACATTTTAGCCCTACCACAGGACTTCAAGTGAAAAGAATGTAAAGAAATGTACCTATGGGCTCTAATGCAATAAATTTTTGTAAATCACAGATACCAACTGGCCAGGTGTGAAGAGCTTTTGAGGGCCAGCTATATCTGGGAAGTACATGAAAAGTATATGAACATTTTTGGGATTTTTGCCCTATGTACTTTTCCCATTTGGCCCTTTCAAGGGATCCCAGTAACACTGTGTTTCATAAATGGTAACCATAACTGGTCTAGCTGGCATTGACTGTTAACAGAGTCTAGAATCACCTGAGAGAGAAATTGCCTAGATCTGATTGACCTATGGGTCTGTCTATGGGGACTTTTCTTGATTGTTAATTGATGTTGGAGTTACCAGGTCACTGTGAGTAGCACCATTCCTAGACTATATAGAGAAGTTAGCTAAATATCGACCTGCAAATGAAGCATCCCTCCATGGTTCTTGCTTTAAGATCCTGTTTAAGCTACTGCCTGACTTCCATCAACTATGAACTGTAACCTATAAGCTAACACAAACTCTTCTGTCTCCTTAGTTGCTTTTGGCCAGAGTGCTTTATTAAAAGAACACAAGCAAAACTGGAAAAGTAAGAAAAATTGTTTCCTAGGGTTCTGCAAGCTATCCAAGCAAATTAAATCTAAGAATGAAGTAACGGAAGTCCAGTTCAAAGTGAGTTGACCAACTGATCATCATAGGTGGCAATCCTCTGTGAATATGGTAGTCCAAAGTGAGAAGAGCTCTTGGGGAGTGAGACCCCAAAGTATAGAGCTGACTTTACCTTTCCTAAATCACGTCAGAATTGAGCTAATATATGGGGCATAGAGTGGTATCCATTGAAGACCTGTTTAACACTCCCATACATCTTGAACCACTGCAAAGAACATGAGAGTGAAAACTGCTTTTTGTCTTTTACTGCCTGTTCACCCCCACCCCCAGATTTATAGTCAGTTCACACCCCCAGATTCCATATTTGCACGTTTTCCTTCTTCCTTTACTCCTATGCAAGTATTCACACTGTTTCCAGGGTCACTGTGGTACACGCAAAGGGACAAAATTTGAGTTGCCTCATTCACGAATCCCAGTGAAATTAGAGTTAATGACTCTCACTCAGTTTTCCTGCTTCAGCCCTCACATCCTCCCCAAGCATCCTGTCTGGAGTCCATTTCCTACTACAGTTCACATTTTGTGTTTATTTTGCATCGTTTCGCTAGTTAGACAAACTAATCCCAGCACAGTGCTAAATGTCTCCAGGCACATGGAATCTGTGCTCTGTTTGGTAAGAGTATGCTGGGTCACACATTCATGAATGCTCGCTCACGAATTAACAATATCTGTAATCACACTACAATAAAGCTATACCTTGACTGACTAAGGAAAATGTCCTGACTTGAGATTCACAGGAACCTAAACCATGGTTTAGGGAGCAATTGTTCAGCATTCACAAACTCATTGTTTTGGGAGACTTTAAATAAATTAACTGTAGAGAATAATGAGATCAAGCTGTATTCACTATTGCCTGGAGTATAATTTTCAATGTTTGGACTTTATTTTCCCTGAGAAGTGAAAAGCACAGGGAACAAAGCTGTGTGATCTTGTACTGTGTAAAGACTCTGGTGAAGTAAACGTTTCAGTGTGTCTACTGTGGCTGTTAGCTCTCCTCAAGTGATGTCTCCATTTCCCTTCCCACAAGTGAGGGTAGGAATGTACTGTGGGACTAGCTCTTGGTTGTGGCATTTAGTTGGAATAGAAGAAGGAGTGATTGTCAAGAAATATTCTTGAGCCCTCCTGATAACAGCCAGAAGCCTTTCTTCTCTCCACCAAGGGGACTTGCAGAGGCTGCAAGGGAAACACTCTGGCATTTTGTCCTAGAGCAGTGATGAGATGGAGGGTACCTACCAGAGAGCCTCCAGTAGGCATGAAACATGTCTCAAAAGAAAACTGTATTCCTCTAAGCCACTAATGTTTAAGTGCTAATTTGTTTGTGTAAAGTAGCCTCTTTTAGTTGTCAGACTGCACCGCTTTAATTCTTTAGTGATGATGATCATGCTTCAGGGAGTGTTAAATGGAAAAAACAACAACAAAAAAGCATAAAAGATCTTACGTTAAACTTATATCAGGATTTTTACTTTTTTTCCTAATTGCCCTAGAGGTATCATGGGAACGAGTCTTTTTCCATATCTTATTCTGCATCAGAACAATGTAGGGGTCCTGCTACTGTTTCAGATTCCAGAGTCCATTGGCATCCCCTATTTACTGTGAATGGACAAGTCTGAAAGGGACCACAGAACTCTGGCATTCAGCGGTACTCCATTCCTAACCTTAAAGCTAGAGATCCATGGCCCACACTTAAAAAGCACAGATTTATTATTTTTGGTGATTATGAATTGTTTATAAAATGTTATTTTGGTCATTATGAATTACTTATAGTTTACACTGTATAAAATGTTACCGACCCTATTACAAATCTGTAGCCCCTGGGACATGCCTCTTTTGCTCATCATGACGTATTTTCCACTTTCAGTATAAAGATGAAATACATTTATGGGATTTCTGCCACTCAGTATTGGCAGTCTCTCTCATTTATAAGTGGAGTAGAGACAGTATCACTGCTTAAAGACGCAAGAGGCAACAGATGCAACTTTAGGACCTGCAGCAGTTAGCACAACCACTAAAGCAGAGATAAAGAAGCCCCCTAACCAATTGAACTGACAGTGGCTGAGCGGAAGATAATCGAATGGAATTGTATAATCTAGAATTGATTCAGGCAGTGAAAGGCAATGAGAAAGGGGGAGACAGAAAGTAGGCAAGATAAAGGTTTTATGAAATATAGGACTGATTCTTTTTATGTTTTACCTTAAAATATCTTTATCTCAAAAATATAGTGTCTATAGTGCACATGCACTAAAAAATTGCTATTAGGTGCCCAGAGCCCCTTAAAATAAAACATGGTGCTTACGGAAACTCATATGAACCTATATGACACAGACCCCTCAAAACACACTGCAGAAGAAAACTCTTTAGATAGTTTAAGTTCTGATTTTTTTACCATTTTTTTTTATTGTGTCTGCAACAATTTTGTTCTTCAGATTATCTTTAGAGAAAACAATGACACCTTTTTCATTCCTTAGTGGTCCTTGCACAGTTGTGTTCTATATTCAAGAGTTTTCTTTACTATTGAGAATGTCTTCTTTCCTGACTTCCACATTCTAGTAACACTTGCCTCTCATCTTTACTGGCTGTGACAGTATCAATCAGACAAGAACTGAGACGGTGAAGCAGATAAAGACTGATCTGGTTCTAAACTTTAACTCTTAGAAATATCATCTTGGGATGAGAGTGGGTAAGTGCCTAGGGATGGCACAACCAAGTCAAGGTGAGCCTAACAGCCTTCGAACATGACTTGCCTTCAGCGTTTGGCCAAAGGTGAGCTAACATGGTCTGTAAGTCTTGGGACATAAATTGCCTTTGCAATGGAAAGCAGTTGCGTATTGGTTCACTTGTGTGGCTCTGCAGTTAGATGGTGAACTCAGTAAGTGGTTCATGCTCACTGTGGTATTCTGTTCCAATTAAGGTTGTTCTTTTTTTTCCTGTAACTATGGCACATTGAAGTTCAAAAAATAATATTTAAAAATTCTAAATAATGGAGAATATAAAATAGTGATTTTCATAAGACTATATGAAATGAAAATTTCAACATGGTGGTGTGCTAAAGATAGTTCTGTATGACATGGAAAAATCAAACTGTCCCTGGGTTGTCTAACTCTGATTTGGTGATAGTTTCAAATCAGCAATAATAAGCAGAAAGTAGTCAAGGCTCTAGTTACAGCTAGATTTAAAAATATCACCTAGACAATAGAGTATTAAGCAAAACGTATTGGCTGTACCATAGGCCCAGCCATTGAGTCATGACCGCTCTAAGCCAATAATAAAAATACTAAAGTGTATTTGTCAAGAACTGGGTAAGTGCAAGAGCAGGGAAGTCAACCCTGCCCCTCCCCTCATCTGCCATGCAGTGGCATGGGTGAGGGAAATCTACCTGAGTAAAACAATAGAGCTGACCCTGGTGGTGTGAGTGTGGGTGAGCCAGACTGAGGGCAGGAGAGCAGAATTGACCCAGCTCCCTGCTGTCTGCTGCATTTGGGTGAGATAATCAGGGCACTGTTGGAGAGTTTGCTCAAGAGACACCAATGACGGAAAACTGGCAGGCTGACCAACCCAGCTACCACTCAGACCCAGAACCAGGGCTATGAGTTAACGTGCCCCAACAGCCACCTCCTCTGGGAACTGCTGGAGCATGTGAAGGGGCTGCGTCTGCAGATCAAAACTTATAGGATCTCCATGACACAGGGCAACAACAGGATATCCAAAAAGAGTTCCAGTAAGGGTCCAGTGTCAATAGCGTAGCAGAAGCCAGAAGCTAGAAGCAGATCAACAACTCACTGCAATGAACACTTAACAAGTAAAGATGTATGGACTAAAGATGTATGTACTGTGTGACTTACTGGGCCGCACTACGGCTTCCATACTGAGAGAGTTTTTCTTTCGCTTTCTCTTTTCTTTTCTTTCTTTCACTTATTTATGTTTTTGCTTATTGAATTTTTTGTTTATTTGTTTTCATTTTTTGATTTTACTTTTAAATGTTGTTTTGTTTGGGGGGAAAGTTTCAAGGTCAGAGGGCAGAAGTATACAGACATGAAGATATAAGTGGGATCATGGTATTGGGATACATGATGTGAAATCCACAAAAATTAATAAAAAGCTAAAACAATAAAATAATTGGGTAAGCAATGTGCTGTAACTTAGGTCTACTACTGGGGCCTGGACTTTCTGGAATTTCCTTCTCAAAAAAGAAGCATTCTGATTTCTTGCCTTGTAGCCAACTTATAGTGGAAAGAGTTCAACTTAACAGATCAAAAGCAATGGATAGAAGGAAAAGAAATTAAAGAATATCTTAATATTCATCTTCTTGGGGGCAGTTACTGCAGCTCAGTAGCAAAGTGCTTTGCCTAACATGCTCAAGGATCTGGACAGTTCCAGTGAATAGTGACCCTAAATGTGAAATCCCCCTGATTTAGAGCATCTTATTAGTATTTCAAATGACAATCTGTGTATTGAAGACACTTTTAATGGAATAGTCTGTAACTTATAGTCAAAGTAGTCTGATATGGAGAATGAATCTTATTTGTGTGAGAGAGATCATTTCTTTAGGTTCCAGAAAAAAATATCTGGGACAATTGCAAAATATACAAGTATATGGCAAATGTCCTTTGGATTTCTATGTTTTCTTTTTAGCATTATACTATTGCAGAGTTTTCATTTTTAAATCATGGAGTAATCGAGCAGAAAAGATTGTTTGCTTTCTTTTTAAATGGTAGATGCATAAGAACCTTTGTGACAAAGGTTGTGTTACTCTCTTCCACTTAAAGGCCATGGAAATATTTGAACTTCTAAACAAAAGATGAAGCATTTATCATATATTAAACTTTCTTTACTAGAAGTTTACATTCTAAGCAGTAACTTGTACATGTGTATGCACGTATATATCTTAAACGGGATGGTCTTCATTTCATATTCATTATTCATGTTAATGCTAGAAGAAGAAAACCGAAATCCAGCAGACATCAAAGTCATTGCACACACTGAGAACTACTAAGCAGACTTTTCATTTGGCTTTTTTTTCTTTTTCTATTTTGAATCTAAGAAGTGGGTTCAGGCAAACACATCTCTGATTGCTGCTTACCAGATTCAGATGCGATGAATTTCTGTCAACAAATTCAAACTCTCTCCAGAAACTCCATGAGTGGCAATCCCAGGGAAGAAAAAGACATTTCAACTGTAGTCGAACACAGATGCTCCCTTAGTCTACTTTCTGTTCTGCAACAGAATGCCCAAGACCTGGTAACTTATAAAGAGAAGTAACTGAATTGGAATCATGGTTATAAAAATCTAGCTTCTACAAGAGTATCATAAAAACTGGAGAAGGCAAGTGAATATGGGCTAGAACTCTTCATGTGTGAGATGAAAATCCACTCTCAAGATAACATGCCTAGTCCCATGCTAGCCATAAAAAAAATACTAATCCATTTTAAAAACTTAATCACCCTTGAAATCGCCAATACTTCTCAACATGGCTCCAATGAGGACCAAGCCTTGCCATGTGCTTTGGTAGGAACAAGCCATATTTATATAATAGCAGATGCCACCTCAGGGACAACCTAATGAGAGAAAATGCATTGTGACCTGGGCACATTATACTTCTATGGAAAAATTAAAAGTTCAGTAGCTAAAGCAAAATGCATTCATTTTTTTTTCAGTCCTCCGTCTAAGTACCACCTATTTGTATAACAATAGCTAAAATGTTGTTCTAGATATTCCCTCTTTCAGTTGTAACAGTGCCTGCTTCTGTCATACATTTTTTTCCTTGTGTGTTTCAATCAAAATGTCACTTTGCCACTGTTCCTAGAGTGCACTTAATATTTTCATTAAAACCAATAAAACCAAGAAATGACAAGGGTGCAGGTGGGAGCAGGCAATTAAACTCCTCCTCCCCGTATTGTTAAATAGCAGTTGAGGAAAGAAAGAAGCCCCATCGAACACCTGTCCCTCCTTCTTTGAATGGCAGCTAGCAGAAATCCACTTAGCTGGCTATTGTCTGCTTATTTTCCTGACAGATAATGTGAAAAAGCAGGCAGTTATGGGGCCAGTAATTCAGAATTAATTTTCCCTTCACAAGAGTGCTGTGGACACTGAGTGCAGTAATGGTGCCTGATCGGGATTCGGAGGGGTAAACAAGACCATTTGAGATGATGGGCAGGAGATAAAAGCCCTTTAAAGGGCCATTCCTTTTGCCAGTCTGACCTGTGGGTTTTTCTTTGGTACCTTTTATTATGATTTTTAAATGTGTCCCCAGAGAAATTAAGTCTAAAGGCTTAATCACTAAAGATCTGCTGGGTGTGTTTATGTACCTGTGTGTTTACATACGTGTGTGTATTGAAAGAGAAGACAAAAGGAAATCGACTGTTATGTTACCCTGCATTTCCCTACCAGATTAAAAATATTAGTGGCTGCAAAAGACAGCTGTGAAGCCACACGTTACGATTGTTTATGGAGCTTCCTCCTGTGAGCTGCTACCTCAGTTGAGAAAATTACTACGTTTCCTTTAATGAACCAAGACCTTTTGCTAACCCGCTATTATTGCTTATTTCATTCTGATAGGAAATATTCACCCCTAACAGGCACAGCAAACATTGGTTCTCATCAGATAAAATGAAGATTTTTTTTTCTCTTGCACTTATTTCTGCTGTCTTCCTCGCTCTTGGTCCCATCCACTTCATTCCCTTCTTTCCACTGCCTCCCTCTTCCTTCCTTTTCTAACTTCCTCTTCCTGATTACTAACCACCCAAATCTTCTTCACAGACCAGCTGAATGAAGACTCTCTGGGGATGAGGTAAAGATAGATTAGATACAACTTTCGCCTGGGCAGGCTTCAAGACCCCATTGGCAGACAAATTGCAGACCGAGCTTGTAAATTATCTGTCTCCCACTCACTGACACAGACCACTCAGAATAAATCAGCATCAAAGATTGATTTCCACAAAATCGCTTTATTCCTCAGGTAAAATTTATTGATCTGTTATAGAAAAATAAAATCAAAGGAAGACAAGCTATGCTAAAACAGCAAACATAAATTCTCCAGTAAAGCCCAGCATCTGCGATACTTGGTGTTTTGCGCAGAACACATCCCTGGGGAAGTCCGTCTCTGTGATGCTTCATTACCTGAGAGAAGACACACAGCATGAAAGCATCTTTAAGCTCATCCATTAGCTTATGAAATTTACTATTATAAGAATGGTGTTCCCAATCCACACACCCCAACTAAGCATACATACTTTTTCCTATTATGGTTTTTCTATCTCTCCTTAAAATATTAATATGGTAATATATTGTTCATGGAGACATTACATGAGAATGAGATACCTGGAAGTTTTGTTGCATGGTATAGCTGAGTTACAGACTTTCCTTCCACGGGGTCACCCCATATCTGAATCTTCTCCTTAGTAATTGCATGCGTTTGCTTCCTACATACATCACTTGCTATTCCGGCAACCTTCCTTAAATGCCTACCACATGCCTATTTGATGCTCGACCACTCTCAAGACACTAGGTCACCAAATAGTGTTCACAGAATCAATTTCTGTTTTCTGTACACAGGAGAAGAACGCCAGTGCCCCTGTAAATATCATCAACTCCCCTTCATAGCTGTGATCTTTTCAGAGCCACATTTGAGGCAGACAACAGGGCATGTAGATCAGAAACATCTTAGAATGTCTAGTCTTACATTGGAAACTTACCTACTTGCCCTGTTATGCACACATACCCATATCAGAATGTATTTAGAGAGGTTGATATTTAAAATATGTAACCTGGGGCCATGTCAGAAGGCTCAGTGGGTGAAGGTGCTAACTGGCAAGCCTGATGAATAATATTCAACATGCTAGGCACATATGGTAGTAGGGGAGAACTAACTCTCCAAAATTGTTCTTTGATCTCTGTATACATGCTGTGATATGCACATACATACCCATATATAAATATATATGTACATTACCCCCATATACATAGACATATACACACACCAAATGCAAAACATACAAATGTATGCAAAAGTTTAGGGCTCTCATTTTACTCATCTATTATAATTTTGTTTTAAAATATATAACAGGTTCCAACAGGTAGGGGTTTTCCCATCAACTAAACATAGTAATATAAACAACATATAACTATTAGTGAATTTTATAGTTATTTCTTCCAGTTGATGATAAAACAGCAGGTGTACGGTGGAAGTTGATGGAAATCAAGGTAGTGTTCAGGTACTGTTAGCAGTTAGAGCTTTAAAATTAGAAAGAATGAAAAGCTACATCCATGAAACAGCTACCGTCAAGCTTCAGAGATAATTATTATAAAAAAAGGTTACAGAATGGCTACATTTGTATATCATTGCACTGTGAGGATATGCGTGTGATGCAGCAATTCTGCAGTCCGTGGAACATAGCATATGCCAGTCATCACCAAGACAGAAATTATATATTTATGCCCAGTAGACACATGCCTTCCATCACCATGTTATGGATAAATCATTCTCACCCAAATCTCCAAGCTTCCTTCCATATGAAAGTTATGATAAGAACCAGAATGAATCAAAATGTCTCTGAATAATTGTGGTGGCTTGTGGTGTTACTTTCATAATCATTCCAAAAATATTAAATCTATGTAAATGAAATGTGCCATGCTCAAATTAGAAGAAAACACTCTCTGTGCCATATATTAAAAGGCAAGGTCTATTTCTATTTCTCTTTCTAAGACAGTTAAAAAAATATAGAAGAAAATCTCTAAGGCATTCCAGGAAAAGAATTTAAGACTTACACAAATTTATAGCCACTCGCGGTTTCTTTAATGGAACATTGTCTGTTCTTGGTTATGTTTATCAAATTGCATTTTGCATGCTGGGTTTCAAAGTATTAATTGCTATAGATTTTGGAAATTTTTGCTGCCCAGAGTTCCAGTCGAAAACTTTATATTATGAGACAGTGAGGCATTAAGTGATTAAACATAATTTGATAACAATTGTTACAACAAAAGTGGAGTTCTCTCCATAAATGTAACAATGAAACATGAGCACACTCTTCAATATAACCTCATGTGTACCATTACACATCTTAACAGAGAAGAAAGCCTAGCCAAGTCACAAGCACCAATGTTAAGGTAAAAGTAAAACATCATCATTGTCCAAGTGACCCGCAGGCCACAAGGGGCAGCAGATCCCAAACAGGGAGCTGCCTGGAGGGTGAGAGTGAGACACAGAGATACATCATGCAGAGAAAGTGGGTATTTATTTAGTGGGTTATGGAAGGGAAAGGGAAAGGGGGAAAGGAGAGAAGGGAGAGGAGCAAAGAGAAAGAAACACACACACACACCACACACACACACACACACACACACACACACAGAGAGAGAGAGAGAGAGAGAGAGAGAGAGAGAGAGAGGTGGGGAGAAGGGTGAGAAGAGAAGAGAGGCAGAAGCAGCCTCTTTGGGAGAAAGATGGAAAAGAAGGAGCTCAGGCTGGAAGCAAGGAAAAAAGATCTGCTTGCCTCAACAGGGAGGGAATGGGCGGGGCTTCTCTTTTAAGGTACAGGACAGACCATTACACCTACCATATAATTTCATAACTGCTATTTCCTTCCAGTAATTAATACTTTCTCATATACAAAAATCCATTCATCCCTTCCTAAGAGGTCCCACTGTCTTAGCTCATTGCAGCATAGACTCAAAAGTCTAAATTCTCATAGAAATATCATCTAAATTGGATGCAGTGAGACTCATTCTGAGATAGACTGCACTCTGTGAGCTCTGAAGCAAAGACAAGGACACAGTCAATTCTAGTATCCTGTTCTAGTTTATAGAAACTTTCAGGAGAACTGCTGCTCAATTTTTCATGCTCACATTTCCCTCATAGAGTTAGCAAGTTGACCAGGCAAATCAAAGTTGATCCAACAACACTTGGTTTATGTGTGCTGTTCGCAAACATGCCAATGGGAGGAGAGTCAAGATATCTAAGAACTTGTAGGCGTGGTGCTTCCCCAATGTGAATTACCAGTCACCATCATGGCTGTTTGGTTACCATTATTTATTCACATATTACTGAACACCTTCTGGGACCCATGTCTCATGACACCAAGAATTCTTTCCCTTCTTTTATCATTTCTGGGTCAAGTATTACTGTTCAATAATTTTTTCTCTTGTTGAATGTGACATGTTTGCCTAAACATACCCATAAGGTAGATTTGTTTACTTTACTGATGAGATATAATATAGAAAATAATTCTAAATTTCAGCAATCAAACAAAACTTCTTACTATAAGGAATATTTCCTAAATAAATGCAGGTTAACAATTTTAGCATATTTTAATATACTAAATTCAGATCAGTTTGTGGTAAGGCTTCTCATCAAAATCTCATACTCTTCCCTTTACCCTGAGATGAAGGCTTCATTCATAAACTCGGCCAGTTTGTTTCAATCTCACATGATCGTTTAACCAGGCATATTATTCTTATACATAAGGTACCTGAAAGAAAATTAAACCAAATAATATGAGTACACATTACATATAATAGTTATACTTTAGAGATAGGAGAACAAAAATTGAACAATCTAGGTGATAGGCAAAAGTAAGTTTACATATCTCTTTTTTCTTTAAGATGAGTTTGCACTGTAGCCCAGGTTTGCTCTTCCACAAAATCCTCCTGCCTCAGCCTCTGAGTGCTAAGATTATTGGTGTGTACTACCATGTCTCGCAGGTTGCTAATCTTTTACAGTACCACTTAAATGAAATATTTACATCTGTAAAGCAATGAGGCTGAATGATATATGGTTTGTACAACATGGTGACAGTGATAAGGATCATATTAAATAGTAACAGAATGATTAACAGGATTATGATTTAAGACTGAGAGGGCATGAGAGTAGGGGAGTAGAACAAGGAGAATTAGTTCACATTTTACACATATCTGTACTAGTTGTAGTACAGATAGTTACACA